>NC_079213.1:110870835-111066684 GCF_029633865.1 Lampris incognitus
GAACCGTGTGGCACAGCCGTATACAGACCGGCCCTGGCTATAGTGAGGCCAGCCCCCTCCTCCACAATGCGTTCGCACTGCTTCCCCACCAACCAAAGCCTCAGAGCACCGACAACCAAAAAAGAGGTCTGTAATGGGGGGGGGGGGGGAGACACAACATATAGGCAACTACACCGCTCCAAAAAATAAAGGGAACACCTAAAAACACAATATAGACCTGGATGAATGAAATATTTCAGCTGAAAATCTTTATTTATTAGACAGAGGAATGTGTTTAGAGCAACATAACCTAAGAGTGATCAATGGAAATCAAAATCATTAGCCCATTAAGGTCCGGATTCAGAATCATACTCAAAATCAAAGCGGAAAATGAGAACATAGGCTGATCCAACCTCTGTGGAAATTCTTCAAGACGACTCAAAACGAGGCTCAGTAGTGTGTGTGTGGCCACCACCTGCAAATCCATCCCTGTTATAGGGGTTGTCTTGCAAATTGTCTAATTTCCACCTGGTGGAAATTAGACAATTTGCCAACGGGTGACATTGAGTCACAAATCAGTGTAGCTTCCTAACTGGACAGGTTGATATCTCAAAAGTGTTGTTGACTTGGAGCTACGTCGCATTGCTTATGTGTTGACTTTATTTTTTTGAGCAGTGTAGTAGTAGGCAATTAAGGGCAAGGAGACCAAACAAGAAATAACATTATTCGGCACACTACACACAATAATTGGGCATCAGCGCGCCACAGAGACCAAGAGGCACAGCGGCACGGCGGCCCGGAGGTTAGCCCTGTCGCCTCACAGCAAGAAGGTCCTGGGTTCGAACCCCAGGTCCTTTCTGTGTAGGGTTTGCATGTTCTCTGCAATGGGTTCCTCCGGGCGGGCGCTCCGCTTTCCCCCCGCCACCAAAAAGGCATGCATGTTAGGGTTAATACTCCTGCCTGTGCCCCTGAGCAAGGCAGTGGAAAGAAGAACTGGAGTCGCACTGCAGCTGCCCGCTGCTCCTATACGATAGGATGGGTTACACGCAGAGAACACGTTCCTCGTGAGAATAAAATGGCTTTCATTTTGATGTTGACGAAACGTAGGAGTGCAGGCAGGAGCAGATGTGTGCGCCGCCCGCTGAGGGGCTAGCTGCACTGGCAACGACTCCAGTGTCCTGCAGACCCCCCCCCCCCCAACACAACAGTTTTATGTATTTAAACATGCATTAATTAATTCTGATTTTTTTACATGATGCTGAAGTACTCCTCCTCAGCATCGAGGGTGCTCATTAACATGTGTGTGTTTGATAACTCCTGTTTTTATGGAGTTTTAAAACTGGGTTTTACACAGCTTTTACTCGTTACGTTTGAGACGAGTTTCCCAAAGACAAATTTCCAGCCTCGGTGGGACTAATACGTTCGGTTCTCCTTCCTCTTTATGTCCGTCATGCACACGATAGTTGTGCTTTCAGCAACCCCACATTTTTGTTGCGCTCACGGGACGCCGTGGAGCACACGGTAAAGTCAGAATACAGTATATAATGGATTAAAATCCTGACTATCACAGATACAAGGAGTAAGCGGCCCGAGGTAGCGTTTGCAGAAGTGCTGGTTTACGAAGTGGAGGGCAGAAGTCTGACTGCGGCGCTTTTGTCCCTCCCAGCCCCTTGTATGCCGACGGATCTGACGGTGAATCGGAAAAACACAACAACCTGCATCACTGTGAGCTGGACGGCAGACAACCGTGCAGCCAACTACACCGTGACTGCACGGGGAGGGGGCGGCGTGTATACCTGCACCACCGCCGACAGCAGCTGTGACCTGAGCGGCCTGTCCTGTGGGTCCATCTACGAGGTCAGCAGCATCGCCCGCAGCCCGGCAGGCCTGAGTTTACCCAGCTACTCTGTTTCTTGGGAAACAGGTGAGTCAGTCAATATTCTACAGGGAACGTATGTACTGGCTATATATATGAAAGCTGTTTTGGGATTGGATGAAAGCTGGATTTGAACTTCACTTAAACGCCTCTCTGTCTTGTCACTGTGAAGTCCCTTTGCACAGCTAATGACAATATAGTCCTGGCGGTGTCGTCACGGGGAGTAAAACTGTTTGCGTGTGGACAGTACATTAAACTTGCAAGTTGCAACGTTAAACCCAGATGCAGCTGAGAGAATGCGACCCTCGGATGACCTTTGCCATGGTGAAAGAATAAACCTAGAATAGCAGCCACATCCGATATATGCATGGTAACAGCTGAGTTTGTTGCAAGGTCTGATCTTTGCATTAAAATGTAAGACTCACAAGATACCATCTATCTATCTCTCTGTCCATCTATCTATCTATCTATCTATCTATCTATCTATCTATCTATCTATCTATCTATCTATCTATCTATCTATCTATCTATCTGTCTGTCTGTCTGTCTGTCTGTCTGTCTGTCTGTCTGTCTGTCTGTCTGTCTGTCTGTCTGTCTGTCTGTCTGTCTGTCTCTATCTATCTATCTATCTATCTATCTATCTATCTATCTATCTATCTATCTATCTATCTATCTATCTATCTATCTATCTATCTATCTATCTATCTATCTATCTATGTTAGCACCCTGTTGCCCCGTAAACCTGACTGTGGATCAGGTGACTCAGGCAATGTCAAACGTCACATGGTCTCACGCCAGAGGGGCGGAGTCATTCATCACGTCGCTGACGTCATCGCGGGGTCACGCCCGGTGCCACGCCCAGGACTCCCACTGCCTAATGGGATGCATTACCTGTGGCACCAACTACACCGTCAGTATGGAGGCATTCAGTCGCTCGGGAGTCAGATCGAACTGCACCTATCAGGGCTTCTCATCCAGTGAGTACAACGTCCCGCGTGAAAGAACGGCAGCTCCTCGCGGCAAATGTGGGAGTGGCGCCAGTTTCTGAGATTGTCATTGGTTCAAAAGGAGCATTAGTGCTGTGAAAGGTTTTCAGCTTAATCTGTTGCTTTGCACATACACACACACACACGCTTGGCTAGTACTTGGATGGAAGCCTTTCCGGGAAAACTGAGTTGCTGCCGGAAGTGGTGTTGGTGGGCCAGTAGGGGGCAGTCTTCCCCCTGGTCCTAATAAAAACAAGAAATATCAAATCCCAGCGCCCCAGAGCAGTGACGGGGGCGCTGTGCTGTAGGAGACGCCGTCCTTCGGATGAGACGTTAAACCCAGGTCCTGACTCGCCGTGGTCATTAAAGATCCCATGGCACTTATCGCAAAGAGTAGGGGGTCCCCCGGTGGCCTGGCAGAATCCCTAACCTGGCTCTCTCCACCTGGCCACCTAATCAACCCCCCCCCCATGCAATTGGCTCAATGATTCCTCCCTCTCCACCTCAAGCTGATGTGCGGTGAGGGTTGTGGCGCAAAATGGCTGCCGCTGCATCACCCAGGTGGTGCTGCACATTGGTGGTGGTTGAAGTGAGTTCCCCCCCTTCACTGTGAAGCGCTATATAAATGTAATGATAATGTAAACTACTAATAAGACACGTTAGCCCCTAGCTAACTTCTGTAAACTACTAATAAGACACGTTAGCCCCTAGCTAACTTCTGGAAACTACTAATAAGACACGTTAGCCCCTAGCTAACTTCTGTAAACTACTCATATGACACGTTAGCCCCTAGCTAACTTCTGTAAACTACTAATAAGACACGTTAGCCCCTAGCTAACTTCTATAAACTACTAATAAGACACGTTAGCCTCTAGCTAACGGGACGTAAACTACTAATAAGACACGTTAGTCCCTAGCTAACGGGACGTAAACTACTAATAAGACACGTTAGCCCCTAGCTAACGGGACGTAAACTAATAAGACACATTAGCCCCTAGCTAACTTCTGTAAACTACTAATAAGACACGTTAGCCCCTAGCTAATCGGACGTAAACTACTAATAAGACACGTTAGCCCCTAGCTAACGGGACGTAAACTACTAATAAGACACGTTAGCCCCTAGCTAACGGGACGTAAACTACTAATAAGACGAGTCTGACCCTTTAGCCGAGCGGTTAGTACACCCCGTATCGAATCCCGCACCGAATCCCGCACCGGGCAAGAAAATAACCGCTCACAATAATAGTAATAATAATTATCATTATAGCATAACTGCTTATGAAGTCATTTAGTAAATATTGGCGCTGGGTCAGGTTCTGTAGCTTCTTTTTTTATTACAAAATTGCATCTGTGTAGAGGAGCTCGATCAGGAGTCGTGACAACTTTCTCTTTCGGCTACACAACGTGCACCATTTATTCCTTCACCATAACAACAACCACAAAAACCCACGCGCAGCGGAAGTGTGCCAATGTGAACACGAACCGAGAAAACACCAGCTGTAAACAAACGTTCCTACCAGCTCAATAGGGGGAATTGTGTATCCCTATAACCACTACATCTGTTTATTTGCAGAGGCCTTACAATGGTCTACCTGTAGATCTCACACATCTTTATTTAGTTGGAAACATTATACAGGTACACGATCGCAGAAGAAGAAGAAGTGTAGCCTCCTGTGTATCGGAACTTACGATTTGAAGTTTCAGTGTATCCATTTTGCGAACTGCTTTGGCAATGTTTCTTTTTAACAGTGGCACCAATGACGTAATCTAGTTTCAGCCCTGGGCCTAAGGCTGTTAGACAAAGGGGAGAAGTCCTCGCAGCTCCATCTTGGTGTATCTCCTGCATATGTAAGCAGTGGCGCCCCCAGACATTTTTCGTAGGGGGGGGGGGCAAATGGGGCCACTGAAAATCTTGGGGTGGCACACCAAAACCAAAAGCCATGACTGAATTTCGGGAATTCTATGCTGCTGTTGCAGTATACTGTATTGCCTAGTGGAAAACTGTCAATATGAGAGTTAAGAAAAATATACATTATTGATTTTAAATGAACAGCACCTAATGTAAAATATCAGATAGAGCCATATTATGCATAATCAGAAGCATATTCTGCATATGCAACTCGTGGCTGGGGGGGGCCAGCGGGGGGGTGGGCCAGGGATAGTATCAGGGTGGCCGTGGCCACCCCTGGCCACCCCTTGGGGGCGCCACTGTATGTAAAACTGAATAATGAGCTGAAGGCTCCTACTTCGCAAGCACACTTGCTGTCAGGCTGGTTTCTCGGTATCGGGAGGTATGCTTCAAGCTCAGCCTGATACTCTAGTAAAACCCGTGTCCCTTACAGGCGCTTGCTGCCCGTGGGGTATTAAGCTGCACCGGATGGCCAACGACTCGTTGCGGGTGTACTGGCGCGCCCCTGCCGGCCACCACAACTACACAGCAGAGATGGTGGGGAGCAGCGCCAACTACACCTGCACGCCGCCCCCTGGGGAGAACCGCTGTGACGTAAGCAACGTCCAGTGTGGGGGCGTCTACCACGTGGTGGTGGCCCCGCTCACGCGCCACGGCGGCAAGGTCGAGTTCTGCCACGAGAGGCTGTACTCAGGTACTGCAGCAGACCGCATCTCTTTCTCTTTTTTTTAACACAAGCCCTGTTCGACCAGTCATCATGTTTTACCACATCCCAGGGTGGTGGTCTGCGGCAGTCCGGTGACATGAGGCTGATCAGTACTGAATCAGTTTAAAAGATCCTGCAACCCCATCGCTCAGTTTTACTCCCAGCGACAGGCAAACAAGGCTTAGGTTTAAAAATAGTGGAATTTTCCTTTAAAGCTGGTACTTGAATTTCTACAAAAAAACAATTTTAAATCTGAAATGAATACAATAGTTATTATGGCTTCTATTGGTCACCCTTTGATGACCCTATTTTAAAGTGTGAAATAATTTTCAAAAAAAATAAATAAAAAATTTGTAGCTCAAAGTTGTTAAATGGCAGAACAAGCTTGTTTCGTGCTCAATGCACTCATCAGCTGCCTATGTATAGATAGATAGATAGATAGATAGATAGATAGATAGATAGATAGATAGATAGATAGATAGATAGATAGATAGATAGATAGATAGATAGATAGATAGATAGATAGATAGATGTAGGAAAAAATTTATTAACGTTTTTTCCTACATCTATCTTAATATTCTGCTCCTCATTTACTATCTATCTATCTATCTATCTATCTATCTATCTATCTATCTATCTATCTATCTATCTATCTATCTATCTATCTATCTATCTATCTATCTATCTATCTATCTATCTATCTATCTATCTATCTGTCTATCTATCTATCTATCTATCTATCTATCTGTCTATCTATATTTAAATCTATGCACACACGTTGTTAGTAGTGCATGCACAAATAGTGACCTTTTCATACTTCTTGGTTTCACAGCTGATCGTTTCATGAGCATCTCACAGAGTTTTAATTACTCATTCGTGTTATTTTAGCTGGGGAGTGAAAACTGGGAAGGGCAACTAATCACAGCCAATTGACCAGGAAATAGTAAATTAAAACACAATGATTTGAATATTTTACATTATGTGTATTCGAAATCATCACGATTAACATTGATATTTCTGGTTGACCTCATGTTCTCGTATTTGTTTTATTTTCTCAGTCACTTGCTCGGGAAGTGGTGTTGGCATGGGTGAGTGAATTGATTTCTGCTATTTTGTTGCTGTTTTTCGTCGCTGTTCAGTGTGTAAAATAGTAACGCTCCCTAATTTACTGTAGACTGAGGCAGAGAAAGGGTAGTTGCTGCAAGTCATTGAAATCAGCCAACTAGTTCAATGCTTTTTTTTTAAAGGAGGGTTTGTATTAATAATAATAGTAATAATAAGAAGAAGAATCATAAATTAAACTTATGTTAGGGGCATGGCTTTCCATTCACTGTTAGGGACAGATGTAAGACAGCTCATCTATATGGGACAAAGGAAATACCAGGTGCATTTTCTAACATCAGTTTCAATGTCTTTTCTTTCAGTGATCTACAGAGGAAAGAGAAGTGTGGATTAGCATATGCAAGTGCAGGTACCGTAAAAGTTGTGTCTGACTGGAAACTGGTAACTGATTGTTTTAATCTGCACAGTTTTTGTTCTCACTCAGGTCTTATTCGGAAATCAATAAGACCTTTCGTCCATCTCTGAAAGACAGATGAGGTTTTTCATCTCTGGACTAGATGTACCTAGATCTGATCGTTTTTCTGATGAAGTCATGAGGCCGTAGAAGAACTCCTCAGGGTCCCGGTCATGTGATTATTGGTCTGGGCTTAAACCAAAAGACTTTACGAAAACGCTGAAGAATGTTTAGCATTGATGTTCAGTAACATCCTCATATGCAGGGGCAGTTTAATCAAAGGCAAGCAAGTTCAGCAGGCTCCCCTACCTTCAGACAGCCACTACCAAGCTAGCTGCAAAATACAATCTAGCTACAGCTAATTTTAGCAATCCAGAAAACAGTTCCTTTCAGCTCTTTCCTTCAATATGGTCTAAACGGCGTGATAAGATCCTTTGCACATCAGTATAGTTTTTCTGTCATACAATAAAGCAAGGGGCTGTCTGCAGCATGGCTACAGTTAGCAAGTAGATGTTGTGTGCTACTGTAGCTCAGACCCCTACAGCAGGACACAGTGTATCTCCAACATCTATACCACGGTGGCCCAGTGGTCAGCGCTGTTGCCTCACAGCAAGAAGGTCCTGGGTTCGAACCCCAGGCCATCCCAGGTCCTTTCTGTGTGGAGTTTGCATGTTCTCCCCGTGTCTGCGTGGGTTTCCTCCGGGTGCTCCGCTTTCCTCCCACCATCAAATTGACATGCATGTGAGGGTTAATACCGTGCCCCTAAGTCTGTGCCCCTGACCAAGGCAATGGAAAGAAGAACTGGCCCAGGCACAGCAGCTGCCCACTGCTCCTATACAATCTACAATAGGATGGGTTAAATGCAGAAAAGGAAATCCATTGTAAGAATACAATGTCAAATAAAGTGGCTTTCGTTCATTCATTAGCGATTGTAGCTTTAGTCCTTGCTTGAACAGAGCCTATAACTTGAGGGGCCATAGCAGTGAAAGCTGTATTTTGGGCTCCTTTAATACTAACAACTGTAGCTTCACAAATTGTGACAGTGAACTTTATCAGTGGGATATATAAGGTGGTAGCACGGTGGCACAGTGGTTAGCACGGTCACCTCACAGCAAGGTTCTGGGTTCGAGTCCCGGGGTAGTCCAACCCTGGTGGGTCGTCCCGGGTCGTCCTCTGTGTGGAGTTTGCCTGTTCTCCCCGTGTCTGTGTGGGTTTCCTCCGGGGGCTCCGGTTTCCTCCCACAGTCCAAAGACATGTAGGTCAGGTGAATCGGCCGTACTACATTGTCCCTAGGTGTGTGTGTGTGTGTCGGACCTGTGATGGCCTGGCGGCCTGTCCAGGGTGTCTCCCCGCCTGCTGCCCAATGACTGCTGGGTTAGGCTCCAGCATCCCCACGACACTGAGAGCAGGATAAACGGTTCGCATAATGGATGGATGGATTTCTATAAGGTTTAAGCCTTGGCTCCTTCCTCCATTTTGTAATCCTGCCTTTGAGATCACAGATTCCCCCGTCTTTTTGGGGCCCCTGGTGGTTTTGGGGCTCAGTCAGCAATACAGCCATGCTCATGAAGGAGTCTCTTGAAATTGTTCTCATACCAAGGGCATTGCAACGGAGCTGCAAAACTTTAGATACACATCTCCCTCTGCTGGCCAAAAAAAAGAAACAGAGCTTTATGTTCCTGCAGGATTATTTACTTCATTGTTTTGAATACTGTTCTGAAAATCTCTGAAGATTATTTGCCCCTCGTGAGCAGCAAATATCTACTGAACTGAACTGAACATAATCTCTCATGCTTTGTGTTCACAGCTTGCAGTCCCGCATAACGCAACATCACACGAACCAAATCCACCCTTTTCAATCTCCTCCTCCTCCTCCTCCTCCATCACCCCCCCCCCGGTATTCTTGTTGGAGACCAGCCCGAGAATCGAATGGAAACAGTAACACTAGATTAGATAAAAGAGGAGAGAAAAGAAAAGAGGAAGAAAATGTAGTGGCCGTGACACCACAGAGTGCCGCATGGGTAGCTGTTAAACACCACAGTGGTCAAATGACACAAATGAACACAACAGTAATAATGTAGCGGAACGGATGTTTGGAAACTGCTCAGGTCTCTTTGAAAAATTACTCCAAAATATTGATTTTATGTCCTATCTGTAGGCAAACCCATGCTCTGCTCTCAACAAATGATCAAGCGTGTACAACACAACAAGCCATGTGTGTTGTATTTTTATTCTTGTTATCAAAAACATAACCTCTGACCTCTTGGTGTTGATTTTGACATGTTGGAAGGCTTTCCATGAACAAGCACCCATGACTGTCTAACATGGACACACACGCAAGATTATCCGAAATATGTGAAACATTTTACCCCTTTATTTTAACAATTACTGATTGGAAATGGGCTCAAATTGAAACGAGCGAGGTTCTGCCCCATGTTTCGCCTCTTGAGAGCGAGTGTCGGACACCAGCGTGTGCTTCTGGTTTCCCTTTGTGTGCGCTCATTTGTTCTCGGGATGTATAAAAAGTCTTCGGAGTATGTACTGGCTGCATATTCTCCTAATAAAACAATCCCCTGCATTACTGTCCTCTTCTGATCTTTATTGCCATCTGGTAATCTAATTTATACTTCAAACGAGAGGAAGGACGGTGGCCTAGAGGCCTCAATGATGAATGCAGACTGCAAGGTGTCTTCGGGATGCTGTTTCTGGGACTTCAGAGTAACTAGTGGTTTCTGATGAGGCGGGCCAATTCATCCAATACAAATCACGAGACGAGAGATGCAAGCAGGTATGGTCAATGTCAAGGTCGAGGTAAATTCATTTATACATTTACCGAAGCAGTGGAGCTAATCGAGAAGAGAAGCGCCTCCACAGCACAGAGACCCCAACAGCAAGAGGTCGCTGAGCCCTGCAGACCGGACCAGTGGGAGACTCAGAGGCTGCAAATCAGGATCCGAGGGACCCAAAGGTAACACGGGAACTAAAAGGTGCTAACAACAGCGCCTTGAAATCCATTATAAAATGTGCCGTGAGCCAGTGCAAAGAGGCAAGCGTAACACGGTCGCTCCTTTTCTGGAGCCTGTCAGGAGCCTCGCCGCATCGTTCCGGATAAGATGCAGGTGGGGCAGGAACGAGTGGGAGCTACGATGGAGGTTCAGGGTGTGAGTGAGTCGAGTGAGAGAAGGGATGTAATTATAGAAATGGCACGAGAACAAAAGAAACTAGTACGTCTGTAATATGTTTTCTGTGACCCAATATTCAGAAATGCAGCTTATCCAGTACGGAGTCTTGCACAGAGCACATTTCACCCCAAAAACCAAATGCTCAAAAATGGGATTCCTAGGCAACGACACGTGCTCACATTGTACACTCGCCTGTAGTCGACTTAGGGGTGTGCTTATGGGGCGCGTTCGTGGGTTGGGCCCCGAGGTCAGTGGGCTCACCCGCCCAGTGGGCGTGGCTCTTGCGTGCCATAGAGGGGAGGGGGGGTTGTGCTGATTGCTGTGGGATGTGCCACCTGGTCGTGGGCACCAGGCAGGCACTGGCCAGATTTGCCCAGGTCGTGATCGCCCTCGGGAGGGGGCCCGTCATCATCCTGGGCTGCCTGGGGGTGGTCTCTTCGCTCTTTTCAGCAATGTCAATGTCTCATCAGATGCACGTTGTCATTTCTCGTTTCTGAGTTTCCTTGTTTCATTCGTGGTGACTGTGCCCCACTTGGAGAAGGGATGCTGATTGGTTGTTCAGCTGCTATAAATGTATAAGTAAAGCCCTGGGCTCTTGTCATCCCACAGACCATCCAAAGGACAGACTTATGTATTGTAAGTGGTCCTTGAAAATTAATGAAGATTGCCTTTGCAGGTGGAGAATCTGAACCACACCTGCAGATTAACTCTGTCTAGGACACTTTGGCATACTATCCTGTGTTGCGTGCCAAGCCAGCCGACAGCAAAGGTTAAAAAAAAAAGAAAAAAGAAGAAAAAAGAAACTAGATTTCGATAGATCGATCAATCGCTCAATTGACCGATCGATCCATATAGCACATTTCATACATTAAAATGCACTCTGCATTACTTTAAATGAAAGTGAGTGAAAAGTAAAACATAAACTAAAGAAAGATGAATAAAATTATAAATACCTTAATAAAGTTTTGACAGCAGCGTTTACCTGCTTGCCAAACTTAAAGGCAGAATCAGAAATCAACCCAAGACACAACTGGCATTTCACGTCCTCAGGATAGTCCCTAAGACTGTTCAGGAGGAGTTTGTTCATTGGTTTTTGAAGAGAGGTCAGATTTCTGTACAGTCAGCCTAACAATGAGATGAAACCTTGTGTTTCTGGATACAGGGCCCAGGGGGAGCATATAAATGGAGAAGTGGACGGTTACAAGGATGGGACCTTGTGGAGCCCTGCAGGAGAGACTGTCCTGGGAGGAGAAGAAGAAAGGAGCTATGTTGAAGAATAAGTCTGGATAGTAATGTGGGAGGTGAACTGACTCTGCGTAAGACCAACTATGTTTTCAAGCCAGTTGATCAGGATGGTAGGATTCAATATGGCAAAGGCTCCACTAAAGGCAAGTAACATCAGGACATTTGCATATTGGTATATTGCAGATGCAACAACGGCTTCTCCCCCGGGTGACTGCACTCCTCAACGGTTGAACTGCAACCGACACTGGACTTTGACACTGTACTTTAAAGGGTTGTCTCTACTGCTGGTGTCGAGCACCTGCACTATTAATATACCGTGCCTCTTACCTTGTTTTATTTACCATAGTCTCGTAAGTTGTTCACACCCATTGCTTATTATGATGCCACGTATACCCACTTTCTACCAGTTTGCACTCCTGCACCTACCAATGCAGTAACTAATTTGTGTAATTATCTACGCGACAGGATCTGAACAATTTTATTAGCAGGATCGATGCAATATTATTCAGTCTGTACAATACTACATGCTTCATGCCTCAATGTTACTGGTCTTATCATAGTCTGCTCATGGCAAACTTCTTTTCTGTCACACCTCTAACATTATTCATATTTGGATGTGTGTTCATGTTTTACATGTATTACTTTTATACTTACATATTTACTTTTGCACTTATAACATTTTAACTTTTTTGTACTTATTATATTTAACTTTTGATATATTACCTTATCCTTCATTTACATTTCTCTTATCTTGATGTGTACATGAGTATAATTTATATGTAACTGAGAAAAATATACAAAGTCATATTCTTTTTCATGATCATACATGGCCAATAAAATTGATTTGTTATTGGAAAACTGTATATATCCAGCGAGCGATGTGACTACAGTACCTAATGTGATGGCTGCACACCCAGAAAAAGACATGGTCATTAAGGACTAGTGGTACCCTAAGTCAGTGACGCAACCTGTGACAGTTCAAATCTCTCGACAAACTGGGAAAATTTGAGATTGTCCGTGAAGTATGAATACGTGAACCACCAGTAAACAGCATCAAACCATTCGTTATCACTATAGTGAAGCTTCTCTACTGGCAATCATAATTAAGTGAATATTTTAAGAAAGACTTTTTTTTACAAAGCACATATCAAATATAATCTGCAGCACAAGGCATCCAACAAGAGCTGCCCTGCCCCTTATTTTATAAATAGAATGATGAAACATCTGCGGGAGGGGAAAATCCTTTATGAACACCAGTGTGGATTCAGGAAGAATTGTTCTACAGAAATGGGTGTGCTTCAACTGGTTGACAACATTCACACCGCTTTAAATAACAACAAATATTCTTAAGGAATATTCCTTGGTTTATCTAAAGTGTTTGACACTGTTAATATCTTACTCCAAAAATTGTTACTCTATGGTTTTACTGGAATCACTTATAAATGGTTTTACAATTATATTCATAATTGACAAGTTTAACATTAATGGATGGACATCCGATAGGGCCACTATAACATGTGGGGTCCCACAGGGAACTATTCTAAGACCACTCCCATTCCTTATTTATATCCGTGACCTGGCTGCAGTATCATCCTCCATGTTCCCAGTACTTTTTGTCAATGATACAAATTTATTTCTTTCACATACTAACTTCTCTGTACTTATGGCAAAAGCTCACTTTGATTTGGGAAGAATTTCCAAATGGCTCCAATTAAACAAATGATCTCTTAATATTAAAAAAAATCAAATTTTATCGTATTTACATTAAAAAACAAAAACAAAAAATATTGTAAATCTAATTCTTGTCTCTCCATTGGGAATAGCTCTGTGACCCAAGTCTCATCCACAAATTTCCTTGGAGTCTTGATTGATGAAATCCTAAAACAGAAGAGTCATATTCGGTTTGTTTGCAATAACATATCCAAACCTTTTGGCATCATTGGCAAAATTCAAAGTTTGGTTCATCAGAGGTGTTTATTAAGTTTTCCCATCCATCCATTATCCAAACCGCTTATCCTGTTGTCAGGGTCGCGGGGATGCTGGAGCCTATCCCATCAGTCATTGAGCGGCAGGCAGGGAGACACCCTGGACAGGCCGCCAGGCCATCACAGATGACCTGGCGGCCTGTCCAGGTGTCAATTACAGCCTAATTTATTCTTACCTCATATACTGTAATGTCATTTGGGGAGCTACTTATCCCACTCTCCTTCGTAAGCTTTATATTTTACCAAACAGGTTCTGTAGAATTGCCACAGTTAGCAGCAGGGCCACTCAGCCCCTCTCTTCAGTTGGCTCAATATTCTATCAATTTTCAACATAAATACATATCAAACTTGTATTTTTCTTAATAGAATTTTGTATTAGCCTGCTTCCTTTCCCATGCTTTGTAAAGTATTCTTTCAGCCTAACTGTGATATAATTAACTATAACACAAGACATGCCAAATGGTTAGACCTCCCAGTGTTTCATATTGGGCTCCAGTCCATTTTCTATTAGATACATGGGGGCTCAGCTATGGATCAGTTATATTCAAATTGCTTTTCAGTCTACCTCAATCACGAATTTCAAATAGGGGCTTAGGTCCTGTCTGATGAACCAAACTATCCAAACTAATCATATTTGCCTGTAATTGACCCAAACGCTCACTACATTATTTTGTTTTTGCTTGATTTGTGTTGCTTATGTTTTATTTTGTTTGCTCGCTTGATTACTTTTGTGGATAACATACTTTTGTATTTGCTCACGCTTACTGGGGTAAGATTCCTTCTATAAGCCCCTAGTTTTTTTTTATGTCACCTGCACATCTTGCTTATTTTCTTTTGTTGTTGTGTTTCTGCTCCTTTGTGTTATATGTGTAAACATTTTTTTAAAAATAGCAAAAATCAAATATTTCAAAACACTGGGTCACCTGGCTTTGTTAAGTCACATACAAAAGCCATGGCTGTGGTATTCTCCTCAGTGCAGTGTAAACAGGATAAATGATCAGTAATGATACTAAGGTTGTTTTCCATGGGGAAACGATGCTATTCACAGTAAGCACATCTCTCCACCCAAAACTGCTGGTCTTATGTCTGGAACATTATGTAATGTCCCACCTTAGGACCACAACAATAATGTGAGATCGTTTTACATAAGGTTTCTGGCGACGACTAGAGAAATTGCTAGCAAGTTGTAATTCTCGTCTACAACTATAATTACACACACACAGACAAGCACACAAATGCATGCACGCAGACAGACAAACATATGCATATCCCCTTATTGCACGCCATTGCAGCTGAAAGTGTTTCTGTTTTAATTTGGGACATTTTCCCCCCCTCTGAACAACATGTAGTAAAGTAATGGTCTCTGATCATCTACAACTGAGTCTCATGTGTATGCAGGGTTTTCTTTCAATACAAGCCTATACACCAGCTGATTTGGCTAGTTAGTACCTTCAGCCAGTTTAATGAGTTAAATGACTGGCTGCAGTGGAAACCTACTTAAACAAGGCTCATGGCGCATGTTTCTTAAACCACCCTAATAGACTAACAGCAAACACAACAGGGAAACAGAGAGGATGGCAGGGGTTTTCAACCAACTCTGTCGCTCCACTGAATGCCCCCATTTTTAACGTTTTCTCCTGCCTTTGGCAAGTGAGTCTCCCGTCTCATCTCACTGTGTGCTGTGGAAGATGCTTTGTCACACCATAATGAGCAAATCTGATCAGATGCCTGCTGCATTTTATATTAAGCCTTTTCTTCGAGGTTTAAGTGGTGTGAAATCAAGCAAAATAATTTAGTCTTTTTTTTTCTTCTTCTTCTAAATTTAAGCAAAATCACCTCAGAGAGGCATCGAAGTAGATGTAGATTTTACTATTGAGTTGGTTTAGGTCCCTTTTAGGACACTGAAAACATCTTCATGGCAAATAAATCATCTACCAATGCTCAGGACGCTGTATGATATGAAATAATTAATTCTACATATAAGAATCTTAAAACGTGTTTTTAGTAATATAGACCATCAGACAACGTTAATAGTTTTGCCCTCCACATACGTTTTTCAAATAAATCACATTTTCTTGGGAAATAAGTTGAAAGAGGACAACAAATGTATCTACATACTTTTCATTCCACTGTAAATGAATGTTAGTTTTCATTAAAAAAAACACATAACAGACAACAAAGAGAAATTACTGTAACGTGCATGGATAAGTAGACACGTTGGTCCTTGAATAAGGGTCGGACCCTTTAGTCGACTGGTTAACGTTGTCGCTCGCGGTGCAGGAGATACGGGTTCGCGTCCCGGCTGTGGCGGTTCCCGGGCTGCCCCCCCCCTGAATTCGCTACATTACATTGACAAAACGATCAACTCCCCTAGACTCACAAGGTGTGAATGTGTGAGCTCTGTGATGGCCTGGCGGCCTGTCCAGGGTGCCTCCCCACCTGCCGCCCAATGACTGCTGGGATAGGCTCCAGCACCCCGCGACCCCAACTGGGATAAGCGGCTTGGATAATGGATGGATGGATGGACTAAACTGGATGGAAACCAATAGAGTTAAAAAACAACAACAACAACAACCCTGCATTGCAAAACCAATCCAAAGTCTTCGGGGCGGTGAGGGGCAGTAAAAACCAACACGACATCTTATTAGGAGGTGACCACCCCCCCCCCCCGTCCGGCCGGACTACACGTCTGCTCGGGAGGACACTACAGGACGAGTGACATTGGGAGATGGCGTCGGCTGTATTTTACCCAACACGTCTCTCTTGTCCAGGGTTACAAATTTTAAACAAAGTCGTTGTAAATACTTAATTGCGCCGATCTTGCGGACTGAGTGCACGCTCGATAAAACGGAATCAAATAATCTAACGTTGTTCGGGACATCCATGTTCTATGTTTTAAAAAGTTCTGTCTGTGTTACACAGTGGTTTGCTTATAAATCCAGTTTGTTTCACTACGGAGGAGGATGGGGGAGGGACGGGGGGGCATCATTTCCGGTAAGATGGCGTCCTACATTTCCAAAGCGGTGGGGGCAAGATGGCGCCGGTGTAAGCGACGGTAAGGATTTCTGCTGATGAGCAATACTTGGGATTTTCCCCTCTCTAATATCTTGTTAAAGCTCATTTAAGTTGCAAATATCTTAACTTAAATTTCCAAAGTTATCGACTGCGTTTTTCCTCTCCTCTTGTAATACGTGTTGGCGCTAACTTTTTTGAAGCAAGCATTAGCTTAAAAATGGAGGACCAGACGCAAACCTCAATCGTGGAGGAACCGACGATAGAAATGGAGACTAACGCTTGAAGGGAAAAGAGGAACACACGCACGACTCATTCCTATTCCTGCACATCAATGTGCAGGATAATGTAAACTACTAATAAGACACGTTAGTCCCTAGCTAATGGGTCTGACCCTTTAGCCGAGCGGTTAGTGACGTCGCCTTGTGGTGCAGCACACCTCGTATCGAGTCCCGCACCGGGCAAGAAAATAACCGATTACATCGGTTTTAGTGTTTTCACTCAATGCCAGGGGATTACGTAACATATCGAAGAGTGTAATATTTGCTAGTAATATTTGATTTGCTAATGTCCCTTACGGCTTTCCGTAGCGCCACAACAAAGTCACGTGATGTACGTAACAACGTCAGTCGGAATCCGGTCGGTGAATAAACACCCAGCACGAGAGAAGTCGTCCTTGCTTTATTAATGTTATAAGTTAACATAGCCAGAGGGCACAGAACATTACATGGTGTCAGAGTAGCGGAGTTTAAATACCCAATATGGATTCGTACGGCGTTCCAGCTCCACGGATGGACTGGGAATCGGCGAACTTACCTGAAGCATGGAGACGATTTCGACAAACAACGGAGCTAATGTTCACGGGCCCCCTGCGCGGGAAGAATGAAGAGGAGAAATGCAGCTACCTCCTGCTCTGGATAGGGGAAAAAGGGCGCGATGTGCACAACACTTGGACACTCAGCGGAGAACAAGCCAAGAAGCTAGAAACGTACTACGATAAGTACACTGAGTACATCACCCCCAAAGCAAACCCGATTTATGCCAGATATAAATTTCATGAAAAGATGCAGGGAGAGAGTGAATCCTTCGAACGATTTGTAACTGAGCTAAAGCTCCTAGTCAAAGACTGTGGCTACCCAAATGCCGACGAGATGGTCAGGGACCGCATCGTGTTTGCCACCAACTCACCCAGAGTGAGAGAAAAGCTACTTAGCCAGGGAGCTGAGCTAACGCTAGAAAAGGCCATAGATGTAGCCCGCTCACACGAGCTAGCAAAGCAACAGCTAAAGTCTATGGGCCAGGGCAGCACACATGAAACGGTGCACGCAATAGGCAGAAAGACTTACAAACCGAACGCACCCAAAGCGGCTAACGCTAACTTCAGACAAAGGGAGGGTAACGTTAGCACCGCCGCTAGGGCGTGTAGCTATTGTGGAGGGCTACACGGCGCTAAAGCCACTTGCCCAGCTAAGGGTAAACAATGCATTAAATGCAAGAAGCTCAATCATTTTGCTAAAGTATGCAAGTCTAGCTCCCAGGGACAGACAAAGTACTACCGCGGCACAGTACATGCCGTCGGAGAGAACCCAGAAGAGTACACCACTGACAGAGAGCAGGAAGAACTGTACTTCGACAACATTACAGTGGAGAGCACCGCTGTGGGAGAACAGACAGAGCTGTACATAGACTGCATCTCAATAGAGAACAACGGAAAAAGCAACGAGCAGGCTTACGTAGAGGTTGGAATTGGCACACCTCCACAGAAGGTAAAGTTTAAACTAGACACTGGGGCACAGGCCAATACTATTCCCACCAACCTGTTCCAGGCGCTGTTCAAAAATGTGACACTGAAACCAGCAATACACAGACTCACTGAATATGGAGGAGGCGCGCTGAGCGTGAAAGGCACATGCAAACTCAAATGTAAGTACAGAGACAATGCAATTATGCTGGACTTTTACGTCATTGACACAAACGCCCCACCAGTCATGGCAATGAAAACATGCCGTGACCTAAACTTGGTAAAAATAGTGATGGCTGTGAGCGAGGAAAACAATGTCACATCACAGAGCATAATGGATGAGTATGCAGATGTTTTCCAAGGAATAGGAGAGTTCCCAGGCGAGTGCACCTTCCGCGTCACACCAGATGCAACGCCGGTCGTCTGCCCGCCACGCAGAATCCCCATCGCCCTACGCAGCAAACTGAGGGACGAGCTTGACAGCATGGAGAAAGGCGGCATAATCTGTAAGGTAACAGAACCCACAGAATGGGTGAACGCACTCGTCATTGTTGAGAAGCCAAAGACAGGCAAACTTAGAGTGTGTTTAGACCCCAGAGCTCTTAACAAAGTGATACAACGACCTCACTACCCCCTCCCCACGCTGGAGGACGCCACCACAAAGCTTGCTGGAGCTGAGTACTTTAGCGTGTTAGACGCGCGGTCAGGCTATTGGGCCATCAAACTGAGCACTGAATCCTCAATGTTGACGACATTTAACACAGTGTTTGGCAGGTATCGTTTCCTCAGACTGCCATTCGGAATCGTGTCCGCTCAAGACGAGTTCCAGAGACGCGTGGATGAAACATATGAAGGATTGGACGGTGTGACGGCCATAGTGGACGACATACTAGTGTTCGGCAAGACTAAAGAGGAACATGACCAGCGTCTCAGAGCGATGCTGAAGCGCACAAGGGAGCGAGGGGTGAGGCTCAACCCCGACAAGTGTCACATATGCGTGTCCGAGGTAAGCTACTTCGGCCACACGCTCTCACACGAAGGCATCAAACCAGACCCACACAAGGTGAAGGCGGTCAAGGACATGCAACCCCCACAGAACAAAGCAGAGCTGGAGACAGTCCTCGGCATGATCAACTACCTCGCCAGATTTGCTCCACACCTCTCACAGATAAACTCACCCCTCAGACAGCTTCTGAAACAGGACAGTGAGTTTGTGTGGGATGCAGTCCACGACAAGGCGTTCCAAGAGATGAAGAATCTCATTACACAGCACCCAGGTCCAGTACTCTCATATTTCGACCCGCAGAAAGAGCTGCGACTCCAAGTGGATGCATCCAAAAGTGGCCTTGGGGCTGTCATGCTCCAAGATGGCAAACCAATTGCCTATGCGTCCAAGTCACTCAACAGCACTGAAGAAAACTACGCACAGATAGAGAAGGAGCTCTACGCTGTGGTCTTCGGCTGCAAGAGGTTCCACGAGTACATGTATGGACGAAAAGTGATTGTGGAGTCAGACCACAAGCCTCTGGAGGCAATACTAAAAAAGCCACTGGCAGCAGCACCACCCCGGCTGCAACGGATGATCCTGGCGCTCCAAAAATACGACATCCAAATCATCCACCGCCCCGGTAAGGACATACCGGTGGCCGACACACTGTCACGCAAGTCAATAGAACACCACGACAGTGACCTACAGGAAGGGATGGAGGCCCAAGTGCACACAGTCCTCAGCAACATCCCTGTGAGCGACACAAGACTCACAGAAATCAAGCAGGAAACAGCGCAAGATCCACAGCTCACCGCACTCAGACGAGCCACACTCACTGGCTGGCCAGACACAAAGAAAAAGTGCCCGCCCAGCATCCAGGAATACTGGAACCACAGAGCAGAAATCTCAGAAATGGACGGTATCCTGTTCAAAGGTGAGAGAATCATTGTCCCCCAAAAGCTTCGCAAGGACATGATACAGCGCATCCATGCCAGCCACCTTGGCGTGGAAAAAAGCAAATGCCGAGCAAGAGACTTACTGTTCTGGCCTGGCATGGGGAAACAGATCGAGGATGCGGTAGCAGACTGCAGCATATGCCAAGAACGGCGCAGCGCAAATGCAAAGGAACCAATGATGTCACACGCCATACCCGAGCGGCCGTGGCAAGTGATAGGCACAGACCTATTCACATGGAACTCACAGGACTTCATAGTCACTGTGGACTACTACTCCAGATTCTTCGAGCTAGAAAGACTTTACAGCTGCACCTCATCTGCCGTCATCATGAAGCTGAAAGCAGCAATGGCTCGACACGGAATCCCCGAGACTATCATCAGCGACAACGGTCCGTGCTACAGCTCTGGTGAGTTCCGCAACTTCTCACAGACATGGGGTTTCTCACACACCACCACAAGCCCCCACTACCCACAGAGCAACGGCCTCTCCGAGAAGACTGTCCAGACGGCCAAACGCATCCTGGACAAAGCCAAAGCTGAGAACAAAGACCCCTACATGAGCTTACTGGAGTATCGCAACACACCGGTGGACAACCTGAAATCACCGGCACAGCTACTGATGAGTCGGAGGCTGCGGTCCATTCTCCCATCAACAGCAAAACACCTGCAGCCACAGATCGCCAGTCAGGAGGATGTTCACAAAAGGAGAGAGGTATGTCAACAGCGCCAGCAGGCATACTACAACCGAACAGCCAAACCTCTGCCCCACCTGCCCGCAGGCACACCAATCCGCTTCCGGCAGGAGGATGGATCCTGGAGACCTGCAACTGTGGAAAGACCAGCGAACACAGACAGGAGCTACCACATCCAAACCAAAGAAGGTCAGATCTACCGACGCAACCGTCAACACCTGCGACAAAGCAGAGTGAACACTCACACTACACACACACACACTTCACAGCAGACTGTTACCAGCGCTAACAACAACACACAAGCCCATCAGCAAGAGCATGCTGAACCTCCAGACACGAACAATCAGCGACAACCAGACACACAGCCTGGTTACACCACGAGGTCAGGTCGCACGGTCAAACCAAGACAAATCCTTGACTTATGAATGTAAAAAAAAAAAAAAAAAAAAAAAAGATGAAATGTTATTACGGTGTCACATTTAGACAGTGAAGGAAATGTTTTACACTACTTTGTTGCAGTCCAGTTATATAAGAGTTCCACTTTCATATTCTTTCTTATTAAGATTGTATTCGCTTATAAACGTGCTCAACGTGGTCTGTATCTCTGCAGAGAAAGCAGCACTTTTCAGAAAAAGGGAGATGTAATATTTGCTAGTAATATTTGATTTGCTAATGTCCCTTACGGCTTTCCGTAGCGCCACAACAAAGTCACGTGATGTACGTAACAACGTCAGTCGGAATCCGGTCGGTGAATAAACACCCAGCACGAGAGAAGTCGTCCTTGCTTTATTAATGTTATAAGTTAACATAGCCAGAGGGCACAGAACATTACAAAGAGGAAATCTATCTTTCTATATTGTGCAGGGCAAAATTATGATTTTTATTTTTGTTCAAGAAACATTCTACTTTGGAAGATACGAAATTTTGGAAGAGTCAGTGGGGAAAAGAGATTTGGTTTTTTCGTGGCGGCAGTCGGCCAGCAGGAGTCGCTGTGCTTCTGGGTGATTTCAAGGTCGCGTTCTAAACTATGAGGTTGACGAAGGAAGGTGGATTATTTTGCTGGTGGACATTTGACAAATTCAGTTTGTCCTTATAAATACGTATGCTAGTAATAATACACAATGCAATACCGCCCTATTTTTTAAATCTTGAAAAGAAGGTCAACCAGCTAACGTCAAAATTCTCTTTTGCTAAAGTTATTTGGGGCGCTGACTTCAATACAGTTTTTAATCAAACAATTGACAGATGGCTACCAAAAACAAATGATTCTGTTAATGAGCTACATAGTGCATGTTTACGTTTATATCTTATAGATATTTGTCGTCACAAAAACCCCAGACCAAACAATATTTACTTGGAGCAACACAGATCTCTCAAAACAGTCCAAAATTGATTTCTGTCTTATCACTAACGACATTACTAACAAGGTTAATTAAGGAAGTCTCTGTTGTTCCAGTTGTGTTAACTGACCACAAAGCCATCTCAATTAAGATAAATATGAATGCTTTATGCACTAAAACAATATCTAGAAACTTAATAATTCATTATTAGAAAATTAATAATTTAAGCAAGAATCTCATAAAATCATTAAGAAATATTGGAGACAAGTGAGTGTACTCAGCAAAGTGGGATTATGCTGGGAATTAATGAAGTTTGAAATGAGAAATTTGGCTATTTCATTAGGGGAAAAATTGCTCAAATCAAAAAGAAAAACAAACAAGAAATAATTACAAAAATCCTGGATTTTTCTAAAAAGCTAGCTCTATCATCAAATGAGGTGTTAGAATTATCCAAATTACAGACACAACTAGATAATATCTATGAGGAGAAAGCAAGAGGAGCTTTTATAAGGTCAAGACTTAAATGGATAGAACATGGTGAGAAAAAATACTAAGTATTTTTTCAACTTAGAAAAGAGAAGAAAAGAAATGTCCTCGGTTAACAGCATTTTTATAAATAATATAACCAATGAGAATCCCGATGATATTTCACAGTATGTCACCTGTTTTTATCAAACATTGTGTACATCTACTCACCCATTTCCTTATAAAACCCAGTCATTTCTAGATAATTTCTCCCAATAATGTCAAGAAAGTTGATAACCCATTTAAAGCTTTGTGTGATGATCAGATCACTATTGCCGAAATCAAGGAAAGTATCAAAGGTCTTAAAGATAACCGTTCCCCTGGAAATGATGGTCTTACTAATGAATTCTGTAAGGCCTTCAGTGAAGAGCTAGCTCCATTCCTTCTCTCAGTAATAAATGAATCATTAGGAGAAAAAGAACTACCTGCATCATTTAAACAAGGAGTTATCACACTAATTCCCAAACCCAATAAAGACAAGCTACATATAGATAACTGGGGACCCATTACTTAACTAAATGATGACTGTAAAATATTTGCTTGAAAACAGGATTAGAAGAAATAATTGATGAAGAGCAAATTGACTTTATGCATGGTAGGAGTATTCACAACAACATTAGATTAATTCTGGATATGATTGATTACAACCACCTCATATTGACAACCATACAGCCATATCATATTGAGAGCTATGTACTATTCATTGACTTCTACTATAAGGCCTTTGATACTACTGAACACGGTTTTTTATTTAAAGTAATGGAATTTCTTGGTTTCGGTGAATTCTTTTTTTAATGCAGTCAAAACACTATACAATGGATGCAATAGCTCAGTAAAACTAGTTC
Organism: Lampris incognitus; assembly: GCF_029633865.1. Taxonomy (NCBI): domain Eukaryota; kingdom Metazoa; phylum Chordata; class Actinopteri; order Lampriformes; family Lampridae; genus Lampris; species Lampris incognitus. The sequence goes on from NC_079213.1 coordinate 110,894,319, forward strand.
ATGGAACTACACGATTTCAACTTCAAAGGGGTTTTAAATAAGGCTGTCCAGTCTCCCCATTTACTTGTTGGTCACTCAAGTAATGGCATCCCATACCAAAATGAGCAATTTTCAAGGGATTTCAGCTTTGGGGTAAGAATTTAAAATTTGTCAGCTGGCAGATGATGCCTCATTATTTTTAAGAAACTAAGAGAAAATCCTCAAAGCATTACAGTGCATTGAACACTTCTCTATTGTATCTGGTTTGAAGATGAATGCCAAGAAATATGCCCTTTTCCCTCTTAAAGCTTGTAATTTGTCTCATATACATGACATAGAGGTAGAAGATACTGTCTCATATTTGGGGATTACCCTTTTCAAAGATGAAAAATATGTACAAAATTGAATTTTGACCCAATTAATAGCCAAACCAAAAGAAGGTTCACTATATGGTTATCTAGAGATTTATCATTGCAAGGAAGAATTCTCTTATCAAAGGCTCAAGGCCTTTCAAGGTCTGTATATGCATCACTTTCTTTAAATATACCAGCTGAAATGTATAAAGTACTTAATTCACAATTAATGAATTTCATCTGGAAGAATAAACCTCACTACTTAAAAGGAGAGATTTTGTATAACAGAAAATATAATGGGGGCATGGAAGTCTTATGAAACACCTAACAATAGCTTTAAAATAAATTGGCTTATAACATTTTTAAATAGCAAAAGGAACACCTTTCCCAAATACTTATTTAGTAATGTTGGTGGGATCGAATTTCTTCTTCCGTAGACAAATTACCTATCAAACTAGCTAATTTTCACAAACAGGCACTATTAGCATGGACCTTGGCCTATAAGCACTTCTCTCCACACAGATATTACATATGGATTCATGGAACAACAAAGATATTCAGTTTAAACACAAAACTATGTTTATCCAGAAATGGTTTGACAACAGTATTATTCAAGTTCAGGAACTTTTGAATAAAAATGGGTTATTATTGTCTATGTTGAATTTCTGAAAAAATTTGTATTACCTGTTACACCAAAAGAATGTGTTAGTGTCGGATGCTGTTCCAAAAGGTGGTTTACAGGTCCTGAAAAACTCGTGATGATACAGCTCAGTCCTTAGATTGGAGAAGCAATATCTTCATTGGTGATTTAGATGTCCTAAATAATAAAAAAAAAGTAGTAATAAACAAATCTGGAATACCCTTGTAGATAATAATATTCCCCCTATGCATATGTTCTGGTCAGATTTATGGCGACTTGAATTAGTCAACGGCATGGAGAATATCAGACACATATTGTATTTACAATAAAATGAAAGAGGTGTTATTTAAAATTTTACATAGAATATATCCTGTAAAGCACATCATGGAAAGGTTTAAACTGAATATTAATTATTCTTGTGACTTCTGTGGTTTGAACAAAGAAACAATTCCTCATTTATTTTTCCATTGTATGTATTCCAAAATATTTTGGATTGATATGCAAAACTTTCTATCTAGGAAAACAAGTCAAGTGGTCATGCTTTATGGTAGTGATATTATAATTTCTTTTGAAAATAACTCAATGGACAAAAATGTTTGCTTTTTAATCCAACTGTTTATAATTTTTGGCAAATTTCATATACATAAAATGAAGTGGACCAATAGAAAACCAAACTTTGGGGGTGTCCGGTCTACTCCGTTGCCTACCAACACAGGGATCGCCGGTTCGAATCCCCGTGTTACCTCTGGCTTGGTTGGGCATCCCTACCACACACAATAGCAGAGGAGCTCCTATTTCCAGTGGCTTTAGAAATGGTGTCAACTATGTTTGATGAGACATGTGCTGCAAAATTGAGGGCTGTCCCTCTGTCCAATGATACAGTTGCAAGACCTATATGCGACATTTCAAATGACCTTGAAGAACAACTCATTGGAAAACTGAAAGACAAACATTTCCCCCTACAAGTGGACAAGGCTACTGACAGCAATAAAGACTGCTTGTTTATTGCTTATGTTCGCTTTGTCACATCAGAGTCACTATGTGAGGATTTGCTGTTTTGCAAGTACGTCCCAAGTAGAGCGACAGCTGTTGAGCACTTTAGGCTTCTTCACTGTTTCCTGACAGAACATGGGATGAAATGGGAGAATTATGTTGGCGTTTGCACGGATAGTGCACGGACCATGGCAGGGAAAACGAAGGGGTTGCAGGCACTAATCAAGAGGGTCTCGCCAAATGTGCAATGGATGGACTGTGTCATACACAGAGATGCGCTAGCATCAGGACAGATTAGCCCTGACCTAAACGAAGTTTTGACTGATGTTAGCGTGGTCAGTTTCATCAAAACAACACCCCTGAGAGCACGGCTGTTCTCTGCAGTTTGTGAGGACTGAGGAGATGGGAGCTGAACATTCAGCTGTGTTGTTTCACAGCGAAGCTAGGTGGCTGTCCCGAGGTAAAGCGTTGTCGCAAGTCTTTGAGCCTCAGATAAGAAATTCCGGTGTTTCTGGAGGAGCGTGTGCATGAAGTTGCAAGCAAGTTTAGCGATGAACAATTTCTGATGAAACTGGCCTCTGTCAGCGATATATTTGGAAAGCTGAATGAATTAAATCTTAAGCCTCAAGGCAGAGACAAGCACACTCCTCACCTGTCAAACAAGATCAGTCTATTCAATCAAAAGCTTGAGATGTAGGGCAGGCGACCTGATCAAGGAAATACTGATTTCTTTGAGAAGCTGAGTGAATTTGTTGAAACCAGCGATTCTGGAGCCATCACAGTGATTTCATGTCCTAAGGAGCCCATCTCTTCCCTGAGAGGATTCTTTCAAAAATACTTCCCAAACAACAGTGCTCAGTGTGACTGGGTGACAGATCCATTCAATGCAGCAGCACCTGCCGATTTCAGCTCTGCTGAAGAGGACCAGTTCATCGAGATGACATCTGACTCCACCCTGAGGCTGAGCTTTACAGCTCAGACACTGAGTGAATTCTGGCTTGGTGTGGAGAGGGAATATCCACTCATAGGACAGCGGGCTGTGGGCGTTCTGCTCCCCTTCACCACAACCTATCTCTGTGAGATGGGCTTTTCTGCTGTTGCCTCACTTAAAACAAAGTACAGATCTAAGCTCAACAAGACTTGAGCTCTCACGAATTGACTTGCTGATTGTTTTCCCAAATATCTACATTTGTTCTTTTTTGCACAGGTTGAACTTTATTGTTATCGTTCTACCAAAGTGATTTTTAAATGTTGTGTCGTTCTTCTCTGTTTTTGAAAAAGCACAGAGACCAATGGAGCAATCTAGGGACAAATGTCACAAAACGTTGAAGTGCGTCTTGCGTTTGTTATTTGCACAACAGAAGTTACTGAGAAGTGAAAGGACTGTTCATGATCTTGATGTTATCTAAATAAAGTTGGCCCATTTTGTCACCATTTTGTTGGGGCGGGGGGCATGAATTCTTTCTTCCTCCAAAGGGGGGCTTGACGGAAAAAGTTTTGAGAACCACTGGCCCTACACGCTTGGAAAGGGAGGGGTGAGTGTAAGGGTATTCAGTTGGCTGCAATCTGCAATCTCACCGCTAGATGCCACTAAATCCTACACACTGCTCCTTTATTATCTGGTGAAAAAAATAAGCCTTCGTCAAAATAACTAGCTGGTTTGTTTAAGATGATGTGCTTTACCAAAAAACAACTTTTGGTCTCATTTATCTACAGATGGACACAGACTTGTAACAGAGCATTTCACAGTGATTCCAGCGGTGCTCTAGCAAACTGCTTTGTACTATGTACTATGTCTTTCAGAAAAGGGCAACTTCTCAGTTTCCTTCCGTATGAGTCCCCAGTCACAACATCTATGACAGTGACATTTTGCACCAAAATCAATTCATTTTAATGGAATCGTTGCAATCAGTGGATTCACGTCCAGTCGCCAAGTCTATACATGCGATGCGTTTGTGTAGAGTTCAATGTTGGTGAACTCTGACATGTGAATTTACACTGTCAGCCAGTGTGTATACAATGTACAAAAGGATTTTTACCACCATACCTCCAGCCCAACCCACGTTCTGCTGTCTGTCAGTGGCTTTCCCTCAAAGGAATAGAGGATGTTATGTAAATACATGCATGGGTTGGTAGCTTGTGATATTGAAGGCCCATAAGAAAATTTCCAGACACGTTTGACAATTGATAAGAAATTTGTGAAAAAACAACAACATGTATTTCAGTTTTAATGCCACTAGGGCGCACCATGCAGTCTGCTACAGGCTGCAGAAAGGCTCAATACCGAGAAACTCCACCGGTGACACTCTTCAATACAGAAGGGACAAAATGCATAAGCCAAAATCCACATTCCCGTGAAAGATGGCAGAAAGTTATTCAGATGGCAGCAAGTACAAATTAGACAGTGTCCTTAAACACGTGAAAATGGTTTAAATATCAGCTGATGTAATGTGATGCGATCTCATTTCTTCAAATCTTATTTGCCGTGTTTGGTGCCGTCAGAGCAATTACGCAAGTGATCTGGGGAATTTTGCGTAGTGGTTGAAAGCATTTCAAAGGGAGTTTCATGAAATCATCAATTCTGCCTAAAACTGACTTTCAGAGATGAATGTCTTTGTTGTACGAGCTCTTTCTTTTTGCATTAATTGTTAGTTACCTCAAAATCTTATCTTCTGAAATGTATTTTTACTATGAGTTTACTCCTCCTTTAAGTGTTCTGGCCTGCCCATCACTCCAGCCAATCGTTGCTGTTCTCTTTCCTGGATTTCCAATGGGAATGACTGTCTCACTTCAGTCTGAACAACCGAGTCACTTCCCATCTTCCACTGGGCTGAAAAGTCAACGGCTTCTGAAAACATTCACCGAATCAGCATCTCCTCCCTGAATGACTTTACATTACATTACATTACATTACAGTCATTTAGCCGACGCTTTTATCCGAAGCGACTTACAATAAGTGCATCATTTAACGTAGGAGATCAGGAGAACTACTAGTCATCAGAGGTCATAAGCGCATCTTCTCTCTAAACAAGCATCCAAGAGCAAAACCAGTGCTAAAGTAAAAGCGCAAGAAATATATTTTTTTTAAATGAGTAAATACAATAAGTGCTAAGAGCAAGTAACAGGGTACCAGTAGTTCTTAAAGAGGGGAGTTTTCAACCTGCGGTGAAAGATGGGCAGCGACTCGGCTGTCCTGACATCAGTGGGGAGTTCATTCCACCACTGTGGGGCCAGGACAGAACCGAGCCGGGCCTGGGTCGATCGGCAGCAGGGGCCTCTGAGCGACGGGGCAACCAGGCGTGCCGAGGCAGCAGAGCAAAGTGGTCGGGCGGGGATGTAGGGCTTGACCATGGCCTGGCGATAGGAAGGAGCTGTTCCTTTCACTGCCCTGTAGACCAGCACCAGAGTCTTAAACCGGATGCGAGCAGCTCCTGGGAGCCAGTGTAGGGGCATGAGAAGGGGAGTTGTGTGGGAGAACTTAGGGCGGTTGAACACCAGACGAGCTGCAGCTTTCTGAACAAGCTCATCTGCCTCCTCAACTAACTCCATCTGTTGTCTAAGAAATTGTCTTCTTTATTTCTCTTGAGTTATTTTTCTTCCTTCATATTTCTTTTATATGATGACTCTTGGGGCTTTAATTTGGATTTAACTTTGTCGATTTGAAAACTGCCATATTGGTCCATTTTAACTGGTTAAACAACCGTAAATGTTAAGTCTGAATTTATGGAGCTCTGTCTTCAACCCTGTTTCATTTTAGCAGATTCCTCATCATAATGTGAATAAGTCAAAAGCGTGCATCCAAAAAAATTCCAAATTTTCGTTGTTTGTGATGGTATTATGACTTGTAAAATCAATAGGGCATTGCATTATAAGATGCTCACCCACTCTGACCTGTAACAGTGTCTATAGAAGGACAATATCATAGCCACATCAAAAAAAAAAAATACAATGAAAATTCAAGGCGTTCACATCACTTGTCCTTATTCACCGTGTTTCAAAATTGCCGCATTGTTTAAGCGGGGCAGCTTGAGTTTCATGCCATGGTTTATGGGGCGTATCCGCTTTCATGTCGACTTCCTTCTTTGTAATGCACGGTGGGGAACTAAGAGGTGATAGCCCTTTCTTCTCCGTTGTAAAAGATCCCATTCAGCCCAGCATGTAGCCTAAATAAAGTCACTGAGACTCCATTTTTTCCAACAACAAAATGAACCCTTTCACGCTTGAATTATTAAAAACACGGAGTAATATTTTTTTTACCAATTTTACCATCCCCAAACAAATGTTGACTTATGTAAAACAAACGTCCGCATCAGTATCGTTGATTCTGACACTGTCACATGACCGTCCACCGGCGTGGCCACCACGTAACTAAACTCAACTTTTCACCGAAACTATCGAGACAGACAAACAGTCGAGGAGGGACTCAACTCGGTCATAATTCCTAACATGAAAACGACCGTATACATCTCTTGTTTGGATGGAGTCCCAACTCTCAAGGTAGCGCACATGCCTTTGGTTTCAGCGGCACTTAGTCTGCTTTTACTGAGACGACCCCTCCCTTCCCTTTATCTCTGGCTCAGGTCATTCTATGTTCCCATGCATTGTTGTTGAGGTGGAACACAGAAACAGGGCCGAGAGTGAATTTATAGCCATACCTACTGAGATGGAGAGAACGATAAGTGAGATGGAGAGATGGAGAGAGAGGGGGGAGTAGAGAGATGGGGGAAGAGAGAGATGGAGAGAGATGGAGAGGGGTAGAAAGAGAGATGGAGAGGGATGGAGAGAGAGGGGGAAAGAGATGGAGAGGGGGTGAAAATGGAGAGACGGAGAGAGCAAGAGAAGGAGTAACAGAGTTAGGCTTTGCTTTTACGCAACATGCTGGATTTTGTGAGAGGGAAAGGGAAAGAGAAGATGGCGAAATAGAGGATGAGAGATAAAAGAGGCGTGGAGAGAGTGAAGGAGAGAGTGAAGGAGAGTGGATGAGAGCGAGAGAAAAAGCAAGAGATAGACTAGTTTTACACTCCATGGATTCTGAAATAGAAATAGCGAGAGAGGAGGAGGGCAATAGCGTGAGAAAGACAAGAGGCCGGTTTTGTACAACATGTTGGACTCTGGATTAGGTCAGCGGTAAGGCGCTCTGTGTTATGGGGAGGGGTTGTGGTTCAGGAAGGAGCACATGTTATGTAAAAAGTGAGCCATGCATATGAAAATGTGAGACAACCAGCCATCGCTTTGATATGATCAATGTCGGTCAGCTGGCTGTCATGGACGGGTGCTTAAACTGAAACCCCTGACTTGCAAACCAGATCACCTGGTACTTTTCCCCTCTAGGGCTTATGTTCAAGACGTCGTTGTCACATTCATCGGTCAAGCTTGTTAAGGGGCAGTTCCCAACTGGTGACTGGAATTCAACTTTACCGTATTATTCCGCTGTACAAAAATACATGCATGAAAACAGCTGGCTACAATGGAGATCAAATAGCCGGTACCGGCAGTATTACTGTCATGTACTACCAAGAGAGCTATGTAAATAAAGAAACCCGCGACACATATCTGGGGCGTTGTTAGTACGGCGCTCTACCCGTTGAGCTACGGAGGGAATTGAATCCCCAACTCTTGGACTGTTATTGACCTATTTCATTTTTTTTTCTTCTACACAGAATGCGCTTCGGGTTTTATTATAAGCGACCTCGATAGGATCGTATAACCTGCAGCTGTATTTTAATATAGCCATTGGGGGAAATATTCAAATGACTTCCTGCCAAGACACAAGGTGTTTGACTCAAGAGTGGAGTGCGTGTGTAAGGTAAAATAATTGATAATGTGCTAATAGTAACTTATATGTAAGTATTGGGCTGCCTAAGACAGGAAACTTCATAAAGAAGGTGAAAGGCAAATGAATCGCTCAGCATATGAGTCCTTGAATTAATCCTCGGAACAGCCAAGTCCACCTCTTTAAGGAAATTGGCGTCGGAAAGAGAGTGAATAACAGCTAAGCACTGCTGTTAGATGCCGGATGTAACGAGGACCCCTTTAAACAGCGTCGTACGCCACAATCATAGAAACGATAAACGAAGAGGTGAAACCTGAGCGATGGAGACTATGCCACATGTTGTGTTCGTGTGTGTATGTGCATTGTGCATGTGAGAAAAGGTGAGAGAGGCCTGCTTTCAATCCATCAGTAGTGGTACAGCTATCAAACTCTCATCCATCCCTCCCTCTTGTTATCTCATGACGCCACAGTGCCCGGGGCGTTCAGGAGGAGCGCCTGTCCCCATTTGGGACCAACTGATTGGTTCCCGTGCAACAGGAGTACCCGCGCCATCGCTCAAAAGAATCCAGAACACCTTTTGTATTTGGCTCCCATGTATACTGTAACTAATTGTAATCCTGCAGTCAATTTCAAAGATGGGATTGTGGGGAGCGATAAGGTTTTCTTTAGTGCTGGTGTCTCTGACTCAGGTAAATATGAGGCTGTTTTTATCTCGCAGAAGTTGTATAATTCAGAAAGTTAGAATATTTTCAGCGTGCAATTAAACCACTTTTCCATTTTTGTTATTGACAGATATCAAATACTAAGGCGCAAGGTAAGTCAGCCAGCAGTTTTGTGGCTTCTTGGCAGAGGAAGTGAGTCATTCAGCTAAGCGAGTCAAAAAACTTGAGAAATTTGTTATTGCGCCGGAGTAGAAGATTAATTTTGCATTGAAACTTTAACAACCATGTTGCATTTATGACTTTTTGTGTAGTTCAGACTTAAAAAAAAAATGATGACCATACTGGATACGTAAAATGTCCATATTCGTTACAGAAATAATGATAACTGCCCAACACCTATGTCATTAAAGTGTGGTCTGACGTTGTTTAGTGCTTCAGTGTTTTATTCAAAGCTTCATTTTTGATATCATTTCTCTTTTTTCAACCTTTTTTTTTTTCCCCGCCACCGATCCAACCCCCTCTATCTCTTTCAGGTTGTAAGATCACATCGATAAAGTCTCCAGGTCCTTCGTCACTTCACATAAAATGGAACAAATATGTCGGGGCGACAAACTACTTTTTGGACCTCCGGGTGATCAACTCGACAGACATTGCGCCTGTTGTGGTGACATTACCAGCATCAAGCAGACAGCGAGTTGTCCGGGGTCTGAGACCAGCAACCAAATACAGTGTGACTTTAAAAGTCTTCCAGTTCTACTATGTGGTGTGCCAGGATAAACGAGTGGCTTCATCAGGTAATTCGACGAGGAGCGAAATTCAAAAAAAAAAAAAGACAAGTTGTGAACACTGTCAATTGGATGACAGCGCAAGATATAATCGACATCATTTTAAACAGTTTTTTTTAGACAACCAAGCGCAAATGGCTGTTAGCATTAACACAAACGTTTTACACGACCATTTACACATGAAAAATAGAATTTAAATAAATCTTTGAACTGCTAACTGACAGAAACAGTGAAAGAAGTGACCTGCAGGCTGAAATGAAGTAAAATATTCTCAGTGATTCATGAATAAGACTAACGGAAATACAACAACTTTTGACTAAGCCTCCTCGATATTTGTCTCGTTATGGAAGTGCATTATTGTGTCCGTCTATTTGAGTTACTGCCGCGCTGTTAAGGACTATGCGTTGCACAATGAATGGAAACGTTTCTTATTCTGCTGTTTTGTATTTACATTGTATTTCACATGGTCTTTATGTGATCTTAATTCAAGCTACTAAATGTCTCCGCTATATGTCCTTTGTCTCAATTGTTGTTGGAACATGTGTTGCAAAACATAGACAATATTGTTTTATCTAGTCTCGTCTAATCTCATTTTATCTCATCTCATTTTATCTAATCTCACTTTTTCTCATCTCATTTTATCTCATCTCATGTTATCTCATCTCATTTTATATCATCTCATTTTATATCATCTCATTTTATCTAATCTCATCTCATTATCTCATCTCATGTTATCTCATCTCATGTTATATCATCTCATTTTTTCTCATTTTATCTCATCTCATTTTATCTCATCTTATTTTATCTTTCCTCTCTAGTCCCCACTACCTCTCAGATAACCCGCTCCAGGGCACTATCGAGTACTTCAATCCAGGTAGAATGGGCCCACGTGCCTTCTTCAGAGTTTTACTACCTGGTGGTGGAATTAAAGGAGTCTGGAGAAAAATTCAATTTGACCTTCACCAGCCAAAGCGCCGTGGTGGAAAACCTGCAGCCCTCCACGATATACAACCTTTACGTCTACACAGCAAATGAGGCCGGTCTAGGAGGGAGAAGCAGAGTGAAGACCGTCACGACATGTGAGTGGTCTGCTTTTCTCAAAATGCATTTTGGGAAAACTGTGTTGTGTTTGAGGTCGAGCTTGATAATGTCTGGCCTCTGCACCAAGTAATTGATCAATCCATCCATTGATCAGTCGATTGACCAATCAATCATTCAACCATTCAATCAATTGATAAATCAATCAACCAAAAGAGAAAAGAGCCTATGAATATTTTATGATGCCAACCCTAGAAAGTCTCTGTGTTTTCTCATAATTTGTCTGCACAAATGTGGACTTGAATCTTTTATATACCTTTGGGGGAAAAAAAGTGCTTGCAGTACCTGAAATTTGTAGCAAACCAATTGAAAATTTTTTTTTTTGATCAAATAAATGCTTTTTGAATTTCTAAAATTGAGTTGTGGGGCTTTTCGGGGGGATTTGTCACATATGGCAGCAAAGAAAAGTCCCAAGTAGCATAAGGGCCATAGCGCTCTCCTTTAGGGTTTGTTGGTGTAGCTTATCAGTTCTAATATTTCCCAAATTGTTGATCATGTGCTTGCTTTTAGTCCGTCTACATGTCAAGAGTAGTAATGTTTTTAGTGTTCCTTGAGGGGACAGCTGAACTGAATGCGCTCTGATGAAGAAAATGTGAGACGTATAAGTGTTCCTCATCGCTTGATGGGACATCTTGAAATGGGAATACTGTATTTCTTGGACCAACACTCTGCTCTGTATGACTGCTTCTCTCTTCAGTGGTCCTACTACAAATCAGTGTTGTCTCATATCTCTGCACTGTAGCTTGGGGGGAAGTTATCAATAAGCTCTATGACTGAGTTATTTTAATCTATAAAATCATCACGTGAACTCTTCTTGAACCAGGCAAGCCAAGCACAAAAAGGAAGACAAGAATATCATTATGAATGTCATTAATAATGCAGCCATGCAAATTGTTGATTGGAACGATGTCCCCCTTCTAACCAAACCACTGTGTCTGCCTTTAGTGGTGCAGCCCCCATCGCAAGTCACGGCGGAGCAGACGGGCAAGCGGACAGCCAGGGTGAGCTGGCTGCCCGTGGACGGCGTCTTGCTGTACGAAGTCACAATCAGGGACATACATGAACCGAACAGCAGACCGTTTGTGGCCAATGTTACCGACGTCCAGCTGGACATCAAGGACATCCTCCCATGTTCCACCTATCTCATATCAGTGTCCTCAGTCAACACCTTCCTGCATCCTGGCGAGCCCACAGACTTCACATACACCACCAACAGTGAGTAGTGAGGGCCAGGCCAATATCAATAACTTGGTGATTAGAATCTAGGTCAGCCATTCTCTCCCAGGCGTTCCTTTCAGACAGGCGAGAATATAATCCCCGGGGAGAAAGGCTTTGGGTGCCCTGACAACCTAATTATTGTGGGACCCGTCACGTAAACATAAAAGCGGATATAATTGTGACTATTTTGGCCCCTTTAAACAGGAGCCTGTTTGAGTGAACTGTGTCTTACGTTTTAAAATCCGGACTGCGTGTGTACAGTACAACTTTTATGCAACTTCTTTCGACTCGTTCCGAGCTTAAAGGATCTGGTTTACACACTGATGCTCAAAGACGCACTTTTGTGCAATTTTATGGCCTCCTGAGTGCACCTGATCCTCAGTGCTAAGGTGATTATGATACATGGGCAATTGTTCTGAGATAATCAGACTGAAAAGGCTGACCTTAGCAGGGTTGGATGTCAACAACTGGAAGAAAACCTGCATGGATTATTCAGTTGGAGAACTATGAGGAACATAAATATGGGGGGGAAAAAGCAGCAGTTAGCAAAGCATGATGGAAAAACCAACCTGCCTATTTGCTTAGACTAAGGCTTATGCATCATGTCCTTATCAACCCAGATGCTTGATCCAGATCATTTTGCCATCACCTAGCAAAGTCTTTAAACCCGTGCACAAGGAGTCTACCATTTCCTGTGCGTTTTTACACATAGTTGTCAACCTGTCTAACAGGTACACTCCCCGAAAATTGTGGTGCTTTGTCACTAAAGCTGCTCCTCTATGACAAAAGTACATGCTAGTGTCCTTTAATGAGAGTACCTCGTGACCTGTGGTCATCATTACTGTAGCCCTTTAAAAAAGTCCCCCTCAAGCAGATGTCATGTTTACAAGTTGTACTTTGTTGACTGCAGAGCTGAGCCCTGTGACATCAGCGTCTGTGGACTACAGCTGCACCATTGGCTCCGCTGTCGTGTCGTGGGAAGCTGTGTTCGGGGCAGACTCCTACCGGGCCGAGGCGTTAGACAATAACGGCACTGTGCTGTCCTGTAAAAGCCAGGGCACCGAGTGTCAAATCTCTGGAGTAGGTTGTGGTCAGAACTACATGGTTAAGGTTACCGCCTTGTCAGAGAGCTGCGAGAGCACAGCCAACGCCACCGCCACTGCCTTTCAGACAGGTAAGCAGGGTTGCGAACCATAAATTTGTGGTTTTACAGATGTGACTTGACAAAGTTGGAGTATTTATTCTTTAATGACATGCCATATTTTTTGCTGACCTTTCTGATCATACGCAGTAATATTTGCTGTAAATCTCTCTCGCTCTCCCTCTTCAGTGGGTTGGAAGCTTGTGTCATTTTTCACTGTTGTTTTCAAAATCAATACCTCATTCCACTTTTTTGCTGATTGCTGATTTCTGATGTCAGTCTTTGTCATGTTCATCTGTTCCACCCTGGGCCACTGCTGGCCATTTGGGTGTCCTAAGTGTAATTACACACACACACATACACAAAAAAAAACTCAAAACAGAAAAATCTTAGTATAAATATATTAATCAAACAATTATGTATGCTTATTATTATTATTTAAACCTGATATGATTAGCAAAACTTTATATTTTACATTGACATTCATACAGGAAATAAAAACACGCTTGATGGGCTACAACTTAACCAAGAACTAAAGTTCCATGATCTAAATAAAGCATAATCCATGATAAAGCTATTTAAAATGCATACAAACCTATAAAAAATTGTTAGAAAAGACAACATTTCAATTGTTTTCTAAATACTGCTATAAAAAAAAACCCCAGAGAGAAACAGAGACCAAATGAGCAATTGCATTCAGCAGCAACTTTGTACACAGATAAATAGCTTTGATAGAGCAGAAGCTTCTGTAGTAATGCACTCTTTTGTGCAACTCTACTACTACTACCACTACTACTAAAATAGCAAAAGGAGTAAGAACAGTACAGTACCAGTACATTTGTGCTCAGTGGCGGTTCTAGACCATTTCAAATGGGGGGGGGGCAGGCTGGGGCCACATGCGATTTTAGGGGTACCAAATAGTTTAAGCACGACTGTTACATACCACCACCACCCCCATAGGTTTGGTTCTCCAAAAGACAAACGATAGACATATAACAATAAACACATGAATGCCGAGGCAAACTTTACATTTTATATTACAGAATAACATCAAAATTTAATGGCAATTTTGTGAAAAACATTACCTTTTTAATGCACTATAAGTTTGTATAGTTGAGTAGGTTTTGAAATCATGAACATGGCTCACCTGTTGTAAAGGAGTAACGTTACCAGAGACAGACTTTGGTATCACTGCTCATGCCCAGTCAGTCTCAAGTCAGCACCAAAATCCAGTTGGTCCATCAGCTAAATGGTTCGACTATACAACATGGTTTATTTTCTGGTTCCACATGTATTATTTTTTCTGCCCTGCGAAAATATGCGCCACAGTTAGGGGGGCCAGAGGGGGGGCATGCTTAATATTACGGGGGCACTGCCCCCCTTAGAACCGCCACTGTTCGTGCTTACTACTAGGCTACAGGATACAAAAATGACCACATAGTTTGATTACTAGCCTGTGTTACTGTGCCCTACTTCTTTCTCGCTCATCCCACTTGTAGACTGGATAACATTTTGCCATAATGGTTTTGACTTCTCACTCTTTGACGTAGCTTTTACATAGGAGCTATAGTGCAAAAGTGATTATTAAATAGCGCCAGTCACCAGTGTGGGCACCTTAACCCAGTGCCACACTTGACTAAACAGACAAATCACAAAAATGGAGGGAAAGTTGTCAAAGTGTTTAAAGAAATTTTAAATTAAAAAAAAAAACAGAGGCAAGCTAACTTTGTTTACTTTCCCATTATTTTCACAAGGCGTTTTAACTTCTAAACTCACATTCATTTTGGGAATACATTTTGGAAATATCTCTTGGTGTCTGTTTGAGAACTGGGTCTGCTGTTGAATTTCACTGTCATATCGTGCCGCGTCCGGCCTGTTAAGAGTGGCTGTTTTTTCGGGCGTTTAAACCGGAAAATGGCCTCATACACAGCGCTTTGCCTCAGATGTTTGACCCAATTTCCTACTTCTCTTGCTCTATATTTTAACTATCTTGCTCTGTCTGTCTGTCTGTCTGTCTATCTGTCTAGGCCCCTGTCCGCCTTCGAACCTACAACTGCACCGGGAGTGTGCCAGCAATGCCATCAACTTTTCCTGGGAGCACACCAACCACACAGACTTCTACATGGCTAAGGCAGTGGACTCGCAGGTTAGAGATATTAGATTGAAAGGAATCCCAGTGGAGAAAATCCAGTGTAACACGTGAAGAGATACCGCCATTCAATGCTGTGCTGTGTGCGGCTGTGTCTGTAGAGCGAACATGGTGGATGCTGGTCCAGTTCTGTCAGTGGTCCTGCTTTTGACGCTAGGACTAAAGCCCCTTGAGGCAAATGCGTAATTTGTGATATTGGGCTATACAAACAAAATTGACTTGACTTGATTAAGAAAACACTTTAAGGAATCAAATTCAATTCTCTATGTTTTAAAGACGTCACTTTTTGATATCAAGACGTACGTAAACATTGCATACGTGCATGCACGTGTTTGCATTTCTGCTTCTCTTAACGTTTGACATTTTAGTCCTGAAAAAGGTGCTGTTTAAGAAAAAAAACACATTGAAAATTCAGTTTGCAGTTGTACCAAACATTGTGGCTTTTAGTGTCTCGTCCCCCATTCTCGCATGAAACACCAAGGCAGTGATACTGCAAGGCTTTTTCCTAACTGGTGGAAAAAGCTTGCGTCCTCTGCATTACGCTACAACCAAGAGTGTCATTAGAATCAGGTTTTTCAATATTTATACACAACCTGTCATGAGAAAATATCAAAGACAGCTTTGTATTGAGCTTCACACAAAAGAAACATTCTGTAAGTGTGTCCGGGTAGCGTAGCGGTCTATTCCACTGCATACCAACACGAGGGTCGCCGGTTCGAATCCCCGTGTTACCTCCAGCTTGGTCGGGTATCCCTACAGACACAATTGGCCGTGTCTGCGGGTGGGAAGCCGGATGGGCGCATGTGTCCTGGTTGCTGCACTAGCGCCTCCTCTGGTCAATCAGGGGGCGTCTGTTGTGGGGGGGGTGGGGGAATAGTGTGATCCTCCCACACGCTACGCCCCTCTGGTGAAACACCTCACTGTCAGGTGAAAAGAAGCAGCTGGTGACTCCACATGTATGGGAGGAGGCATGCGGTAGTCTGCGGCCATCCCCGGATCAGCAGAGGGGGTGGAGCAGCGACTGGGATGGCTCGGAAGAGTGGGCAAGTACAACTGGGGGGGTAAAAGGGGGAAAAAATCCCCCCCAAAAAAAGAACAGAAAAAAGAAACATTCTGTAAAATACAGAGGATGCCAGAACATAGGGTGGAATATGTTGAACAGCGCAGAGCAGGACACATGTTGGATAAATGTTAAACGGAAGGTCACCCCTCTGTTCCCAGGGAGTGGTCCAGGATTGTATGACTACAGAAAACTTCTGCTTCTTCGTGCACACGATTTGCGGACGCCGCTACACCTTCACGGTCTACTCTGTCAGCGGGGAATGCAACAGCGAAGCTAGTCCATCTGTTGACATTTACACAGGTACACTGTGCTTGCTTCTCTGTCTAATTCACATTTCCATGAAAACACACACACACACACAGGTAGGAGACAGAGAGGTTACAATGTATGAAGAATGTACAGAGACGAACAGGTAAAAAAATATATGTCAGACTTTCCAATTGGGTGTCTAGAAAAGCACTATATAAATGTAATTATTATTATTATTATAACTTTCTGATTTTTTTTCCCCAGAGCTGCTCCTAACATTACCAGTTGGCGGGTTTAAGGGTTTGGGTGAAGCTGTTACAACAGTACCCTCTAGTGGTTATTTTTTACATACCAGACCAGATGCCTTAAAAGAGTAACTGCCAACTAAGTGAAAAACTGGGGAAAAAAAGAGCTTTATTTCAATGGAAGACTTCAGTCTTGGCTGAAATCTCAAAATTTCTTTACAATAATGACAATTATTCACCTTTCCTGTAATGAGTCCACCAACGTGGTGCCCCCTGCTGGTTGAGCTTTGCCATACACGAGCAGTCCTGAACGCTTACGTGCACTTTTGTCCACAGACATGTCACACATGCTAAAAAGCGTGTGTTTTACCATCCCTGCTGATTGGGGATACAGTCTGATCCCGACCACCTGCTTCCCCTTTGTTGAACGTGTTTGTAGCACAACCGTCCCCACCAAAAATTCCCGTTTCTTGGAATTTTCAAAGGTGCGAAAGGGGGTAGCGCAAAGCTGATGCTGTTACACAGTTTTACTGGTTAAACTGTTCTCAGAGCTTTTGCCTCCCTTTGAACCCCACCTATATCTTTGCACACATCTGAAACTACAGTCTACCAATTGCCACCAAAGAAATATCCAAAAACCTGTCATAAAATCACATGACTTTATTTTGCTTTCACCCTTTTCTGTTATTTGTGTTATTGCTATGCTTAATTCAGGGAGTTGAAAATTAACAAAATGAAAAACCGACCAAACAAAAACCCAACCGGATTCATAAAATTTCACATGCTTGCTTCTCTCCGTCTTCTTTCCCTTCCTGCCAGCCCCCTGTATGCCAAAGAATGTACGGACATCCACCGACTGCCAGTCAGATGTTCTGACAAGCACATGGGACCACGCCGATGGGGCCCTGTCCTACATGGTGGAAGCATGGGGGAACAAGGGGAACATCACCCACTACAACTGCACCACAGTAACCAACAGCTGCGCCATGCAAGCTCCGCACTGTGGAGAGCACCTTACTGTACATATCACGGCATTCAACGAGGAATGTGCCAGCACCAGGAATCTGGGACAGGTGGCTGAAACCGGTGAGGGCGGTGTTGGGTTCTTCAGGCAAAAAAAAAAAAAAGGTCCTATCCAACATCAGGAAAGTCACACAACTTCCAAGTGGTGACTACTTATGAAACAACTGTTACGTGTTAAAGATATTCATCACAGATAGATAAGCTTTTATTTAGACAGGTTGTTCGAATTTAGATCAAGAACTTTCCAAGAGAGACCTGTGCAGGGGCGTAACGAGGGGGGGGGGGTGCAGAGGGTGCAATGCACACAGGCGCCGCATCAGTGGGGGCGCCGAAAGTACAGTGTACAGTAAACAATTTCCGGTTATAGGCCTATTTGTTTTTTAAAAGTTTAATATTTATAAATATTATTACTTAGATGAGAATTTTGGATTAGAATATATAGTTACATGTTATGTTTTTGGTAACACTTTAGTATGGGGAACATAGATGTCACTTTAGTATGGGGAACATATTCTAAGTAACAAAAACTTAATTTAGAGTAATTTAACACTATTAACACTTGTACTTTTGTGTTGTGTTATGTAAGAACAGACCATATTCATTACGTGTTAGTAAGGGAGAATAACTCTTCTTGTGGTACTACCATCTTATAAAGTATGCACCTACTTAATGGTGTATATGTTCCCCATACTAAAGTGTTACCATATTTTTTTTATTTTTATTTGCGTACAGTCTTTTGGTGCCCCCGCTGATGCGGCGCCTGTATGCATTGCACCCTCTGCACCCCCCCCCCCCCCGTTGCACCCCTGGACCTGTGTACAGAAAAACATAGTACAAGACATTCAGCAGTTCAGCCATACGTTGCTGTACAACTAAGAAGTAGATCAAAGAAACCAACAAGTAGCTCAAAGAAACCAGTCACAAACATTATTAAAAAAGATCTGAGACTGAAAATGTAAAACCTGCCAGCGGGATAAGTGAGTCGAGTTTCAAGCTTTTTTTGAACTTCATTCCATTTGTCAGAGGCATATTACTTAAAACCTGTTTTATAAAACTCATATTTTACATGTGGAGTCATAGTCGTCTGTATTTTTCACACGACTGCTGCACTGCTGATCTTGCTCCACCTGCAGGAGGTGAATGCGGTTGTGTTTTTCTCCCCTCTCCTCTCCTGCAGTCCCATGCAACCCTACAAATGTCTCTGCAACTATGGATTGTGGTGCAGACTCCATCACATTGAACTGGGCGCAGGCCCCCGGCGCGCTCTTCTACATCGGCATGGCAACAGACAGTAATGGCGTCACCCACACCTGTAACTCCGTGAAGACGTCCTGTCAGATCAAGGGTTTGCGGTGCAGCACCACCTACACTGCCTTCGTCACCTCCAGCAATCTCAGGTGCAACAGCTCCATCAGTGAGACGGTCAGCGTCGGGACAGGTGCTGTGAAGTTTCTTTTCTGCTGTTACCTTATTTTAGGTATTGTTAGTGACATATACTGCACACCCTGAGGGAGATTCAAACCTGTTGCATCAGAACCACACAGAATGCCCTGTGACCCACTATTCTATTAGGATGGCCTTCTTGTTCCTTTTTACGAATCTTCACCCACGGACGAATACGCAAGAATTGAGGAAGAAAATCTAATGTTTAATTCTTCCTTTGTGTCAAATATTCAAGCAGACTCATTTTGAGAGCTAATTTTCAGCTAACTGTTGTACTTGATTGGCCAAGCACAATTGGGGAGAAAAAGAGGATTAAAAAAAAAAGAAAGTCAAAAAGCAAATTAAACAGCAAAAGCAAATTAATCAACAATCCTCAATGTAATATTCTCCTTTTCAGTCTTCAGCTATGGTCTACTAATGATCTGATGAGCATGTCAACATTAAACATTGTTTTAGTGATATTTTGGAAAATAGTGAAGTCTTTGCATTGTTTGCATTGACTCAAAAAGTGTGAAAATAGGTTTTTTTCTCTCTTTGTTACTTAAATTCTGTCTTCAAATAAAATGTGATATTTGTAGACATCTCAAGGCCGACCTAGCTCCCTGCTGCGACCCAGTTGTGGGTCACAACCTGTAATTTGAAATCCCCCGATCTAATGAATGAGCTCTTAATCAGTGCTTTCCTCCTTACATGCTGCCTGTCACCTTGTCTCACCCCAGCCCCCTGCCCTCCTGACCCCATCGAGGCCACCCTAGACTGTGCAGCCAACCAAGCTCAGGTAGCATGGCAGGGTCAACCCCACATGCTCTCCTACACAGCCACCATCGAAGACACAGAGGGAGGCCTCCTCAGCTGCAGTACCATTGCAAACAGCTGCAGGATCTCCAGCCTGAAATGCGGCCAGGTGTACGCCGTGTCTGTCTCCCACCACGATGGCATATGCCTCAGCATGCCCTCCAAGGCCATCTACATGGAATCTGGTATGAATGATATGCAAACAATAAATCCACAATTCCAAACATATTGATTGATTGTGAATACATGTCCTGAGTCCTGACCCTCCACCCGTTTGTGTTTGAGGTCAGATAAATGTTTAGAGGCTCAAGAAACTTGAACCTGGATACCAGATCAGCCAGTTAGTATACATCATGAGACATCTAGACATTTAGAAGTGCTGCCAAAGTAAATGATTTGAGTTTCTTTCAAATTCACTATGTGACAAGTACCAAGGAATGACCAATGCTGAACGTGTCAGAGGACCCCTTCAACTTGCACTCTCACCTTTTATCATATCTCTTCTCTGTTTACCTTCAGGAAATAAAGAGAGAACTCTAAACAGCATCCATAGTTCAGTTAAAGAGTCAACCCTCTGTCCAAACATAAATTCTTAATGAAATCCTTTATTTGTAAGACTTATTCCATATCTGAAAGTCCTAACTCTCTATTCCTTATCTCTTTCTTTTCACACATTCTTGAACCCAATTTTACTTTGGTCAGCCAACATTCAGAGAAAGTTGTGCATGTGAGCTAAACACGGTTGAGACTACTGGAAGATTTACTCATTTATTTGTTTTTCCGTTTTAGCGTTAATGATAATACAGTAGAGAGAGACAGGGTGAAAGGGGTATAGAGAGAGGGAATGAATGACTTACAGCAAAGGTTCTGAGCCAGATCGAAAGCCAGGATGCCACTTATCTGGTCGATCTTTCAGGAGACCTTAACTAACAGAAGATTTTAATGCTCAATTTCACTTAAAAAGTATTTTTTCTTAACTATTCTAAATCCAGAGGCAACACATTTTTGTGTAATGAGTCTTTAATCCCCCTTTTTCTCCTCTCTACCTGTTCTCTCCTGTGTCTAGTTCCATGCGGGCCATCCAATGTGCAGACCAATGTAGACTGTATGTCGGGTGAACTCACAATTGGCTGGAATATGTCCAGTCATGCCAAAGGCTACACCACCGTCATCTCTGACAGCAGTGGTCAGAGGTTGTACTGCAACTCCACAGAGCCCCAGTGTAGCACAAACATGCTAGAATGTGGACGGGAGTATACGGTGAAGGTGATGTCTATCAACGGGACCTGTCTCAGTTTCCCCAGTGAGACCATGACCGTCAAGGAAGGTATGGCAGCAGAGATGTGGTTCACCTTTGTTTCAATATTAGTTTTATTTTCTGTCAGAGAGCAGAGAAATTGAACAAGTCATGTATTAACTCTATCGTCATTTGGAATCAGAATATCATTCTGTTTATCTAAATCCAGAGGCTACACATAGATAGATCTATCTATCTATCTATCTATCTATCTATCTATCTATCTATCTATCTATCTATCTGTCTATCTGTCTATCTGTCTGTCTGTCTGTCCATCCATCTAGCTTGAAAACACTGAGGAGGCACTGCTTGGAGCAAACAAGTGCTGCTACTATGCCAAACGTGCATAGTGTACCTTTAAACCTAGATTTAAAGGAATTGAAATTTATGCAATTCTACAAAATTAGACATTGTTTGGCTGTACTTTATTATGACTTTTTTTTCAGCCACTTATTTAAATTCTGTTCCAAAAATTCTCACGCTAAAAATCGTCTTTAAAGAGATACCCCTTGTACCTTGAAAATTGCCTGTGCATGTGTAGATGTGGCAGAAAACACAATCATTTTTCACAGCATCATGTCACACTTTGGTCCTGCCAGTAGTACTAATGGTCGCTCCATACCTCCACCAACTATATGACAAATGTGTCTCATTCTGTTGCAAAATTGCTGCTTGCCAGTTTGGTTTTGTCAAAAGATGGATTGAGTACATTGAGATTTCTTTTAGCTCAGTCCAAGGTTTGACTAAACAAGGAATACATCCACTGCCAAGGAAAAGCAGGGCCTTGATATTTTAGGTTTGATGATTTTCTTTTGTCATCAGATGAAAATAGGACAGAGGTTTATGTTTTTGATTTAACCTTTACAGAATTCTGTTGCTTTATCAACTTGTCATCTTTTTGCACCATCAATCATTTAGCATCTCCATCGTCAGATTGTCAGAGATTAAACTGAACTATACTGAACTGAGCTTGTTTTCAACTTCTTCCAGTGCCTTGTGTGCCTACTAATGTGGTGGCAGAGAGAAGTTGTGGGGAGAGCTCTGTGATGGTGACCTGGCACGCCAGCCGTGGCACCAAATATTACAGCGCAGTGGCTGTGGACACTGACGCCCATCGCTACGAGTGCTCATCCAACGAAACCTCCTGCAGCCTTCAGGGGCTGATGTGCGGCCAGGACTACACAGTCAGCGTGATTGCCGTGGATGACACCTGCTCCAGCGTTGAGAGCTCTGCTGTGATTTTACATACAGGTAGAGATTAGGAAGGGGGAGACCGTCGTCGACTTATTATTTCTTTACAAATTCAGTACTTCAGGTAAAATACAGCTCATGTTTCATTGCTCTGCCCCACTTATCATATGTCCTCTCCCTTTCCAGTTCCCTGCCCTCCATCTCAGCTGACTGTCTCAGTGGACTGCACCAATAACTCAGCCATGCTGACCTGGGACACCAGCCCCAATGCCCTGTCTTACTCTGCCAGGGCGGTGGGCGCAGATGGGCACAATGTGAGCTGTGAGACGTCTAGGAGCCTGGGCTGCCGGCTGGAGGATCTGCGTTGTGGCCAGGAATACACCTTTACTGCATCGGCTTCAGATGGCAGCTGTGCCAGCCCTGACAGTCAAAGGGTTTCACATATCACTGGTGAGAGAATAAAAATAATCTTTATTTGACACTCCTCTTCTTCTCTTCTTCTTGTTCAAATATCTTGTCTAGCTTCTTCACCTTCCCTGTTTGTATATTTATTTAAACTCAAAAAAATCATTTTCATCTACCACTTCCTGCTTTTCTTTGAGACCTTAAATCAGCGTTGTTGCTGCCCTGTTTCCTGTCATTCAAATAATGGAGGAGATAAGAAAGGAAGTTTAAAACGTGTGTCTTTCAGTAGACCAAGCTCACCTTTTTTTTAATTTATTTATCATAACTTGGTGGGAGACTATGATTTCACTTTTGTCACTTTTGTCACTTCAAAAAAAAAATTTTTTTTGACGTAATTTTTTATAATCTATTTACTCGGTCGACATCAAAGGGAACTTTTTTTTTTACAATAACATATAATACATAGTCAATAAAAACAATCAATAAAAACACATCAGTCAAAAAACATTAAAAGTATAGATACCCTCAATATTTTAAAAACATCCATGCTGCATTGCTTCCGGTATCAGATTGAACGATAACTCCGAAAGGGGCTTTGTTGATGGCGGTCTTCTCCCACGTTCACCTCTCACTGGAATCAATGTGCTGCGAAGTATTGAGAACCGTATTCTGGTGCTCATATGGCTCATAAACTTTGCATACTCATTGCATTTGTAGAACCTGATAATGTAATAAATTCCCAATAATGTAATAACCCCGATAATGTAATAAAAATCTGCTCTTGAGTCCATTGAAAATGCAATAAAACCCGATAATGTATTAACTTCCTGATAATGTAATAAAGTGCATTTCAGTGATACAGTGGTTGTGAAAAACGGATGAACAGGTCAAAAGTTAATAAACATTCATGCATGTCCAACTTTGACCTGTTGGAGGCGCTAGAGCTCTGGAGCTAGAGTTGCCAACACAGTATCGCCGCTTGAACCCATTAATAGGTGGTCTGCTGTTAAATTATTACAATATTGGGGAATTATTACATTATCAGGACCTGCAAAACGAAGGCTAACCTGATCATGTAATAACCTCCTGTTAATGCAATATTTTATTACATTATCGGTAAAAAGTTTATTACATTACCGGGAAATGCACTTTATTACATTATCAGGAAGTTATTACATTATCAGGTTTTATTGCATTTTCAATGGCCTCAAGTGCATTTTTTTATTACATTACCAGGGTTATTACATTATCGGGGATTTATTACATTATCAGGTTCTACAGGGCCCCATCCGCCAAAGGGGCCTTTTTTTCTCTGTTGGAAGAAGCATCATCCCGCCTCCAGCCATTATCTTAACCGCTTATCCTGCTCTCAGGGTCGCAGGGATGCATAAAAACGTTATTCTCTGACATGTGCTTTGTGTAGCATGACCACGTGCTACACTTCTTTGGCGTGAGGTTACCATGCTACGCTCACGCGTCTTGCTAAAAACGGGAAAGTTTTTCCTTTGCGTTTTAAAAAAAAAGTTCCGCGTTCAGACGACATCGTTTTGAATACGATCCGCATGCACACGGATCCGCAAAAAAAAAAACGACTGAAAACGCTGTAGTGTGCATGCCAGGCCAGTAGGTGGCGGTGAAACTTTGTACTAGAGAGCCCTTCCGGTGGACGCCGGTGCGCCTGAACGCGTTCTTCTCAGAGCGGGTCTTTTGATTGCCCTCCGTCGACGTATAGGTGGGTTGAGATTGGTGTGTGTAAATAATGCGTCTCCGCTGACCGCAGTAATGGCGCAGGAAAACTACACTTTGCTGGAGTAGCGTTAATTAATTGAGCAGATAGCAGCGCAAACAAAGCTCGGTAAGCTGCCATCGTTAGCGTTGCCCTCACTCGCGCATGGCTATTTGACTGGGAACGTAATACGCATGTGCGGGGCGCGGCCGTGACGTCACCGCTCTCGCAGGAAGCGGTCGTGCTGGTTTACTCGGCGACGCTGGAGTTGCGTTTTCAAAAGGTTTCACCCTGGAAGCCGGTTTCAAAAGTTTGCGTTTTCACGCCCCCCAAAATGCCGTCGTCGCGTGAACGGACGGCCAAAACGCAACAATACCTCACCGTTTTATGTTGAAAACGTTGCCGTGTAAACGGCCCGTTGATAAGAAGGGGGGGGGGGTGTGTAGTGATATAACGCCATGTATATCCACTGGAACTACACTAAGTGTTATGTACTACCCGGACTGTTATTATGGTTACACCACTACCATGTATGGTTATTACGTCTGCCTACTGAGCCACGATTAAACCTGAGTTCTATAACCCGGTGTGGTCATTGATCCTCGACCAATACTACCCCAAGTATTACTTCAGGATGCAATATTCAGGATAACGTTTACTGTTCAAACACACCCCGTGGATTCATCAGGTGACCACCACATTGCTTCTTATACACACACAAACATTAATTTCAGAACAGATTTGTACTTGGTGCTATTGTCTCACAATGTTAAAACGCTGTCCTTTGGTTTCCCTGTCAGCCCCCTGCACCCCTCAGCGAGTGGTCAACAGCCTGGACTGTAGCTCTAACACTCTGATCGTAAGCTGGACCCCTGGACCCATCCCACTAAACTACAGCACCGCTGCCTTTGCTGGGGATGGTACTGCATTATCATGCACATCTGAGGGGTCCAGTTGTGAGGTGAATGGTCTGCAGTGTGGACAGCAGTATACTGTAATGGTCAAAGCAGTCAGCAGTAAGTGTGAGGGGCCCAGCAGTCTACCGCAGACTGTCCAGACTGGTAGGTATTACCAATAGAATCAATGGAGAAAAGCAGTTAGCTGAAGTGTCCTCCTTCACAGGACGCATTGTGATTTTCCCTTTCCATATCCGTCTCTTCTTACATTCCCACGTCTCTCTCCCAGTTCCTTGTGTTCCTGTTAACATCGATGGGGTTGTGGAGTGCTTCTCTAACACAGTTCAGGCTTCCTGGGACGCAGCAGCCGGAGCACTGTCCTATGTCTCCACACTGAGCGGACCTGGAAGCTTTTCTACTTCCTGCTTTACAGCCGGACACAGATGCGACTTTCCTAACCTACAGTGCGCCCAGGACTATAACCTAACAGTAATGGCCCTCGGCCACCAGTGCAACAGCTCCAACGGTGATGGGGTGTCTATGATGACTGGTAAAGTTTGTTTGTTTTCCCACTAGTTTTAACTGTTATTACAAATGTACACGATAGTGCATTGATACAGCTAGTATTTGGACCTGTTTGTCATGTTGCGAAGCCTGAGGAGCTATAGAATAAATTTCTCTATTTCTCTGTCATTTCCCTTTGAGACATTTTTTCTTCATTGATCATGGAGTATGTTCAAATTACATACATTCACCTTGTCTAGACCTTACCAAATATCTTCCTTATCATTAGAATTGACAAATATTTTCACAACTTTTCAATGTCGGCATGCAAAATTAGTTATTTATAGAGGCTCCCCCATGAGAAATCATCTCCAACACAACAATCAGAAACTTTAACACTAATGTGTGCTTCAGTTCAATTTTAGAGCCCCCCTCATAGTAGGTTTTTGTTTCTTTAGGGAGGCTCAAAGGTAATTCAGAGGTGTGTAACCCCTGTAGAAACCCATAATTTGCCACCTGCTAATTTTCCCTCTGTTATTATTTTTTTCTTCCAGCGCCCTGTGACCCTAAGAATGTGACAGCCGTCCTGCAGTGCAGTACTGGCGTGGTCACGGTGACTTGGGGGGCCAGCACTGGAGCTATAGGTTATACTGTCATTGCCCAGGCAGACGGACAGAATGCCACCACTTCCTGTAAATCCAGTAGAACTTCCTGTGAGCTGAACCAGCTGCAATGTGGGAAGGTGTACACTGTGACTGTGCTGGCAGGGGATATGACCTGCAACAGCAGCATGCTCGCAAAGACCACTGTGAAGACAGGTAAACATAGAAGGAGGGGAAAAGTCCCATTTTGACCTGCTGCAGAAAATATAAAAATTTCAATTGATAAAATTAGAAAAAGCAACCTGAGGATGCTACCATAGATTAGTATTTGTAAACTCTGGTTAGAACCCAAACAGGTTTTGGTAGGTCTTCAAGTAAAAAATAAATAAATAAAAAATAATATGTCCATAGATTTTGGATGAATGGCCCATCTTCAGTGTTGCTAATTTACTCAGCATGGAACCTGGGCTCTATCACTCCAATATCATATAAATGTTAACATGCTGCTTAACATCAACATCATGGGCGTGGTTGCAGCAGGACAAGCACAACTGCCCAAAGCAACTCCTTCCATCTCTTCCTGGGGCATCCCAAAATATTCCCAAAATCAGTTTACATAAGTTTTTAATAACTCGTGCTTATCCAAACTTCTTCCCAGGGGTCTCATCCTGTTTGTTTGCATCTGATGTACTGACAAAGGAGTGTTGAACCCTAACCTCTTTTCTCCCCACAAGTCATGGAAGCAGCAGCTTGACTTTGTCCTCCCTAGACCATTGAACTGTGACAGGGAGTTAGCAAAAACACATAGAAATCCTGTTTTCTTTATCTATTTTTCCCCTTAATTATTATAGCTATAGATATACTACAGTACAACAGAAGAGAAGCAAAAAAGCAAGTTCAGCCCTAGCTGCCTCCATGATGTGATACAGAGCTTAGTGTACAGCGTTACAGTCCTGTCTCTTTGTCCTTTCCTAGTCCCCTGTCCTCCGGTGATTCAGGGCCATGTTCTGGACTGTGCCTCTAACCGTGCTTCGATCTATTGGGCTGAGGATGAAGAGGATGTTGGCTTCATCGTCAATGCGACCTCCACACTGGGTCAGTCTGCTTCATGTAGCTCCAGCACCAACAACAGCTGCGTCCTTGAAAATCTACTGTGTGGACATACCTATACAGTCCACACCTACGCCCAGGGAGACCAATGCCAGAGTGTTCCTAGCAGCTCATTTGAGATTGTGACAGGTGTGTTTAAATTGAATTAACGCTCAAATCATCATTCATAGAGGGGTGGAAGTTTTTGCTGAAATCAGATGTGAGTTACTGTGTTAACATTGTAATGTTATGATAAAGCATTTGTCTTCCTGAAATATTTGATATGTGTTACTGTGATACTGTGCAGGTGTGATAGTGTGTGTGTGTGTGTGTTTGTCAGTGTATGCTCTCTAGAAAGAATGTTACAACTTGTTTGATAATACAGCAACCTGATTTTTGCTTTCTCGAGTCAATGTTAGTATGGTAGCATAATTCAGTTTTGTTGGACTGTATGTGTGTTTCGTCGGGTTTGTGTACACAGTGCATGACTTTGATAATGGGTTTGTTGTTGATCTGTATTCGTGATGTGGCTGTCCGAATGTGTGTGTACATGTATGCGTGTATGTTTGTATGTACCTGTATGTACTGTTCTTCAGCTCCATGTACCCCTGCCAACGTGGAGTTGACATACATCTGTGGCACGAGCACAGCTTTCCTGAGCTGGGATGAGACCCGGGGAAGAGAGTCTTTCCATGCCTACATCCAGGCCGGGGAGCACATGGAGTCTTGTTTCACC
This sequence comes from Lampris incognitus, assembly GCF_029633865.1. Classification (NCBI taxonomy): domain Eukaryota; kingdom Metazoa; phylum Chordata; class Actinopteri; order Lampriformes; family Lampridae; genus Lampris; species Lampris incognitus. Next base: position 110,922,374 of record NC_079213.1, read on the forward strand.
AACGACACCCACTGCTCCCTCGATTCCCTGCACTGTGGGCAGCTGTACAATGTGACTGTGGATGCAGTGGCGGCACACTGCAATAGCAGCCAGTCTGCTGCAACACAGGTACAGACAGGTAAGTGCAAGGAAAGTGGCGCGTTGGTTTGTCTGTTTGTGTATGGCTGTGTGGGTTTGTGTTTGTGCAACATGTTCTAATCCCATGGCATATACAACATGTAAGGTATTGTGCCCTTGTCTGTATCCAGACTCGGCGGGCATTCCATAGACTCCATTGGTAAAATTCTAGCCTGATACATGAATATTTATGACATATAGGTGAGGTAGTTGTCAAGATTTCGGTTAAGTGTAGGTAGTGGTTAACCCGGCACATCTCATACAAACGCCAAAGGGTACCTTGCTTGTCATGTGTCGATGCTTTGGCAAAGTGTCTGTATGGTGCCATGGGATGAGAATTGCTTGTGTGTGTATGTGTGTGGCTGAAGGCCAACAAACATATAAGAAAACACCCCCCCCCCTTTTTTCCCCCAATTGTATCTGGCCAATTACAACACTCTTCCGAGCCATCCCGGTCGCTGCTCCATCCCCTCTGCTGATCCGGGGAGGGTTGCAGACTACCACATGCCTCCTCCAATACATGTGGAGTCGCCAGCCGCTTCTTTTCACCTGACCGTGAGGAGTTTCACCGGGGGGACGTAGCGTGTGGGAGGATCACACTATTCCCCCCAGTTCCCCCTCTCCCCCAAACAGGCGCCCCGACCGACCAGAGGAGGCGCTAGTGCAGCGAAAGAGACACATACCCACATCCGGCTTCCCACCTGCAGACACCGCCAATTATGTCTGTAGGGATGCCCGACCAAGCCGGAGGTAACACGGGGATTTGAACTGGCGATCCCCGTGTTGGTAGGCAATGGAATAGACCGCTATGTTAAGATAAGAACACATCCATCCATTATCCAAACCGCTTATCCTGCTCTCAGGTTTGTGGGGATGCTGGAGTCTATCCCAGCAGTCATTGGGCGGCACCCTGGACAGGCCGCCAGGCCATCACACAGGGCCCACACACACACACACACACACACACACTAAATCAAAAACTACTTAAGTGTCAGGCTTAATCTATTTCAAAACACGCTCCAAAAAGCTCCCGCCTTCCCAAACCTGCATAAGATCAAAATATCGTTTTAGCTAAATAGTTAGATCGTAGGAAAGTTTGTTGCCATTTCCTTTCCACCCCACATAATACCCCTAAAGCTAAGTTTCTACCCTGAGACATCGAGCTTTTTGTTTTTTCCCCCATCAGCCCCCTGCGCCCCCCAGAATGTGAGTGCCTCTCTGGCGTGTGGTAACAACACGGCTGCAGTGAGCTGGCGAGCCAGTCATGGTGCTGTGGGCTACAACGTGACAGCACTGGGCAGAGACGGTGATGCCAAAGATTGCACCACAAAAACCACCGGTTGTGACCTTCCCAACATGCACTGTGCCCAGACCTACGAGGTCACCGTCACGCCTTTCTCCGACACCTGCAGGGGTTTTGACAGCGCCACATTGACTTTCGTTGCAGGTGAGTGGGACCACAGTTTGAAAAAATGGGCATCTGGGTTTGGTGTGCATTTGAGTTGTTTCTTCAGTATTTTCCAATGAGTTTTAATGCAGTCAGCTCTATTAAAAAAAAAGAATAAATCCAGGGTGTGATGGGTGGTGATGAGTTCATTTTAATTTTGTTTAAATCAACATGTTAAGCTCAAACTATTGATTCATTTCCAGTGACTAAAGTGTATGAATATATATTTTCAGTTCCTTTATTAAGCTTTCGAAACATTTGTCTATCCTTTGCATGTAGAACGAACTCAAAATTGAAACTAAAACAACTGAACCATCTTACTTACCTCTTATAGAAGTTCCTATTTATTACAGTTATAACAGATATATAGAAATAGAAATACTCTTAAGTGTTACTGGTTGGACTGAGAGTACACTGGAAGAGGCCTCTCAGCCTAATGCTCTAACTCAGATGTTCATTCATAGTTTTATCATTACAACACCTCATTCCATAATTGATACTTTTCAGGTCTTTGACTAAATCTCAAGAGTATCAGACTCACCGTCTTGTTTTGCAAACACTTCACTTTTTTGACAAAATGCAATTTGTGTCAGAACTGATTCTTTGCATCGACTGGTAACATGCCAATATGAATCCTTGTCTTTACACTTTGCGTTTTGGCTTTTTGCTTTGTGCTGTTGACGCACCTCTAGTTGCATAACAACATTAGCTTTTTCCTTTCTTCTCTTTCCAACTTTCTCATCCCTCCTTTTCCTCATTCTTTCAGGCCCATGCCCCCCGGCTGATGTGCAGGTGTCCCTGGAGTGTGAGGGTAACGTGGGCTCTGTGTCCTGGCACCATGCCCTGACAGTAGATTTCTACACAGCAACAGCCACCGGTGAGGACGGCCACACCCACACCTGTAGCACCAACGGCACAGGATGCTCCTTCACTGACCTTCACTGTGGCGAAAGCTATACTGTCACAGTGATCACTATAGAGAGAGGCTGTCAGAGCGAACCCAGTGTCCCTGTGACCCTCAAATCAGGTGAGAAATAGGTCAAATAAACTCGCAGTTAATTATCGGGATGGTGATGTGGTAATTGGTATTTTAACAAAAATTAACAATATGAAATTATTTTAATTAACATATTAAATAAAGAATTAATTTTAGGAATTTCTTATATATCCTGTTTTTATTTCTTTTAGACCTAATTATTAGATTGAATTGTACCCCATTTATCTTATATTGGTAAGTCAGACAAAATATGGATGTATCTGTCTCTCTCTCTCTCTCTCTCTCTCTCTCACTCTCACTTAGCCATCTGCCCACCCACTAATGTGGCTAGAGTGATAGCTTGTGGGACCAATGAAATCACCATAAACTGGGACCCGAGTCTGGAGAGCGGCGTTACCTACTTCCTACACTCGCAGAAAGAGGGCGGGGCAAATATCACCTACTCTACAGCTGGAACATCCCATACGATCACAGGGCTGCAGTGCGGCGAGAAGTTTTCAATCACAGTCACAGCCCAGGACTCTGTGTGCACCAGCATCCAAAGCCAGGCTTTACTGTCAGATACAGGTACAGAATCTGATCTCGTCTAGAAGAAGGCTCTGGAGTGATCACCCACCACAATTGCTTTTACACGTATCCTGCGAATTAAAGGTTTTCCCTTTCCACTGTCTTGGGGTGAAAGTCCATTCTGTGAAAGTCCTTTCTGGTTACTCAGTTTTAAATGTATTACAGTATTGTATAAATGCTGTTTGTTTGGGTTTTAAACATTGTGTACTAGGGTTCTTATGCACATAACAATAAGAGGTATATCTGATCATTGCTATAATATGGGCTGATCTGACATTATGCATCTTTTCTCTTTGTTAGTTTACAATTTTTACTATACTGAATCAGTTTTTCATTTTTGGGGCTTTATTCTCAGCCTAATGTACAAGTAATGATAGTAAAGTGAATGGTAACACTTTATTTTAGGAGGTCAGAAATTACCTAGTATTAAGGTGGTAATTATCATGTAATTTCTTAGAAATGAGGTTGAAATTACCTTGTAATTTCCTAGTAATAAGGTGGTAGTTTATACAGGTAATTTTACAGCTAACCCTAACCTAACCCTAACTCTAACCCAAATTACAAGGTAATTTCAACCTTATTTCTAAGAAATTATGTGATAATTACCACCTTATTACTTGGAAATTACTAGGTAATTTCCGACACCCTCAGCCCCCTAAAATAAAGTGTAACCAAGTGAATCTCTTATTTATGTCTCAAAAATTGCTGGTGCTAAATTCTCATAATTCCTAGAGCTTTCCTCATCTTGTCATCCAATTTAAATTTAGCTTTGTGTGTGCCTGAAGTTGATTTTGGCTTGTTCTCTTTTGCACAATGTAGTCTTTCATTACGTAATGTGTTCCTCACAGCCCCGTGTCAGCCCACCAACCTGACTGCCAAGGCCGACTGTGGCACCAACAAGGGAACACTGACATGGGCACCGAGTACTGGTGCTGTCAGTTACAGTGTCACAGTGATTGGCACCCATGGCCACGTTACTTCCTGTTCCTCCAATACAACTTCCTGTTTTGTTAAGCTGGACTGTGGGCGCCACTATTCGGCTGTCGTGGTTGCTTCTACTGCCACCTGCAACAGCAGCATGGGAGCCAGTGTACTCTTTGACTCAGGTAAATGACAAGAGTGTGCATTGATGGATGGATGATTGATAGATGTATAGGATGGCTTGGAAGGCCATCAGTAGAGTTATGAAGGTCCAGGTTTGAGCTCTCCATAATAAAATTTGCTGTGATGAAGTGTCCTGCAACATTCCTTACACAACTGACATCACACAATATCAGTTATAAAAATAACAATAAATACAACAGTTTAAATGCAACAATGAATACATTAATAGAAAGAAAAACACCAGTTTTCAAGCCAGCTTCTACTGTGACTGACCTCTAAGTCACCTACATTTTCATTCACAAGTCATCAGTCTATATTTCCTCATCCCAGTCTTCTGCTCGCTCTTCTGCTTAAGTGTATTTACACTATTTATACACCACTTTTCAACCTCTATAAAATCACGCAATGTCTGAATGAGTCAATCTGTCACCTTCCCTTCCTGCCGCATGCCACAGCTCCCTGCCTGCCTGACAGCATGGTTGCAGAGCTGAACTGCAGTGACAACTCCCTTGCGGTGCATTGGCAAGGCAGCGAAGGGGAGGTCGGCTTTTACACAGCCATCGCCATCGGCAGTGATGGCACACGAGCCACCTGCAACACCAGTGCGACAGCCTGCACCGTCGAAACCCTGCGATGTGGCTTAACCTACAGCGTCGCCGTGATCACCCCAAATGTGGACTGTGATATTATCGAGGGCTCCGACTACCAGATACAATCAGGTCTGGAAAAAAAATCAATTGCTTCAACTTAAGCAAGATTTTATGTTAGAATTAATTCAATTAAAATCAAATGATGAGGGTGGAACACAGAAGGGGTATAGCTAGGAATTGTAGCATCAAGAGATTAGAAAGGATATTAAAAGGTATTTAGAAAGAGTATTCAATTCAATTCAATAGTGCTTTATTGGCATGACCATATTCAGATTACACAGTATTGCCAAAGCACAAGATGGTACAAAACAGTACAGTACAGTTTATAACATACAAACAATAATAAAAAAAAGTTGCTGTACTGTTATTATTAGTAGTAGTATTATTATTATATTATTATTATTTTAGGTATTTATCATAGGTATTTATAGGTATTTAATTTATTTACAGGGATTCTAAAAACATTCTTTTAACAGTACATGAAAACGAACTTAAATGTAGGTATATCTTTTCATAAAACTTCTTATTGATTTTAAAATGTGCAATATATTAAATATGTGTACAGATTACTATAGATATTACTTCTAATGGACATCCCTAGTGTGCCATATAGCATTTGCCTATCTCTGTCTTCACTGGCTTGTTCAAATGATATCCACAGGTGGGAGCAGTGAAACGAACTACCATTTACCTTCGTCTTATTCATGTAAAGTAGATTTACAATGTGAATAGTTTTTTTTTCCCTTATCCCCTGTCCTTAAGGACTCAAGTCCCTTAATTTGAGTTAATTTCTCATTGATATATTTTTTATCTACCTTTCTCTCACCAGCTCCTTGTAAACTAGAGAGCCCACAGGTTCATTTGGAGTGCACTAGTAATGTGGCAGCGGTTACCTGGCAGAATGCGGGCCCAGACCAGATCCACGTGGTGACAGCGGTGGACAGCCAAGGCCAGACCACCACCTGTAATTCCACCACCTCCAACTGCACCTTCAGCCAGCTGAGTTGTGGGGAGGCCTACACTATGAGTGTGGTCGGTCACACAGAGCAGTGCCGTAGTGAGCCAAGCTCCACCCTCAGCCTCCTCACAGGTATAAATAATCATATATTCATAATCTATCAATCAACAAGGGGGTAAGACCCCGATCACGCCAGCATTTATGATCCATATTTTGTACCAAAATCAATTCATTTCAATATAATCGTCGCGATTGTGATTATTTACTTCGCTTCTGGTAGTGAAGTAAATTTCCGTGGTGCCTTCACATAGAGTTCAACTTTGGTGAATTTTGAATTCACGCCATCGACCAGTAGCAAAGCTGCTTTGACTCTGTTGACCTCTGATGGAGCAGTTGGAGGAAGCTACCACATTAGCAGTGTCACATTATCCAGTTTTATACAATTGTGTTCTGCCAGACTATAAATTGCTACACAAGAAAATATTTCGCATGGTTTGCACTCAGTCATGAAACAGCAGTCGATAGGAATATATATTTCATTAAAATATTGTATTTAGTGTTTCTGGTCATTAATCTGCCAGTACCACAAAAACATGCCAAAAAATTTTGCTCGCCCAATATCTCGTGTGAGGCGCCTTGAGGGTTGGGTTCGAAAGTGAAGCCAAACCAGCTCTGCTGCTGTCTAGTGGCCATTTTTAGCACAACTTTTAACCCAGCCCATACCCATACAAGTGAAACAAGCATGGGATGAACTAAAAAAGATTAATAAACATGCCTTGTAAATGTTTCCTATAAGTGTGTTCTGTCATTTCAGCTAGTTCCCCCCAAGTTATCCTCTCTCCAGAATATTTACCTTCCAGTCAACTGTTTTGTTTTTTGGATATTTTTCCCCCCTTTTCTCCCCAATTATACTTGGCCAATTACCCCACTCTTCTAAGCTGTCCCGGTCGCTGCTCCACCCCCTCTACCGATCTGGGGAGGGCTGCAGACTACCACATGCCTCCTCTCATACATGTGGAGTCGCCAGCCGCTTCTTTTCACCTGACAGTGACGAGTTTCACCAGGGGGGACGTAGCGTGTGGGAGGATCACGCTATTCCCCCCCAGTTCGCCCTCCCCCCACGAAAGGGCTCCCTGCCCGACTAGAGGAGGCGCTAATGCAGCGACGAGGACACATACCCACATCCGGCTTCCCACCCACAGACACGGCCAATTGTGTCTGTAGGGGCGCTTGACCAAAGTGAAGGTAACACGGGGACTCAAACTGGCAATCCCCGTGTTGGTAGGCAATGGAATAGACCGCTACACTACCCGGAGATGCCCATCAACTATGTTTTATAGAAGTTATTTGATGATATTCAAAGGGGCTTGGTTTGGCCTGGGGATGAGTTGATTGGCAACTCTACTAGCAGCAGCAGGCAGCTTAGTCACTCAGCACACGGCCTGCAATGAGGGACATGTGCATAAGGAATTTAGGCAGGCGTACTCCACCTCCCGTCTGTACTGTGCAGCCTCTGGCTTCAGTCTTCATCTACTATGCAAATGCGATCAATGGTGGTATTTTAGCTTCAAAGTGGCATTATGAGAGTAAACGGTGTCTCACTATCCAGTTGTAAATATCACAGTCAGTGGTCATGAACAGGAATTAAACATAAATGGCCTGTGTTGATGATGAGTCCACTCTGCTCCATACCTCTCTCTCCCCCACTAGCTCCATGCCTTCCCACCCACCTCACAGCCGAGGTGGACTGCCAGACTGGCATCACTGTGGTTACATGGGACCCGGCACGCGGTGCCACAGGGTATGTTGTCTATGCCCAGGGCAGTGGTGGGCACAATGCTACATGCACCAAATCGGACACCACCTGTGCTTTCCCTGAACTGGCGTGCGGGCAGGACTACACAATCACGGTGGTGGCTCACCATGTTGGCTGCGCCAGCTCGGCCAGCATTCCCATCATCGCAACCACAGGTACAGAAACAAAAGGAGATTAGAGCTGATGTAATGTGTTGATTCAGTGATAATAATGAGCTGTTTAACTTGTTTCAGTCACTGCCAGATGATGGAAGCCTTGTGCTTAGCGTTTTTAAATGTACACTCTATAATGGTTCGAAATGGTTGGAAAATTTGGTCAGATGTCTGGGTTTGTGTGTGTGTGTGTGTGTGTGTGTGTGTGTGTGTGTGTGTGTGTATTTTAATTGAGTGGGAATAGAAGAGGGGTTGTGAGAATGTGGGAGGACACTTTTCACAATGGCTGACAGAGAAAAGCATACAAGCGTGGGCTCACCATCGTATATTAGATATGCCTTCATGAAATGGAAACAAAAAAATGACTAACAAGCGATTTTGCATTTACAGTATTTTTATCTTGTGAGTAGGTTACGACTTATTTTTCCTACCTTTGTCAGATGTAAAGATTGCTGTCTCTGGAAATTTCCAGTTTGAAAGTATTACAGGAGGTGCACTCAGAGATTTGTTGAGGCAAGCGGCACTGCGGTGAGGGGAACCACCTGATGGCTCCACCTAGCAACAAAAGATGTTTCTGCAGCCATCATAAAATACCTTAAAAGCCACTGTTTCACATGATTACAAATTCTACTTTTAACTTGTTGCAGGATCCTTTGACATTTCTCTGTAATTCAGCGCGCACTATTTGTATTTTTTTTTTTTTTTTGCGTGCAACCCCTTCACAAATCAACAACTCCGACTGAAATTCACTAGTCATATCATACTTCAGGAAATCAGAAATATTACACATAGCCCAGTTAACATGAATACTAATAGACTACACAGATTACATCAACTTTATCCCTGTCTATCTGTCTGTCTTTCTGCCTGTTTCGTCCCTTCCTTCTTCCAGGCCCTTGTCCCCACACAGGCCTGCAGGCATCTGTGGACTGCAGCACCAACACAGCGCTGGTGTCCTGGACACCGGGCAGCGGTATTCTGTACTACAATGCTTCGGCTGAGGGCTTCGACATCACACACCACCTGACCTGCTCCACCAACGGCTCGGCCTGTAACATCAGCTCACTTCACTGTGGGGAGAGGTACCGGGTGAGCGTCAAGGGGGAGGGACGCACCTGCCCCAGCCCCGCCCTCGACTGGGCTACAGTCAACACAGGTAACACAGGACAAAACCAAGTTTGAGTAAATCTGATTAATCAAATAACCCAGATAGCAAAATTGCTGTGGCCCAGACCCGTCCCACACCTGACACTTTCATCCGGCCCACATACCACGTGGAATGATGGCACTTGGGCGGTCTGCTCCTGTTTGCCAGATCTGGGCCATGGCCCATATTTGTTTTGTGATATTTGGACCATATTTACCATTTACCACACGGGCCACTTCAGGGTCACATCCAGATTACATGTTGCCGAGAGCACCGCATCTTTGCCAAAAAAAGGCCCACATTTGATTTGGCATATTTGGGCCATACTTGCCATTATACATGTGGGCCACTTCAGGCTCACATCCATTTTGTCAGGGCCAGAAGAAGGCCATCAGTGCTGCTTAATTGCCTGAAGTAGCCCACATCCGGATGCTATCTGGGAAGGAGCTACTTGTGGTGTTGTGGTGTGTTAACATATGAAGGAAACAGTATAGCCAAAACTCTACTGGTGTAGAAATTCCTACCATCACACAGTATCATACTGCCCACACCTATTTGAGAGGGTTTGTTTCAAAATTCAAAAAATTTTGAAGAGTTAAATGAAGATACTATATTTATGCACAAAAAAGACACTTTGGGTTGTCCAGATGGTTGATCAAATAATGAGCATTACTTCATGGCTTATGACAGCAGTTACTTTGCACATTGATTATTCCCTCTTGTTTTTCAAATGGTGTATATCACATGTGTTACAAAACCCGAAATTCATTTTAATAGTTTTTTTATTGCTTCTTCACGTTGAGTGTGAGTGAACTAACGCTCCAATTTGTCTCTATTCCAGCACCCTGCCCTCCCACCCAGCTGAACATGGAGTCTTCCTGTGACTCGGACACAATCTCAGTATCCTGGGAGGCTTCACAGGGCTCGGTAACTTACATGGCCGTGGCTGAGACTGCACAGGGCCACCGTCTCACGTGTAACACCACGAACACGACCTGCCAGATAGCTGGTCTGCTTTGTGACCAGGAGTACCAAGTGTATGCTGCTGGCGTTGATGAAAATTGCATTGGGGCCAAGAGCTCAGTGAATATGGTTCACACCGGTAGGTAATAAATCCCTGTTAAAAAAAAAAAAAAGGTCCGGTGGGCTAAAAAGTAGACAGCCGGTCAAAACTGGAATATTTACAATCATTACTTTGTTGATCTATTGTGTTTGTTGTAAAGTCTGCTGAAATGTACCCTTTTTATGAACCATGCCATGTTGACATTGATTGGCTGGTTGAGTGATTGATCGATCGATCGGTCGATTGGTTGATTGATTGATTGATTGGACAGACAGACACATACATAAATGGATACACAGATAGGTTCAGAAACAGACCGATAAATAGATAGACTGACAGATAACTCAAGTGATTAAGTGGACTATTTGTTTTTCTTAAACTTCTCCACAGCTCCCTGTGTACCACAGGATGTACATGGCCACCTGGACTGTCTGTCCGGTGTCCTCAATATCACATGGCAACAGAGTGGTGGCGCCCACCACTACCGTGCCACTGTGCAGAGCAGTGAGGGTAGCGTGACTGTCTGCAGAACAGACCAACCCCACTGTGTGGTATCTGACATACGGTGCGGTCTCAACTACAGTGTCGCGGTGGTTGCCCACGATGAGGTGTGCAACAGCTCACACAGCCCCGCACAGCAGGTCACTGCAGGTAGGGAGGATCCCAGTTACGTTATCAAGGAGTTACATAAATCCTTGGTATATCAGCCTTTAGGCATGTTGAATATGCTGTATTAACAATGCATGTAATAACTGATGTTAGAATAAATGCAACATGTTGTTGGTTCATTTTGAAAAAAAAAAGGAAATAGTAGATCAAGTAAAATTTTGTCTGGAAAAGTTTAAAAAGTTTTGAGTTTGAAAATTGCACAGTTTTGAGTTTTTACTTTTCCCTTCATCTTTGTTTTCCTTATAACGCTCCTTCCTTCTTTTCTCCACGCTCTCTGTCCTTCCCCTTTCACCTCCTTCTTTCCGTCCTACCCATCCTTTCCCCCTTCCTTCTCCCTGTCTCTTTCTCCCCTCCCTCCCAAATAGCCCCTTGTCCTCCAGCGTCCTTCCTTGCGGAGATGAACTGTGACACCAACATCATCGTGGTATCCTGGAACCACAGCGTGGCGGGTGTCCTGTACACGGTTTTGGCGGTTGACCCCAGGGGTCGTCACCACAACTGCAGTGCCGCAGACACAGGCTGTGATCTCAGTACACTGCAGTGTGGGACAGAGTACAATGTCACCATCACCCCATCGAGGAATGGTTGTGTTGGCACAGACAGCCCCAATCAACTGGTCAGGACAGGTGAGGAGCATCTCATCACACACCTGTCCTGTATCCTATTCCCTCTTAAATGCTTGAGAACACCCAGCTCTCCATTTCCACCATGTTCTGTTTACTGCAATCTTGTGCTGTGAAAAGTGAGACTTCTATGGTGGCTACAGCTGTTTTGTTACTAGGTCTAGAGGAGTACTCTTACTTAACTGGTCAGTTGGGATGCCACTAAGCTGCTGTTTAGATTTTGACATTGTTGATACAGCGTCTAGTAGTTTATTTCCAGTATTTATCTCTAATGTGTAAGTAGGAAAATAAAATCATGATATTTAAGTCCTAACCAGCAAGACTTAAACATACATGGCACCTTGATTTCTAACCTTTTCTTGGTTGGTGCCAGCTCCTTGCGTACCGCACCACATTGAAGTGGAGATGGATTGCCTATCAGAATCAGCCTGGGTGATGTGGGAGGAGTCTGCCAATGCCGAGTCCTATGTCATCATGGCAGTTGACAGCCAGGGTCACACCCAGAGGTTTGAGTGCAACTCCACAGAGGGTGTGTGTGCCGTTCCAGATATGAAGTGTGGGCAAAACCTCAATTTTACCCTCATTGCCCGTGACCATCAGTGCTCCAGTGCACCCAGCAACACTGTCATGACTGAGACAGGTACATCTTAACGTAAAAAACTAACACAAGGTCAAAAAAATGGCAACACTGTTAGTAATCGATAAGTAATCTAGCACACTTGATTTCTAATTGAAAAAGAAGATCAAAAACCAAAATACTGACCAATTTTCACTTTTCAGTCACTTCAAGATGACATTCCTCACTAAAACTCCTAATATTGCTAATGTCCTACAAATTCAAATTTGAAAAAATTGTGATTGTAAATAATTTGTGATTTGATTTTTGCAGATCAAATACAACTTTCAGCAGATTCAAAATAAATTGCTTTCAACACTGCAACCCCCTTCTCCCAGCTCCCTGTCCTCCCCAGGATGTGCAGGCAGTTGTGGGCTGCAGGAACCGCACGGTGAGCATGTCCTGGGCTCCCAGCTATGGCGCGTTGATGTACACAGCCACCCTAGAGCGCACAGATGGCGAGACTACCTGCTGCACAACGGCAGACACCAGCTGTGATATCATGGACCTGCCATGTGGTGAGATGTATGTGGTGCTGGTCACTGCAGAGGGTCAAACCTGCAACAGCTCCCAGAGCTATGGGACTATTGTCAGGACAGGTACGGAACGAACACACACACACACGGATCTTTATGGTATTATCAAGGCTCAGCGTTTTTGGTTTTTATTTTTCAAAGCCATCCGGCATGCTGAATTTTGCCACAAGGGGACACTGTTACATAACCTCACATGAACAGGAACAACTTTTGGATCCATGGAAACATAAAATTCGGGTGAAAATCAGTTTAAAAATCTGGGTATTTTTAGGTGAAAATTGGTAAAAACCGAAAACGCTGAGCCTTGGGTATTATTTAACTAAAGAAAAGTTGATCCTGATTCCTCTCCTTTACAGAACCGTGCATCCCACAGAACCTTCAAGCCAGTCTGAGCTGTATCAACAATGTGGTCTCCATGTCCTGGAACCACAGCCGCGGGGGGCAGCAGTACCGGGTTGAGGCTCTGGCTACAGACGGCCACGTACACCAGTGTGGTTCCTATGAGAACAGCTGTGAACTGACAGGTCTGCAGTGTGGGCAGCATTACACAGCCACCGTAGTGGCAGAAGACAGCGATTGCACCAGTGAACACAGTGATAGCGTGGAGATCAAGACCGGTACGAACACGTTTACCCTGCTGTATGCTGGATGTGCCCACACGTTCCTCTAATTTTAATAGCATTTTCACAGAAGGTTCCTAAAGTGTCCAAGTCAACACCGAAACCACATACAGGACCCATGTTTTCTTGATTGTTCTGTAGATTGAGTTGAACAAATGTTCAGATAGCGATCACTTTAAAAATGTCCAATATTTTAAACAATCTGTTCAAAGTGGCGTTCAGTCAGAGGCACAAACTTTCAAGGTCTTCAAAAAGTCCGTTTTTAACTCTAACCTGTTTTTTGACCCATTACTTTTTATGTAAATCATGACTTAATTTATGTAAATTAAGTCATGATTAATCACTTTATAAGATAATAAACAAGTGTTACGTGTTATAGATGTGTTTTAAACTTTTCATTTGACTTTTTTGTGCCCTGTTCTCTCCAGTCCCATGCACGCCAGAAAATATCTCCACCGTTGTGGAGTGTGAGGCTAATGGTCTGTCTGTGTACTGGTCTGAGAGCTCTGGAGCCGACTCCTACAAGGCGACGGTGGAGGACAGCAGTGGTCAATCCACCACCTGCCAGGCCATGTCTGAGGGCTCCTGTAACGTGACAGGAATCAGCTGTGGACAGATCTACCACGTCTCTGTGGTCTCGTCTGATGGATACTGTGATAGCCCGCCAACCGACGTGATTGACACACATTCAGGTAAACAGAGGCTTTTGATGTCTCCCTAAATAACATTTACATGGGCGTCCGGTTGGTGTATCGGTCTATTCTGTTGCCTACCAACACGGGGATCGCCGGTTTAAATCCCCGTGTTACCTCCGGCTTGGTCAGGTGTCCCTACAGACGCAATTGGTCGTGTCTGCGGGTGGGAAGCCGGATGTGGGTATGTGTCCTGGTCGTTGCACTAGCGCCTCCTCTGGTCGGTCTGGGCGCCTATTCGGGGGGGGGGGAACTGAGGGGAATAGCGTGATCCTCCCACACGCTACGTCCCCCTGGCAAAACTCTCTGTCAGGTGAAAAGAAGTGGCTGGCAACTCCACATGCACCAGAGGAGACATGGCAGTCTGCAGCCCTCCCTGGATCAGCAGAGGGGGTGGAGCAGCGACCGGGATGGCTCGGAGAGCGGGGTGATTGGCCAGGCACAATTGGGGAGAAAAGGGGGAGGGAAAGACATTTACATTCTCAAGAGGGCTCTGAATTTACACAGTGCTTGTAAAATACACTCGTTCATTTCCCTCACCACTTCAACCAAACGTTGTCTATAGCTAAATTGTAAGTATATATATTGATATAGATATGCCTTTGAACTAAAACTTAAGATCCAGTACCTGGTATAGTCTTGTGTCTCTATTGTACATCTGGATTATGTCCTTGTTGTTCTTAGCAGATGGTACTTAAGAATAAATTATTATAAAGATATCTATTTGAAGTATGAATATATTGATAATTGATATAATTAATATATTTGATATTGATAATATATTGATAATCGGTATAATTTACCTCTGTCTGCTTACAACAAATGCATATTAAATGCTGCAAAATAGATTAATTCATTATTTCAGTACGCTAAAGTTACGGCCCTCCTAATTCCCCCTGGTCTCTCAATCTCAGCTCCATGTACACCGAGTGGTATCAGGGCAGTGATGGACTGTGAGCTGCGGGCGGCGTTGCTGTCCTGGCAGCTGAGTGAAGGAGCTGTGTCATATGTGGTTACGGCCACCAGCGTGAGTGGCCACGCCCTCACCTGTGAGACCAACCACACCTACTGTATGCTGGGGGGGCTGGCCTGTGGTCAGAGGTACTCCGTCTCGGTCCAGGCCCAAGGAGAGACCTGCAGCAGTGTGGCTCACATGACAGGACAACTGGTCACCGGTGAGCAAACGGCACACTGTCCGGGTACAAAGTCACAACAATGTGTAGGGGTTGTGCACAAACTAATGTTGAAATATTTACTCAAACAGATATTAGAAAGTATTTATAGTTTTTCTAGCTGACTTTATTACTAATATTGACATAACTTTTTTCTTGTGTCCCACACAAATGCCTAGACCATAGTTTATTCAAGAATTTGGCAACCGTACCAAATAAATAGCATTTTTAGGACTAACATACACTAAATCAAACTCTCATTTGACAAAAAATAATGTATTTGTAACTTTTTTTGTTTTTGTTTTTGTTTTGTTCAACAGTTAAAATCCAACATGTTATTATCTTCTTCCAAGGGTGTTTCGCTAGCTACATTCACTCATCGACCTCCATCTTCTCTTTCAGAGCCCTGTGTCCCTCATCACATCACCACCAAGTACAGCCTGACCATCGGTCAGGTGTTTTGGGACGTGAGTGCCGGTGCTCAGTCCTACACGGTTGATGGCATAACGGCGGAGGGCCTCACCGTTTCTTGCACCACCAACGATACCTACTGTGCCCTGTACAACATGGCCTGCAGCCAAGTCTATAACATCACCGTCACTGCGCACAACCAAGCGTGCCAAGATGGGGCCATGTCGACCGAGTCAGTCACCATTAGCACAGGTAATTAAGAACAAATGAGACTCTAAATGTGTTTTTATATACATTTTAAACTATTCATCTATCAGAAGTTATTATCACACTTGATGTCATCATTGCATGTCAACAGTCACTAATAGTCACTAATACTAGCTGCTATTTTTATTTGAATAATAAATGCACCCATGCGCGCGCACACACACACACACACACACAGATATCGATGTATCTATCTGTCAGTCTTTTTTTCTGTATGTAAAATCTAGTAAAGCCTATTTTGTGTCTCTTTATGTCCTCTCTGGATCTTTCACCTTATTTTCATTTTCTTTTGCCCTCAGAGCCCTGCCCACCCAACAACGTACAGACCCATGTGAGCTGTGAGAGTGACTTGGGCACAGTGTCGTGGGAGATGAGTTTAGGGGCAGTGGGCTATGTGGCTTATCTGGATGGGCGGGATGGCCACTCACTGTCCTGCCACAGCGTGCACACCTTTTGCAGCATACAGGGTGTCCACTGTGGAACCATTTACTACACCAGGGTGGTCGCTGTGGGAGAGACCCTGAACAGTACCGACTCCACTGCTGTCTTGCTAGTCTCAGGTATCATTTTGTTTCTGTGATTAAGAGATGTGCTGTAGTGACCTCTGGTCCTCTCATCTGTTTGCTGCTCTTTATTAAAATCTTTGTCACCATTATCTGCTATGTTGAGCTCCATGTGAAAGATTCCACCTCTTTTGGTTTATAGATACCTTACATTACATCAAAAGAAGTAAATCCAACAATATCTACAGTCTGCCGCCCAACTCCACCTAAAGTTGAATCACCTTATCCACCTTCCTATCTCTCTCTAGCACCCTGTAAGGCTGAAGAGGTTGAGGCAGAGCTGGACTGTGACAATGACACGACCCTCGTCTCCTGGAGCTGGATCAATGGAGCCCAGTCCTACCTGCTGACTGCCACAGGGAATAATGGTGACCGTGCTTCCTGTGAGACCACGGAGAACTTCTGCAACATGACAGACTTGCTGTGCGGTCAGACCTATAACCTCAGCCTCACGGCCATCAGCAAGTACTGCCAAACTGAGACCAGGACCGGGGTCAGCCTCAGCACACGTGAGTAACACAGAATCAGATCCTAAGCAGATCAGAATTAAGTGAACTGCACTTCTGACCATTTTAGTATTTACACTACCCATCAAAAATGTGAGGATACCTCACTTTGTCAATAAGAGTGACCCTCCTGCCTATACCCCTGAGCAAGGCAATGTAAAGAAAAACTGGAGTTGGTCCCCGGGCACTGCACCACAGCTGCCCATTGCTCCTATACAATAGGATAGGTTAAATGCAGAAGACAAATTTCATTGTAATAAAAAAACGTACAATGACAAAAATAAAATGGCTTTCTTTCTTTTCACATCTTAACACAACTCAGGCTGATGTGTTTCAATAGCAAGCTGTTTACATCTCACTGTCTTTCTTTGGAAAAAAAACTACAAAACTAAAGGAACAAGTGACAAAAGCACAGGCCCACCCATTTCATACCTTTGTAGTGATGTCAGCACTAATTAGTGGCTGCTTTTGAGGTGTTTAAAGCACTTTAGGGCAAAAGCTTTTCAATATCTGCTTCTAATAATGGGTTGGAAAATAAAATTTTCTAAACATTATTTAGGCAAGATGGAGCTGAGTGTCGCCAAAAGTATATACCCAAAATATTAGCAAATAGCTGTTTTAAGTTAAACCCTTTTCTTAATTAAATTAAACCATTTTTTGTGATTAAATGAAAAGTTATAGATAAAATAAAACTTTACTCTGGAAAAAAAAAAGTGAGGTGTCCCCAAACTTTTGACGGGCATTATACTCACCACATATTATACTCCATTATGTAACCACACATTATGTAAATTCCACATACTCGTGTATACTGTATGTTTTATAAAGAAACTTTTTGTCTTACCTAAACTTAAATAAAATCAAATTGGTTAGACAAAGACTTAAGATAAAGTGTTGTGGATTTCCTTTGACATCAATGTCCACATTTAGATTCGAGGAGCAGAACACAGCATGAATGAGACAACTCTGGCTTTTTAGTCAGTTTATTCTTCAGATAACAGTGTATACAAATACATTTGATATATGAAGAGTATGGATGCGGCATGCAGCAACACAATATTCTTCCTGCCATGTTCTTTTCTACCTTCATACTATACTCCTCCTAGAGGGATGATAGATTCCCGATTGGTCCATCGCCACCTGGAAGAGCTCTTTAATTGGTCTGACTCCAGACCACGGCTCATGTGTCAAGTCAGTTGCTTTGAAGGAAAACGCACTTCGTTTGTATTATTAATGGTCGAAAATCGACGCTTCTCCCCTCTAGATACTGTATCAAGGTGTTTCTGGTACAGGTACAGGCTTACAGTTTCTCATTAACAACCTCTTTGTATGGCAACACAAAGGCGGCATGGTGGCCCAGTGGTTAGCACTGTCCCCTCACAGCAAGAAGGTCCTGGGTTTGAACCCCAGGCCGTCCCAGGTCCTTTGTGTGTGGCATTTGCATGTTCTCCCCGTGTCTGCGTGTGTTTCCTCCGGGTGCTCCGGTTTCCTCCCACTATCAAAAAGACATGCTTGTTAGGGTTAATACTCCTGTCTTTGCCCCTGACTAAGGCAATGGAAAAAAGAACTGGAGTTGGCCCCCGGGCGCTGCAACTGCCCACTGCTCCTATACAATAGAATGGGGTAAATGCTGAAGACAATTTTGTTGTAAAGAATACAATTCATTGTAACAATACAGGCCGCTGCGATGGCCGAGCAAAATAAGCCGCCGTTCTTGCAATCTGCTCATCCTGTGGCTGGGAGGTTCGTATGCCAGACTCGCCATAACCGGTCATGGCCAGAGCGTCCACGGGGTAAGGCATTCATTAGGCCACCCTTACCCAAGGGATAGTGGGTGTAGATCGGTGTAGTGTTCGGGGACTCGTCGTTCTCCAGCGACCCCTCTGGCCCATCCGGGCGCCTGCAGCCAAGCAACTGAAAGCATTCTCCCTACGTCCCCTTTGCAGCCTGAGGGTAACGCAATCCATGCGAGGAGGCTTCATTGTGTAAAATAGCGAGAGCAGCCAACACGAGTTTGAAGGAAGCTGGTGTTACGACTGTCTCCTTCCTGTGGAAACGTGAGCCGGGGGAGTTATTCGACAAGAGTTCCGGCCATATGCCATTGGGTTAATCGGGTGGGATAAGGGGAAAAACTAGAAATAAATTTATTTAAAAAACAATACAATGACAAGAATACGATTCATTGTAACAATACAATGACAAAATAAAGTGGCTTTTTAATAACAATCCTGTGAATCATAGTACATGAATACATCAAACTCTCCCTCTCACCCCTTTTCGGGCCGTGTGTGTCTTCCTCAAGCTTTGGTCCTCTACCAGAGGCCTTGGAGTTTGAGGGTTTTCCACAATATCTTAGCTGTTCCTAGGATCACACTCTTCTGGACAGAGACCTCAGATGTTGCTCCTGGAGTCTGCTGGAGCCACTCTCCCAGTTTGGGGTCACAGCCCCTATTACCACCGGGACTACTGTGGATTTCACCATCCACATCCAGTCTAGTTCTTCCTTCAGCCCCTTGGTATTTCTCTAGCTTCTCATGCTCTTTCTTCCTGATATTGCTGTTGCTACATCAATTATTAGCAGCTGGATAGTTCAGTTGGTAAGAACGTAAGTTTTCACACCGGAGATTGGGGGTTCAAACCCTGGTTGGGACAAGCCTCCAGCAAGAGTCCATGGCTTAGACTCCTAATGCTATACAAGCCAACTACCTCAGATATGAGTGAGAGTAATACAAATAGAGTCATACTGGCTCGGAGATCACCCGGGTTAACAAGGTCCATGTCAGGTATTGGGGAACCAGGGCAACCTGATGAGAAATGGGCTACTGGGACAAGACATTCATGGACTATATATATATATTATATATATCAACACGGATACAGGAAAGATTTTAATACATTGCAGTACAGGCCTGTTGCGTGCGTCTCGCACTCATCAGCTGCTAATCTATATATTAGCAGCTGATGAGTGTGAGATGTGTGTATATGTATGTATATATATATATATATATATATATATATATATATATAAGATGTTAATATGTTTTCCTTATTGATTAAGTATAGGCAATGCATTCATTCATTATGTAAATAGCACGATTGGATTATGTAAATAACATGATTTCCTTCAACAAAAGTAAAATCTCAAACTGAATGTGTCTCCCAGGCCCCTGTGCCCCTCTGCATGTTGGAGTGGACCTGCAATGTGGAACCCGTACAGCCAACCTGTACTGGGAACAAAGGGAAGGAGTGGAGTTCTACATGGCATCTGCCACTTGCTCCACAGGAGGAATCATGCAATGCAACTCTACAGGCTCCTCCTGCCAGTTCTCCGGCCTGCACTGTGGGGAGACCTACCAATTCTCAGTCACTGCATACAATAGCATGTGTCAGAGTGAACTCAGCAGCACTGTGGAGATACAGACAGGTAGTGCTCATTGATTGATTGATTGACAGGTTGATTTGATTTATCGGACCTCTTGTTTGACAGCTAGCTATACCTCTCCAAATGGAGATATACCGTGCATAAAGGCCAGGTTTGGAAGTTTACTTGCCTAGTCTACTTTGACTGACCAGGCTATTGCAATATGGTCCTCACCGGTCATGGTTTAAAGGAGGTTTAAAGGAGCTACACTACTGCTTAAAAGTTTGGAATCACAAGTGATTTTCACATTGAATTGATGTTTCCAGTAATGTAAAACTAGTTAAGACATTTTACAGTTGTCTAGAATCATTACACGAGTTGTAGGTGATTTCAAATTCATATAGAGAGCTGTATGTGGTTCCAGAGATTATTAGGAAATTCTAGATTATTCCCCAGTGCTCTAAAAACTTTCCAGAATTCTCTGGGGCTGTCCATAAATGATGGGTAACAGGTGTGAGCCAACCACTTGCAGGTAGAGGCGAGTTGTGCAAGGTTGACACAGGGTCATACCGTTATTATGGCAAGAAAGAAAAGAAATTACTCTTGAAAACAGAAGTACGATTGTCACTCTTTGTAAAGAAGACCATTCCATGAGAGTCATTGCAAAAAAGGTCAAGTTTCATACAAAGGAATACAAAGCACCATTCAAGGGTTCAAGCAGACTGGCAATACAGAGGACAGGCCAAGAGCAGGAAGACTTTGGGCAACAACAAAATCGGAAGATAAGAGATTCACAGTCGCGGAAATTACATGTGAACACTCAAGACTCGGAAATAATTACACAAAACACTGATGATTGATGATAAACAACAACTAGCATTGTACAATATGGCGAATACAAGCAGAAAATCTGCTCCCTATATACTCAAATGCACAAAGGAGATCGCTTCCTTATGTAACCCAGAATTCTTTCTCTCTCAGCTCCCCCTTGTCTACAGGGATCTCTCCTGCACGCCCTGGTTAAGATTAGTGTCTCTGTGTTGTGTTAAGGGTGGGTGTGTCTTGTGGGAAAGAAGCAGAACTGCGTTCTCTTATTGTGGTAGAATTTTATTTCCTTGACACCAGAACCAGGCAGTCATCACAGGTCTAGGAACCTTGCAAGATAATGCAATACGTATGCAATTACTATATGGTGCACAATAAGATGATTCATTCAGTATGTCTTCTTTTACGGTGAGGTCAACTGAGATACAACACTTTGGAACATATAATACAGATGAAAATAAGCAAGCCATAAACAAGCATGTAGTATTGAAGCTATTGCCGATACTGCTAGTCAAAATCACGGCAAGAACGATATTTTTTTGATAACGATAAAACAATCTGCTTCTCAAACCCACATTAATCTATTTAAAACATCTTAATTAACTAAAGCTATCAACAAATTAGATGGATGGGTGGTTTTGGTTCTCATATTTTAATAGATGTCACAAACTGCCGCTTAACACAGCTTACCTTATAATGCAGTACGTATGTAAGTACTGCGTCCTGCACAGGACTTAACTAATACATATGGCCAGCTATACAGGAACCAAAACAAGGCAAGAGCCCCACCTAGCACTTAACTTTGGACAACTGCCTTGCACTTATATTACCTTTTTCCAGACAAAAAAAGATCTATTCATTGGTCAACTTCAGCCAACTAATGAATATACATTTTTCCATGCCTCACACCATAGGTTGGTTGAACATCTGGTCAGACACTGAGAAACACAGGCAAAAAGTAACCCGAAGCATCTGGGTAGCGTGGCGATCTTTTCCGTTGCCTACCAACACGGGGCTCGTTGGTTCGAATCCCCATGTTCGGTTTGGTCAGGCGTCCCTACAGACACAATTGGCTGTGACTGCAAATGGGAAGCCGGATGTGGGTATGTGTCCTGGTTGCTGCACTAGTGCCTCCTCTGGTCGGTCAGGGCGCCTGTTTAGGGGGGAGGGGGAACTGGGGGGAATAGCGTGATCTTCTCACGTGCTACATCCCTCTGGCGAAACTCCTCACTGTCAGGGGAAGAGAAGCGGCTGGCGACTCCACATGTGTCGGAGGAGGCATGTGGTAGTTTGCAGCCCTCCCCGGATCAGCAGAGGGGGTGGAGCAGTGACTGGGACGGCTCAGAAGAGTGGGGTAATTGACCGGATACAACTGAGGCGAAAAGGGGGGGGGGGTCCAAAAAAAAAAGTAACCCAAGACTCGAAGCCCTTCGAGAGAGCAGTAACCCGAGACTTGAAGCCCTTCGGAGAGCTCCCTATATGATTTCTCTCATGACAGTCTGGTAGTACCACATAACAAGACATTATAAGAGTTAAGCAGAACATAGGAGGAGGGGAACCAGGCTAACACGACATGACACGACCTCCTCTAGAGCAGATTTGGCCAACACAAGCATAGAGAAACAAATGCACAATGAATAAATGATCGTTCTTAATGCTTCATGCCAATTTTCTTGCACAACACTAGCTAGTAAGAAGAATTGAAAGCTTACAACACCTTCAGTTTGTGCAGATTTCAACATAAACAGACATTCCTGTGCCAGTGTCAACTGTAAAACGCTGCATAAAACAAGCTGGATTAAATGAGCGTGTTGGCTGTCAGAAAACTATTATTTTGATGTTAAAACTAAAAGAAAAGGTCGACTTGGGCTCGGAGGCATAGACTTTGGACCATTGAAGACTGGGAAAAGGTACTCTGGACCGATGCATCGAAGTTTGAAATCTTTGGATCCATCCGTCGATTTTTGTGAGAAGAACTCAAGAAAAGATGATGCCAGCATATGTAGTGCCCACTGTGAAGTGTGGTGGCGGTTCAGCCATGATGTGGGTTTGTTTAGCTGTACTGGTGTGGGAGACCTCTATGAAATTGATCGGATTTCGAAAAGAAGAACGGTACAAAATATTCCGTCCAAATACGCAACACCCTCAGGACTAAGATTAAATGGCATAAACTTTGTGTTAAAGCAAAACACAAATCCAAATTCTGCAGGAACTTTCTGGAAAGGAAAGAAGATTAGGGGCAATTACAAAATATGGCTCAATCACCTGGTTTAAACCCCATAGAGCTGTTGTGGGATCAGATCACCTGGGTCATAAAGTTTGTGAAGTGTGCCCATCTCCAAAGAAACTCCTATGGTAAATATTGCAGTCCATTTGGAAATCCATTGAGAATGATAACTTCATAAATAAATAATAAATTAATATCCCAAATGCCTAAAATTTGCAAAGCAGTAATTAAATCTCACAGCGGATACTTTGATGAGAAACTTTTTTTGCCCCCAAATACTTGAAATACTTAACATAACATCTTAAAATACATTTTGATGTTTGTTTCATATAATTTGAAAACACTATTATTGGGGCGTCCGGGTAGCCTGGCGGTCTATTCTGTTGTCTACCAACACGGGTAGCGTGGCGGTCTATTCTGTTGTCTACCAACACGGAGGTTGCCAGTTCGAAACCCCGTGTTAGCTCCAGCTTGGTCGGGCGTCCCCTCAGACACAATTGGCCGTGTCTGCAGGCGGGAAGCCGGATGTGGGTATGTGTCCTGGTTGGGGCGCCTGTTCAGGGGAGAGGGGGCCGTGATCTTCCCACGTGCTACGTCCCCTTAGCGAAACGCCTCACTGTCAGGTGAAAAGAAGCAGCTGGCGATGCCACATGTATCAGAGGAGCCATGTGGTAGTCTGCAGCCCTCCCCGGATCGGCAGAAGGGGTAGAGCAATGACTGGGACGGCTCGGAAGAGTGGGGTAACTGGCCAAGTACAACTGGGGAGAAAAAAGGGAACCCCCCCCCCCCAAAATAGCAAGAACTACTTAAATGACGAGTGATTCCAAACATGTGAGCTGTAGTGTATAGCGGTAGAGACTGTTAATGGATAATCCCGGTTTCCCAGCTGCAAGCACTTTAAACGTGTAACCTCAATAGCAAAGGCCTCCATCTTTTGCCAGAGATATTGTGTGTGATATAAATGCCCAACTCCTTCCTCTTCAGAGCCCTGCCAGCCAGGTGACGTGACAGCTGTTGGGTCATGTGAAAACGAGATGGTGGTGCTAGATTGGTCGGAGGCCAGGGGGGCGTCAGTTTACGTGGTCTCAGCCCAGGGAGACCTGGGATATGTCACAGAGTTCCAGACTAATGAGACAAGCTTCGAGACAACACTGCCCTGTGGACAGACATACAGCGTTACTGTCAAAGCGCAGGATGATCGATGTGACAGCCCTGTCAGCCAGCCTGCAGAACTCAAGACAAGTACACATCTCCTCTATGCTTTTATGTTTTGACTATATTGACATAAGCAAGTTTGGTTTAGTGTGTTTACAGTTGTGGGTATGCCAACATGCATGCATTCCTGTATGCATGTGCATGCATGTGTGTGTGTGTTGGTGTCTGTCCGTGTCTGTCCGTCTTGATACAACCACATGGAGTCTCTCTTCTCTCTCCTCAGCCCCCTGTGTGCCGCAGCACGTAGAGAGCTACACACAGTGTGAGGACAGTCTGGGCTCTGTCAGCTGGGCCCAGAGTGACGGGGCGGAGTCCTATACGGCTGTGGCGGTGGGACTGGACGGACACACCCACATGTGCACCACCAACACCACCGGCTGCACCTGGAACGACCTGCACTGTGGTGACCGCTACATCATCCACGTTATCGCCAACGACTACATGTGTAGTAGTTTACCTAGCAACAGCACATGGATATATATGGGTATGCAGCTAACGTTACTAACACTGAGCTACTCTTAGAACCTCAGGCTACTTGTGAAAAATCTTACAGGGTCTTCACAACTGGAATGTTTCAGGTTCTTCTCTTGAAAGTTACCACAAAACAAGAGAGTAGTTTTATGAATGACCATTTGTGTTGTTTGTCTTTTCTCTCTCTCTTTTTTTAATTGTAGCACCCTGTGTACCCCAGGGCCTGGAATCTTCTCTGGACTGCTCTATTAAGGTTAATGATTTCTAGTTCCTTTTTGTCAAACGTGCTGTAGTTTTGCACAATTTTTTTTTATACTTTCTGTGCTAGTCCAACTGCGACGCCAGATATTTCTATCAAAAATAATGTAAAATCTGGAAGAGCTCTATTCTATTCTGTGCATAGGTTGGCTCACTGACTTGGGATGCCAGTGAGGCTGCTGAGTCCTACATTGTGACAGCAGAGACCAGCAGTGGGCACAAGGTGCAGCTTAGCACCAATGAAACCTCAGCTTCCATCTCGGAGTTCCTGTGTGGAGAAGAGTACTTCCTGTCTGTTGAAGCTGCAGACTCTGTGTGTAAAAGTGCCCCCAGCCCACCTGCACGTCTCAAGACAGGTAAAAAATCTTACTGTACCCTAAATCAGTGGTTCTCAATCATTTTGCCCCCTAGGCCCCCCATGTCACGGAAGTATTCCAGGGCCCCGCCAGGGGATATGATAGCCTGTCTGCCTGTCACCATTGCAACTCCATCTTTACACCCTCCAGTGCAGTTAGTTGAGCTTATTCCATTAAACCTAATATGAGCATAAAAGTGATTTAGAAATACCATTTGCTGCTGTAGTAAAACTCAAATATTTACGAAGCAAAAATCCTTCCTTTTCCCCATTCATAGCAAACATAGTATATGAAAGTGTGACATAAAAGCTATTATTATTTATAGAATATTAATTGCTTGCTTTGTGTTATTTATTTTGCTTTTTATAATTACTTATGTCTTGATTTTTTGTGATTGAAGTTTTAATATGTTGCTGTCATTTAATGTCCCTTTTTGGGCCCCAGCCCTCCTGTTTAGAACCATTGCCCTGCAAAAACATTGCATTTATTAACTGGAAATCAAAAGTAATCATATTTGAAGGATTGGCTATTGTTAGTACTTTATTGAATTTAAGTTCAACTCTTGATAATAATAATGATAATAATAATAATATTTTGACACAGAATGAATTTTATTGTGAAAATTAATCTACAGGTATAGTCTGAAATATGAAATTGATTTTTTTTATGAAGTTCATCTTGTCCTTTTTGCCCACAGAGCCTTGCCCTCCCACCACTGTCGCCAGTTCCATTTACTGTCTTTCCAACGTTGCCGTGGTAACATGGACGGCCTCTGCTGGGGCGGAGTTCTATATCGCCAGCGTGACACACAGAGATGGCCAATCAGAGAGCTGCTCATCAGTTAGCGAACAGTGTTACACGCCTAGCCTACGCTGTGGACAGAACTACACAGTCACAGTCACAGCCTCCAACCAGCAATGTAGCTCTGACCCCAGTGAGGCTGGCACCCTGCAGTCAGGTGGGAATTAAACATAAAGGAATATTGATCTCCTGATGAGTAACATAACCATAGTAAAGAGAGTACAGTATTCAATTCTCACCTTATGTTCAAGTTAAACAGTTAGTTACTATTTATTCCTGCAACACAAAGGATTCCAAGTTGTGTTCGGTACAATATGATTTGTGAATTTATCCCATACAGTTTTTGGTGTAGATTAAGTTTAACGCCATATTATAATGACAAGGAGGCAAACTAGAGATATAGAAAAGCCCCTATTTTACTCATAATTCACCCAGAAATTACCACTCATCACAGTTAAATTACATGTATTTCACTTGTAAGTTACTCAGTTATTTCTATGTAATGAACGGCCTGTAATTTAAGGGGTGATCCGGATTTCTTTTAAAATTGATAGGAACTGGATATAAAACATGATTATAGTAGAAATGGCAACAGAACCTCACGTTTCGTCCTAGTAAACAGCTTGTTAGTTAATAAGGAATAAAGTAGTTTTGAAATATTACTTTTCGCTTGCAAGTCTTTGTCAAAATCGTCCATCTGCCCAGTTCCCGCTTTTATATCATCTAATTGACAAGGGTTTGATTTCCGTCCTCAGGACAGAGCAGACATACTACCTCAGACATACTGAATCTGACACGCTTGCTTGTCACTACAGTTAGCTCATCAAAAAGCAGCACCGTGATGTCACTTCCCTCTGATTTGCTCCAGTACCTTGTGTTCCAACTGGTGTGGAGGTGACGATGGATTGTTCCAACAACAACGCTGTAGTGTCCTGGAATGCCAGCCTGGGGGCGCTGTCATACAACGCAGTGGCTGAAACCTTGAGCGGGGTGTCTTCCTGCGAGAGTACGGAACCACAGTGCACCTTGACCAACCTGACCTGTGGAGAGTCCTACCTTGTCCAGGTGGTGGCGTTGGATGATGTGTGCTCAAGTTTGCCCAGCCAAACTGCAGAGTTACACCCAGGTGAGAAGAAAAATCATAAAGGTTAAGGTTTGATTTATTCAAGGAAATCTGGTATGTTGATTCACTTGATTTGTGCAATTCAGCCTTAACATGTGACCTTTATGACGACTCACCTAAACGTACAGTGATTGCATTTCTATCAAGCTATTTTCGGGGGCATTTTGATGTTGAATAAATGATGAAATAACTGAAAAAAAATTGCAAAATATTGCAAAAATCGTTTTTATTCTCGCTAACGTTTAAAAAATTGAGGTGTCCAAAGATATTGTATGAAGAGGAGCGGTGGCATCAGAATTTCCAAATTTCTCCAATGGCAAGATCGCCCCTTTTACATTTTCCCTCTTAATCTTTTTGATGATGAAATCTTGTGAGATTGTTAATTGCTTAAAACTCGCTAATGGAAACTAACAATTTGCACTTTATGTATTTATTTATTTTTGTTTTGACTTCAACAGTTCAGTTAAATTCTCTCTAACTTTTGGAGTGAAACGTGGCTGTTGAGTAGGAGACTGACTTCATGCACACATATTATGATATTTTGGGAGCTTTTGAACCAAAATTAAATTTGATTCATGATGTTATTGGTACTCATGAACCTGAAAATCGCCACTAAGTGCCTTTAAAATCCACTTACCTCCTGTGTATTGTATCCACAAATGTCAGTCTCCACATAGTCACTGTCCACAAAGCAGCTCCTCCAAGTGACCCCTTTTTAGCTTTGTGAGCTCCGATAGAGCACTCACAATAGAATGATTGTGGAATAAGGCAGAATAAGGCACCCATCACGTGCTCAGCATGCTGCCGATTCAAACCCGGCTCTCAAAATGCAATGCTATGCTTTTCGTTTTCACATCATCTTTGTCTCATTTACTGTATGCAAGCCAATGAAGTAGAAATACCACAGATAAATAAAGTAGAAGGACAAATCACAGTTGATATCCTGTTTCTAAGAACTGACCCACCATAAGACTTAGACCCTTAGTTGTCATTGAATCAGCTCATGTTTCAGCAAATCTTCATTTATCAGGGTGTCTGGGTAGCATAAAAGTCTATTCCGTTGCCTACCAACACGAGGCTCATCGATTTGAATCCCCGTGTTACCTCCGGCTTGGTCGGGCGTCCCTGCAGACACAATTGGCCGTGTCTGTGGGTGGGAAGCCAGATGTTAGTATGTGCCCTGGTCACTGCACTAGCGCCACCTCTGGTCGGTCGGGACGCCTGTTCGGGGGGGAGGGGGAACTGGGGGAATAGCGTGATCCTCCCACATGCTACATCTCCCTGGTGAAACTCCACACTATCAGGTGAAAAGAAGCTGCTGGCGACTCCACATGTGTCGGAGGAGGCATGTGGTAGTCTGCAGCCCTCCCCGGATCAGCAGAGGGATTGGAGCAGCAACAGGGATGGCTTGAAGAGTGGGGTAATTGGCCGGGTACAATTTGGGCGAAAAAGGGGGAAAGAAAATCCAACAAAAAAAAAAAAAACATTTATCATCATGACCTGAATGGATCTGTTAATGTGCCGTACCAGCTAAGCTACCTTACAGTATATGAATTTAACTCAAACCCTCTCCATCTCTCCCCCTCTCTCTCCCTCAGTTCCCTGCACACCCAAGATAAAAGGGGTGGTTTTGGACTGCTTCACAGACTCAGCCCTGTTGGAATGGGCGTACAGTGAGGGTGCCGTCTCCTACACTGCCACAGCCCAATCTGCCAAAGGCCATGTTTCCACTTGTACCACGAACTACACCAACTGTGAGCTGCTGGACCTGCAGTGCAGCCACAACTATTCTGTGACTATGGTGGCTTCAGGCAATCAATGTGACAGCCACCACAGCACCAGTGTACAGGTGGTATCCGGTAAGGATAACGCAGTAAGCGCTTTTCCTAAGCAGAGGCGGGCATTTTGAATCCATTTGGCATCGATTGTGGCCATGTCATATCGATTCAGTAGAGCTTCTTTTCCAAACGGACTCATTACTTTAAAGCAAAGGAGAAGGACAAGAAAGGACACACGAGTGTCGTTAAGAACATCACAGACCTTAAGAAACATTGACAGAGGTTGGCAGTACTGCGCTCCTGCTATTCTGCAAAACCCCAGCAAATTATGTCAATTAACATCGGAGCATCGCACTCTCAATGATCAGCCAGGGACATCTCAAAACGAATGAGGTTGACGAGGGCACTACAGGGAGAAAGTTTTCTGTCTTTTTAAAGCTCCCAACTTCCCATGTCAACCCTCTTTTTCTCTTTCTGACTCTGAACTTTCTACTCTTTCTCACTCTCTCAGTACCCTGCCCTCCTGAAGCGGTTGTGGCTGTGCTTGACTGCCTTGCTAACACGGCCCGTGTGGAGTGGCAGGCCAGCAGCGGTGCAGATTCCTACATTGTCCAAGCTATTGGCCTGGAGGAACACGTGTCTGGCTGCCAGACGGACACAAACTCATGCGTTGTCTCAGACCTCCTGTGTGGCTTCACCTACAATGTCAGTGTAATTGCCACCAGCAACGGCTGCAACGTGTCCGAAAGCAGCATCACACAGCTGCACACAGGTGAGATTGGTCAAAGACAGCTTACAGCCAAGATGATAAAGTTTGAGTATACAAACTATAAAACAACATCATCACCTAGAGATATGAACTAGAGATAAATCAGCAAACAGTAATATCTTACACAAACATACAGGACTCTGGCTTTTTTAGTCATCCCTACTCTGGGAGATCCCTTTTTATTATATGTGGGATTACATGCTGGTGAACATTCATTCAAAATTAAGATGAATTGACTGCTGGGATAGGCTCCAGCATCCCCGCTACCCGAGAGCAGGATAAGTGGTTCAGATAATGGATGGATGGATGAAATGTTGTTTAACATAAGATTTTATCTAGCAGTGGTTTTATTGGTTTTTACAGTCATGCCTTACGCATCACATAAATCCACACGAGATTAACACTCTTCCGTCTGTCCCAGTGCCCTGTGTGCCAAACCAAGTGGTGGCCGACGTGGACTGTGACTCTGGGGCTGTTTCCGTCTCTTGGGAGCCCAGCAATGGGGCCTTCTTCTACACAGCAGTTGCCCAGGGGAACGGCGGCTACATGGCATCGTACAACAGCAGCGGGACAACATGCCAGTTTAGCGAGCTGTTGTGTGGCCTCTCCTACTCCATCACTATTACAGCCTCTGATAACACCTGTACCAGTGCTGAGAGCAGCGCAGTACAGCTCAACACAGGTACAGTCAACACTTTATCAATATATCAATGTGATGTCCAAAATCTTGTTTGCCTGCACAGTCAACACAATACAAAATAATGGATTGTGGCAGAATAGCATCAGGTTGTTCCAGTAGAGCTGGAGATGCCTGCAGAATCTGCCGAGCTGCTCTAAGCTGCTGTAAGTGCATAGGATGCTCTAAAACTAAATCAAGAACCTCTACATTTGTATTTTATTAACTTGGGTTCTTATGTGTTTGCTATGGTCTGCAGTGCCTTGCATACCCCAGAGGGTGGTAGCAAGGATGGAGTGCAGCAATGACACTGGTTTGGTGTCATGGGAACAAGGAGAGGGTGCAACTTCTTACCTGGTGCATGCTATTGGCCCTGATGGTCACATGACCCAGTGTAACAGCAATGCCACCAGTTGCCAGCTACCCAGTATGCATTGCGGACAGCGCTACAACCTGACAGTGACAGCACAGGACGGACGGTGTGATAACAGCAATGCGTACCTCACCCTGCAGTCTGGTAAGCACTCTGGATCGAACTGTGTTAATGGGTTGAGTGTATGTTTTTGTTGTAAATGCTGATGTGTGTGCTTGTGCACGCCCAGGCACAATGTCGTCCTTCTTGAAACTTTACCGGTTCCTCTACACTGTACACACGGGATTAAAGGTGCTGTGTGTAATTCTGCTTGAATCCTAACCTCTTATTCAGTGATGTGAATAACACCATAATGAAAATCAAGCAAGACACACAAGTTCAAATAGAAAAGTAGAGGATACAGTACACAGCACCATGTACTGGCATCTGCCATTTTTCAAACACCTTCAGTAAGTTGCTGCAGTGTCTGTACAGTTTGCTGAGGACTACAGACTGGGGGGGGGGGGTTGTGTGTCAAACAAAAACAAACAATGTTTATATAAACCAACTCCGGTAATATTGAATGCATAAATCTGGGGAGTGGGGGGTATGAGTTGTTTATTTTGTTTCAAACCTGGGTAGCACTGTAACCTTAGATAGTACCTCTTTCTTCACGTTTTTCTCCCAGTGCCCTGCAGCCCTACCAATGTCCAGGCCTCCCTCCAGTGTCTCTTGAACTCTGCTGCTGTGACCTGGGAGCGTGCCAGTGGAGCAGTCTCCTACCTCGCAGTCGGCATCACGGAGGACGGGAGCCACTCGGTTGAATGTAATAATACCATCACCCAGTGTGAGCTGAGTGGCCTGCTCTGTGGACAGACCTACAACGTGAGCATGTTGGGTCAGGACGAGTCCTGCAACAGTGTGGAGAGTGACAACGTCTACATACAGACAGGTGAAGATCAGATTTCTTCATGAAGACTGGTCTTGACAGGCCGGGCATGATTAGACTGATTGTGAGAGTATTGCAAATCACATTTTGGCTTGAGTTCAGGTTCATAAGGATAGAAAAAGTCTCCAAAACTCATTGTATTATTTGTTGTTTTACAGTCATCTGGCTGCTTCTTTGGGGAAACTTCAGTTCGTCAAATTGAATTTTTCCTTTTAGGGGTAAAGAAGATGCATTATAACTTTCTGTCACTGCTTTCTCTGTACCTCTTTTCCTCCTTTCATTCCTTACTTACTTTTCGCCCCTTCCCTCCATCCCTCTCTGCCTTCTCCCACCTCTCATTCATTCTCCCTCCAGCCCCCTGTCCTCCCCAGGACGTGGCCGTGGATGTACAGTGTGCTGCGGATGTCATGGCCGTGTCCTGGTCCCCCAACCCCGATGCGGAGTCCTTCCACGTGGAAGTGGTGAGCAGCAGCGGGGCGTATCTGTCCTGTGATTCAAACAGCACCGGATGCCTCATAGAGAACACACGATGTGGACACAGCTACAATTTCACCGCCGTGTCAGTAAGAGATGACTGCGAGAGCACACCCAGCCCCACCATACAGGTCTCCTCAGGTACACCAAGACTAGCACGAATCTGTTCAAATTACTGCTAGCTTCTACAAGGAGTGCTTCACTAATCATTTATCAGTCTCAGTTTAATTTTGGTGCCTCTGTATGACTGACATAGGTAAATGAGACCAACAGCAACAAGATTAGATAACACAGTGATTCCAAATGCTTGTCTCCGGGGTGGATTCCCCGCAAAATCTGACGAAATGATTTACGGCACACAGACGGGATACATATTTACAATTAAAAATATATTACCTCATCACTTGTATATCTTACGAACTGTTTTTCCAAAACACCACTGCATCTCTCACTTTTCCCTTCAAAAGAAATGCACGAGCCACCAGAGGTTGAATGGAGATCTTTGCATCAATGAAGTTGTTTTTCCACAAAATAAAACCGTTGCTTTTGTCCACAGCATTGTACAAAGTCAAAGTCTCCTCGTGGGAGTGTCTTGATGCATACTCAGTAATTGCTCAAGTGGTCTCATCTAGACATGACGATGTCACTCAGTTGAGTGATGAAACAGTTCATCTGGATACACTGTCAATAAACATTGTATCCAGATGAACTGATTCAACCTTCTTTGATTTCCTTGTAGGAGCTTTAACATAGTCTTCAAGGAGACACCATTTCCTTTTTTGGCCAATCTACAAATATTCTTTCTCTTGAATGAATGAATGAATGAATGAATGCCTTTGTTACAACGAAATTAAGTGCAACTCCCCAGTGGTACAAAATAAAAATAAATAAATATATATACATATATATATACACACAAATACTCAAAATACAAATACAAATAGACACACATTTGCAGCACAATCAACAATCAACATCTTGTTAGTTTGAATACTTTAAACTAAAATGCTGAACAAAAAAATTCTGCTTTTCATTTCCTATTAATGTTTGTTTGTCTCTGGTGCATTTAATGGCATACTTATGCTGCTATTTATGTTTTTATGACATATCTTGGTTCTTTGAATTGAATTTATGCACAGGCTACTTTTAACAAAACAAGACAAACTTTACTTAGAAACACTTTACATCTTTCTAATGCCCCCCCCCCCTATTTCTCTGACCTTTTGTTTCTCTAGCTCCATGTGTGCCGAGGAACCCGGTGGGCAGTTTGGACTGTGTTACCAACTCAGCCTGGGTGACGTGGGATGCCTCAGATGGAGCTCAAAGATACAGTGTGCTGGCCCAAGGGGTCGGAGGTCACAACTCTAGCTGCACCGTCTCCTCCACCACCTGTAACATTCCAGATCTGGAGTGCGGCACGCTCTACACCTTCCACATCACTGCCACCAACGCTCACTGCCAGAGTGCTCACAGCACCACCTTCGAGCTAGAGACAAGTAATTCAATAGTAGTATATCTGTTCTCTAGTCAATACGCTAGACAGTTGTAACTTAAATACAAATATGAAATTATGTTGAGGTTTATATTGAATACTCACCCGCAGGCTTGTTTGCACTGTGTATCCTAAGCTACTGATTGACCCAAAATGGACTAGAGCAGAACTTTGGCAAATCTCAACATTAACAAAAAAGAGCTGTTGTAATGAGCCGGATTCCCAGTGTTGTATTTCTCATCGAGGTTTAGGAATGAAACCCTTTCATAACTAGCGCCATAACACATCTCAGAATCCTTATACCGAGGTGCAATGTGCACTAGCTAGGGCACGCTAGGATTGACAGTAGAAATAAACAGCTGTATCCGTTAAGGTCATCAGCCAATGTTCCTTTTTTGGAATGGAAATTATTCTCTATGTAGGCATGTTTTGAATATTTCAAATTGCTGGTGGGGTTGCTAGAGAAGAGCTTTGAATGTATGTGTGCTATGCCGCAGATCCCTGTGCTCTACAAACCATAAATGCTGTGACCGAATGCCACAGCAACATGATCCTGGTTACCTGGGAGATGACAGAGGATTCTCCCCTCTACTTGGTAACGGCAGAGGGTCATGACCAAAGCATTGTTTCCTGTAACAGCTCCTCCACTTCCTGTGAGCTCAGGGGTGTGCACTGTGGTATGCAGTATATTATCAGTGTATCAGCTTCCTCCGACAAGTGCAGCACCCTCAGAAGCCCACCAAAGAAGATTTACACAGGTACACATCTCTTTGTTGGGAATGTATTTCCCCTATGAAATAACTAACGGGGTGATGGATGGATAATTGCAAGATCTCTTTTTGTTTGTTACAATGCATGTCTTATTAATAAGGACTCATTGCTGATGATATGCCATGATTTCTTATATCTTATGATCGACACAATCGTTTATTAATATTGGCTTTAGATTTCTGACTTTGATTCTAATCTATTGAGCCTCCTTGTTTCAGCAAGCACCTGATAAAATGTAAAGGATTGTTCTATTTGTGGCTCTGAATGTATGTGTGAACAACCTGCATTTAAAGGAAAACCTTGTGAAACTTCAGTTTGATGTTATTTCTTATTTTTAAAATTGTGTCATTGCGCTGAACACTTCAGATGTAACCTTGGGTCTCAGGAAAACCTTGAGTCAACCTTTTATTTATTAGAAATATCTGATTTTTAAAGAAATCTGTGAAAGTTGACTCTGGAGATATTAAATTTTGAATGTCGTCAACATCCTAACCAGTCTCCTGTGTTGTCTTGTAGCGCCTTGTATCCCAGACGATGTGTCGGTGGCCGTGTCATGCGAGGTGCAGGGAGCTGTGGTCTCCTGGGCCCATTCTGTCGTGGCCACTTCCTTCCTCCTTATAGCCACTGGCAGGGATGGAGACGTAAGGACATGTAACACCTCCGTCAGCAACTGCACCCTGGAGGACCTGCACTGTGGCCAGCCGTACACCATCAGCATCACCGCCAGCGCGGACAACTGCACCAGCCAGCCTAGCGCCAATGTGTCCTTCAGGACAGGTAGAGAGAAAAACCAAGCATCCTCCACAACTGTTCTACCGAACAGTTTGAGTCTCGTGGTTATTATAGCTCATTGTTTAATGTGTCAAGAAAAGCACATAAATTCTTCTAATTACTGTACTGCTACTAATCATCATCATCATCATTTCTAATGTAATAACCCAGGGTTTAATTGACATGTTGGAGGTGGGGGAGTACCTACTGTTTAGTTTACATTTTAAATTAAAGTTTAATCAGGCGATTAAAGATTAAGCGCTGATCCAAGGTTGGCCCCTGAAGGTTGTATTACTCAGTATTTCTGTTGGTTCCATTAATTCCCTCTGTTGAATTCTGGATAGTAAGGAGGGGTTCGCACAAGCCTGAAAACCAGCCACTGGCCAACTGGTTTGCACAACTTCAGTCCCTGAACTGTGGTCATGTTCTCTCTTGCCTTCAAGTGCCCTGTGAGCCCACGGGCCTGTCGGTGGATGTTCAGTGTGAGACCAACTCTGCTGTGCTGACCTGGGCTGCCAGCGAGGGCAGCGTGGAGTACTTTGGCTGTGCACAGTCTGAGGATGGGGACATGCTCTACTGCGACAGCATGAGCACCCTCTGCACCATCCAGGGCCTGGAGTGTGGTGGCATGTACAATTTCTCCGTTGAAGCCTCTGATGGTGTCTGCAACAGTTCACTCAGTGAGCCTCTGTTGGCTGGAGCAGGTAAATAGCAAAATGTAAAATCTCTGCATCCGTCATGTTCACATACCTCTGTTTTGACTTGGTGAGCTGCTCATATAACACAAACAAAAAATTGCACAAAAGTATAAAAAGTAAAAAGGCAATACATTTAGCTCTGAAATCAATTTATATAACCTCTAGTGCAAATATTAGATAATACCATCGAAGTATATTGTCATCCGAGGTTAGGGCTAACTTTAAACATGTATATGTAAAATACGGTGACAAGACACAACCACAGCAAACAAATACATATTTGTTTTTCAGCTTTTAGAGAAAATGGTGCATAAATGGAGGTATCTAGTTGCAACTTTGCTCACACAACTGGTAAAGCACAATTTCTTGTCCCCAGCTCCCTGCGCTCCAGCCATTGTGAACGTCCGAATGCGACTGATAGATGAAGGCCACTGGGCCATGGTGTCATGGAGTGCCGTTGACTGTCCTGATATAGAATACCTGCTGGAGATAAACGGCCGTATCCAGGATGACCCACAGGCCCAGATGGAGATCTCCTCCTATTGGGTGGATGTGCAAAACTTTGAATTCCTAATTCCTTGCAGCACAACTTACAACCTTACCGTACGCTCCAGAAACTCTGCTGGGATTAGTGAGCCTTCAGATGTATATGATGGGATTACAGGTAAGCTTGAATATCGCTTCAGTAAAACACCTTGAGTACATAAGGAAAGAGTTGGTATGCAGGAGCTGCAGAATATTGTGAAGACCCAACATGCAGATGCTCTAAGTTAGTGGTCTCCAACCCTGTCCATGGAGAGCTACCATACAGTCAGTTTTCACTCCAACCATGATTCAACACACCTGATTGTAAGACCTTGATTTACTGAAACATTTGTGTAGCTCTCCAGGAGACCATTGCCCTAAAGTAGTTATGTGGCCCATAACACAGATGAGGGTGTTTATTGGATAGTTGCTTAGTGGAGAAAATTAATCTCATTGGTCTGTTTTACATGTATAAGCAAAGGCCCAAATTTGCTTGTGCATGTAAAACGGCAGACTGTGTTCCATTTATCTAAACAGAACAGAACATTTACCCATCTCAAACCAGGGATATGATGAGAGAGCCTTAACTTCTTTGCATTTCTTATGCAATAGTACTACTCGCAGGCATCCTCCTGACTCAAAGGGGGGGGGGGGCCTGCCTGTTTTTTATCTTGTTGGTAACATTTATAACCAACTTATTTTTAAAGACAGACAGAAGGGGCGTCAGGGTAGGATAGCGGTCTATTTCGTTGCCTACCAACACGGGGATCGTCGGTTCGAATCTCCGTGTTACCTCCAGCTTGGTCGGGTGTCTCTACAGGCACAATTGGCAGTGTCTGTGGGTATGTGTCATGGTCGCTGCACTAGCGCCTCCTCTGGTTGGTCGTGGGGCCTGTTCGGAGGGGAGGAGGAACTGGGGGGAATAGCGTGATCCTCCCACGTGCTACATCCCCCTGGTGAAACTCCTCACTGTCAGGTGAAAAGAAGCGGCTGGCGACTCCATGTGTATCAGAGGAAGCATGTGGTAGTCTGCAGCCCTCCCTGGATCAGCAGAGGCGGTGGGGCAGCAACCAGGATGCCTGGGAAGAGTAGGGAAGTTGGCTGTATACAATTGGGGAGAAAAATGGGGGGACCCCCCCCAAAAAAATCCAGACAGAAAATGCTGAATTATCAAGTGTCTTCCTCTTCCTTCGACTGCTCCCGTTAGGGGTCGCCACAGCAGATTATCCGTTTCCATCTCTTCCTGTCCTCTGCATCTTCCTCTGTCACACCAGCCACCTGCATGTCATCCCTCACCACATCCATAAACCTCCTCTTTGGCCTTCCTCTTCTCCTCTTCCCTGGCAGCTCCATATTCAGCATCCTTCTCCCAGTATACCCAGCATCTCTCCTCCTCACATGTCCAAACCATCTCAATCTTGTCTCTCTTGCTTTGTCTCCAAACCGTCCAATCTGAGCTGTCCCTCTAATATACTCGTTCCTAATCCTGTCCTTCTTCATCACTCCCAACGAAAATCTTAGCATTGTCAACTCTGCCACCTCCAGCTCCTCCTCCTGTCTTTTCATCAGTGCCACTGTCTCCAAACCATACAACATAGCTGGTCTCACAACCATCTTGTAAACCTTCCCTTTAACTCTTGCTGGTACCCTTCTGTCACAAATCACTCCTGACACTCTTCTCCACCCACTCCACCCTGCCTGCACTCTCTTCTTCACCTCTCTTCCACACTCCCTGTTACTCTGAACAGTTTAACCCAAGTATTTCAACTCATCCCCCTTTGTCACCTCTACTCCTTACATCCTCACCATTCCACTGTCGTCCCTCTCATTCACGCATAGGTATTCTTTCTTGCTCCTACTGACCTTCATTCCTCTTCTCTCCAGTGCATACCTCCACCTCTCCAGGCTCTCCACAACCTGCTCCCTACTCTCACTACAGATTACAATGTCATCCGTGAACATCATAGTCCACAGAGACTCCTGCCTGGTCTCGTCCGTCAACCTGTCCGTCACCATTGCAAACAAGAAAGGGCTCAGAGCCGATCCTTGATGTAATCCCACCTCGACCTTGAACCCATCTGTCATTCCAACCACACACCTCACCACTGTCACACTGCCCTCATACATATCCTGCACCACTCCTACATACTTCTCTGCCACTCCCGACTTCCTCATAAATACCACACCTCCTCTCTCAGCACCCTGTCATATGCTTTAAATCCACAAAGACACAATGTAACTCCTTCTGGCCTTCTCAGAGCCCTAGAAAGAGAGAGTTACGTCAACTCCGTAGACGTCAATGGGCCAATTATTTAACAGCAATGGCGGATCATGGGAGCTCCGGATAGTTCCAAACAGTGCGCATAGAATATGTGTCATGTTGGAATATATCTATATCTATATATAAATGTAAAAATATTGGTTAGTAATTACCAGAAATCGTGGCTAAGCAGTTCATTTAAATGACCCGCCAAGCTTCGTTTGGAACTATTCGGCAGCTACATGAACCACGTGACCCTCTCGCGTTCTGACCCCTCATTGACGTAACTCTCTTTCTTGGGCTCTGGGCCTTCTCTATACTCTCAACACTCCCAAAGCAAACATCACATCTGTGGTGCTCTTTCCTGGCATGAAACCATACTGCTGCTCGCTGATCATCACCTCTCCTCTTAACCTAGCTTCTATTACTCTTTCCCACAACTTCATACTGTGGCTGATCAACTTTATACCTCTGAATTATCAACTGTAAGGTCACCCAATATATATTAACTGGATAAGTATTGATGCCATGAAGCTATGAGACCTTGTGAATGGATGCTTGTTTGTCGCTGTTGCGTTCTGATCTTATTCTAATGCCTAGCTGCAAACCAAATGTTCTTTGTGATAAAGTTAAAGTTAGCTTCTTTCTTTATGTTTTCATTTATCTATTTTTTGTTCCTTGAATCACTGCTCTGGAAAGGTTTAGGGTTTTTTCCAGTAAAGCGTTTTGGGCAGTGGGCTTGAATGAATTCAAAGTGGATATTGATCATCTAACTTCTAACCTAGCAGAGCATGTTGACTGGATTAGATGTGATCGGTTGCATTGTAGTAATTATCTCTACAGTCTTGATAATAAGACTTCCCCTGTGTTATTTCCAAGCCCCCTGCCCTCCTCGGGACGTGACGTACAGCAGTGACAGCCAGTCTATCACGCTGTCCTGGGAGGCGTCTGTTTTGGCCACGCAGTACCTGGTCTACAACGTGTCGGCGGCAGGCCGCGTCGTGTTGTGCAACACCACCCAGCTTACCTGCCAGCTGACCAACGTGGACCCAGCCGCCATCGAAGTGATGGCAAGCAACAACGTGGGGGAGAGCGTGCCCACCACAGATATCACAGGTCAGGTGGAGAAAGAATCAATGCGGATAGAAGTACTGTTATTAAGAGAACAATAACACTTCCTGTTTTCTGTTAAGACACAAAATCCCTCCTCTGACAACACTACATAAACTTTCACCTTAAAAAAAAACAAACAAACGTGACAACGGACTGGAAGAGAGGGAGACATCAGAGCCGTTATTTGTTGGCTGCCATTGCTGTGAAAATGCAGTGTGAACTAAATTCCAGTGAATGTTATTCTCTTCCTTTCTTTCAGGTCCTGTGTTAAATCGCAGAAGAAGAGACTTGCGGGAGAGTAAAATGATTTCCAGTTTACAAAGGAGTGAGTGCACTCTTCCATAGTCTCTATATCATAAACAGATTTTGAACTGGCATTCATGAAAATGCGTCATGGACCTGTTCGTTGTGTTTCCTCATATGACAACAGTCCAAATGCTGTCTGTTTGCTTTTGTGGTTTGGTCCAAGAATGAAGCTAAATTTCTCAAATCTGGATGTCAGCTGAAAATTTAAGATGGTATAGAAAATAAAACTCCTCACTACCTTTATGGAAAATCTCAATGTTGTTTTTTTTTTTTTTTTTTTTGTCTTGGCTTAATCCCCCCCCCCCCCCCCCATCAGATCTGAAAGTTCCCGAGCTGTTGACTAAATCAGTGACAGGAGTCTGCCTGTATGTGGAGTGGACGCCAGTAAAGGATGCAACCCAGTACGTCCTCATCATCAAAGAGGAAAAGGCCAAAAGGCCAACCACGGTGGTCACCGTGGATGGAGAGTTTTACACGGTGTGCGAGCTCAAGCCTCAGACCAGCTACTCTGTCATCCTGTCGGCCAAAAACAACTTCGGCCAGAGTTCCTTCTGCAAGCCAGAGTACATAACCACCAGCGTCCCCAAGTAAAACCCCGACAGAATGAACATTGGACTGAGCGGAATGACCAGTGACCATCAGTGACAACTTCTTCTTTCAAAAGCAATGCGTAACACAGAGCTGTTCATGGGTCAGTTCAGTCTACACATATATCCCAAACTTCAGGTAATAAAAACTCCTAATTGGAAAAAAAACAAATCTTATACACATACTTTAAGCTATACATTTTTCAACAAACTTGAAAGCCAAAATTCTGACGTTTGGGTTATCTCTGTCACAAAATAAAGCAAGGTCAGATCTGAGGAGTACCCATAGATTGGAATGCTTATGAATCTTTAAGTTACTTTAGTGTTAGGTCAAATTCATTCTTTTAATTGAGGTTGATGATATAGCCGCATGTGGCGCAATAGCTCTCTAAGAAAGTATTGCTGAAATTATATTTATCATAAATGGTTCTATTTTTGAAATGGGCAAAAAAGAATAAAATTTTCCTCCAGCTGATTGTTCAATCAAATCTTGTACCCAGCGTGAACTGCAAGTAGATGTAGTGGAAGAAATTAAATTGGTAATTTATCGAGCAATATTTTTTTAACCGTACAGTATATTTTCTATCTGATGTACCATATGTCTTCTCATTTTCTCATGTACTATATGTCTTTTCTCAACACTTTGAGATCTTTTTTTATCGAGTCCACAAATGAAGGAATAAAAGAGTCTGTGAAATGTATAAATATCCCCCCCGTTTTTGAACGGTAGTGTTGGGAAATTTCTAATTTATTCAGCGATAATTCATGACACTAATCCCCATTTATGTGTGAAGTGGGGGTGGTGGGTGGGGGTGGGGACTCCTAACCCACCATACAGGGTAAATCCCCTTGAGTCTACAAACAGCAAAGATGCTGTAAGATGGACATTTATTTGTTACGGTGTAAATGTCCAGCTAAAGAAGTTTTGAGTGGTTAGTGCCTAAAATTCGTGTACCTCTGACAAACATTTTGTGATACTGTGACCTTTCACCTTTCTTTGCTGCTGTTGGGTGACAATCTTGTCCATCCAAAAGTTTATAGAAATGATTATAGACCTTTTTTTTTTTCATTAGGATTTTATCACTTTGCAATTTTGGTTTTACGCAAGTGCAGCTGCAGGAAAACTTTCCATAGTCCATAAGAAAACCTTGTACTCCTCCAAAAAAGTAAAAAACATTTACATTCCTGATATCGGAGCTCTGACATCACCTGACAACAGCAAGTATTATATCATATATGATCATCTTGTAAGGTTATCGCCTCACAAGGTAATAAAACCATCACTTATATCAACGTGTAATGAGTTCACAAGCTTTTCTGTGGATATTGTCATTGCTTTGTGGTAGCATCACAGATTTACATACAGTTTTGGCTATTATTTAGTGTCATTTGCATAATTTCACCATTAAGTCTACTGATTATTACCAGGACGCCTGTAATTCTCAACATCGTGATCGTTTTTACAGCACCCAACAGTGAACCATCACACAGGCCGGCGTCCTCCGTACCACCGCTCACACTTATACACACATGTCTGAGATAATTAACATCACTGTGAATGATTCACAGACCGGAACAATAACTCGTTATCCCGTAACACTTCATCGGCCCGTTTACTCCCCTTCCTCACAATCCCAGTCAGCGGGTCATTATTCCTCCACGCCTGTCTGTCGTCACTTAGGTAAATGAAAAGTGTGCCGACATTAAGCCAGAATAAACGTGCTTGTCCTGGTACCTAATTTATAGCAGGATTGCCTAGTTAATTTATAACTGTGGGTGGGACACTGGATGATCTAGCCTTGTTCACTGCAATCCGCGACAGCTTTAGTGCCTCATTTCTCAACCATAATCATTCATCATTTTGCTCCACCTGATTGATCAAACATAGCCAAACCTTTAATTCGTTAGTGGATTACCTCTTAAAGTTGGCCATGCCAGTGTGACACGCCACACTGGAGCCGTCTTGAGGTAAGTCAAGACATCAAATAAGGGAGTAGTCATGCAAAACAACATAGGCTTTCTGTCTTTATGCATGCTCAATAACCCAGGTAAGAAACTCACAGAACGTTGAATCAGCTCATCTGGACACGACCTTTACTGACATCATCACTCGTCTAAGTGACCTCTTCAGTCTCAGCTGACTGCTGGTGTCCCCACCCTTATAAACAATACAGTGACTGCTGGTGTCCCCACCCTTATAAACAATACAGTGACTGCAGGTGTCCCCACCCTTATAAACAATACAGTGACTGCAGGTGTCCCCACCCTTATAAACAATACAGTGACTGCAGGTGTCCCCACCCTTATAAACAATACAGTGACTGCAGGTGTCCCCACCCTTATAAACAATACAGTGACTGCAGGTGTCCCCACCCTTATAAACAATACAGTGACTGCAGGTGTCCCCACCCTTATAAACAATACAGTGACTGCAGGTGTCCCCACCCTTATAAACAATACAGTGACTGCTGGTGTCCCCACCCTTATAAACAATACAGTGACTGCAGGTGTCCCCACCCTTATAAACAATACAGTGACTGCAGGTGTCCCCACCCTTATAAACAATACAGTGACTGCAGGTACCCCCACCCTTATAAACAATACAGTGACTGCAGGTGTCCCCACCCTTATAAACAATACAGTGACTGCAGGTACCCCCACCCTTATAAACAATACAGTGACTGCAGGTGTCCCCACCCTTATAAACAATACAGTGACTACAGGTGTCCCCACCCTTATAAACAATACAGTGGCTGCAGGTGTCCCCACCCTTATAAACAATACAGTGACTACAGGTGTCCCCACCCTTATGAACAATACAGTGGCTGCAGGTGTCCCCACCCTTATAAACAATACAGTGACTACAGGTGTCCCCACCCTTATAAACAATACAGTGGCTGCAGGTGTCCCCACCCTTATAAACAATACAGTGACTGCAGGTGTCCCCACCCTTATAAACAATACAGTGGCTGCAGGTGTCCCCACCCTTATAAACAATACAGTGACTACAGGTGTCCCCACCCTTATAAACAATACAGTGACTGCAGGTGTCCCCACCCTTATAAACAATACAGTGGCTGCAGGTACCCCACCCTTATAAACAATACAGTGACTGCAGGTGTCCCCACCCTTATAGACAATACAGTGACTACAGGTGTCCCCACCCTTATAGACAATACAGTGACTGCAGGTGTCCCCACCCTTATAAACAATACCGTGACTGCAGGTGTCCCCACCCTTATAAACAACACAGTGACTACAGGTACCCCACCCTTATAAACAATACAGTGACTGCAGGTGTCCCCACCCTTATAGACAATACAGTGA
Organism: Lampris incognitus; assembly: GCF_029633865.1. NCBI lineage: Eukaryota > Metazoa > Chordata > Actinopteri > Lampriformes > Lampridae > Lampris > Lampris incognitus. The sequence goes on from NC_079213.1 coordinate 110,966,552, forward strand.
CTACAGGTGTCCCCACCCTTATAAACAATACAGTGATGGCAGGTGTCCCCACCCTTATAAACAATACGGTGACTACAGGTGTCCCCACCCTTATAAACAATACGGTGACTACAGGTGTCCCCACCCTTATAAACAATACAGTGACGGCAGGTGTCCCCACCCTTATAAACAATACAGTGACGGCAGGTGTCCCCACCCTTATAAACAATACAGTGACTGCAGGTACCCCACCCTTATAGACAATACTGTGGCATAACCACCCAAACCAGTGATGGGATTCATATGCACATTGCCGTGACCAATAACTAGAGTTACCATGGCCATGTGTACTATTCACAGAGGAGTTGGGAACGTTTGCAATCACAGCATTGTAAGATGGTGACAGATGTACTCTTACCCCCACCCCGGTTCAGGGATGGTCGTTCCCATCGCCACATAGACGGCCTCTTTGACTCCCCGTTCAAACCAGCGTTCCTCTATCAGGGATGAGCACATCCTCACCTTTGAAAGCGTGGCCACTGGCCTGTAGATTGTGCGTGCATAAAAACTACTTGATAATCATCTGAACACATGATTTGTATCACTTCCCTTAACCAGTCAGTCTATCTGCATTTCACAACATTTAGCTTTTGCATTGCGCTTGATAAAACGGACAAAGCCTACAGCACATACAGTATGAAACATGGCATCGGTCAAAAGAGTCAAACAGGAATTGAAATAAAACAGCCAGAGCTCAACAGGTAAACTGTTGTTTGTGGTGTCCTGCTCTGAAAGAGAGAGAACATATAATGGACAAAGACAATTATAAATAAAGAGGACAATGCCAAGAGTCTGAGCTGCTTTTATCTCAGATTTCATAACGGTGAAGTCACGGTGCTAATAGGTGTCTGTGACACAGCCACCAGGAGAACTCTTTACGTACAGAACTGTGAGAACTGCAACGGGCCTGATAAAGGTGAAAATAAGGTCGACCTCATCCAAGCTCTGATGCTTCCACGCACTCTCCAAGGCCGAAATTAAACATCTAGGACTGAGATAACTGCTTGTCCCGAGTTGTGCAAAACAGACCAAATCTAACACAAACACACCGGTTTAGACTCTGCGGTTATCCCGGACGAATAGAGCAGAGGGCCACAAAGGGCCGAACAGCGGTCCATCGCTATGTGCTGCACGCTTTCCACGAAGGCAGAGGTGAGGATGAAGCTGAAGAGGCAAAAAGCAAAAAAAAAAAAAAAAGTGTATGTGAATTTACCCAGACACCAGCAGGAATGTGAGTAGAGATCTCCACTGGCATCACCAGGAGTCCCACAAGCAGGTCGGACACAGCCAGGGAGAAGAGCGGGGTGTTTGTGTGGAGATAGAGCTGCCTGGAATGGGAGATTATAGTAATACTTGTTAGTCACGGCGAGGTCCCACATTCAGATTCATATTCTGATCTACTACTACTACTACTACTACTACTACTACTACTACTTTTGGCTGCTCCTGTTAGGAGTCGCCACGTCACCCGTCTCCATCTCTTCCTGTCCTCTGCATCTTCTTCTTGTCACACCAGCCACCTGCATGTCCTCCCTCACCACATCATAAACCTCCTCTTTGGCCTTCCTCTTCTCCTCTTCCCTGGCAGCTCCATATTCAGCATCCTTCTCCCAATATACCCAGCATCTCTCCTCCACACATGTCCAAACCATCTCCATCTTGCCTCTCTTGCTTTGTCTCCAAACCGTCCAACCTGAGCGGGCCCTCTAATATACTCACTCCACCGTTGTACATGTCAACGTTGGTTAAATAAAGTTTCTTTTTTTAAAGTTAATCTTCCCCTTTTTGTTTTTTTTGTTTTTTGGGAGGGGGGGGGGTTAACATAAATAATAGACGTTGCGATCCACACTCCATACCAGCTGGGAGCGGTAATGCGCCATTTAGTTGTTTGAAGACAATGAAGAAGAAGAAGAAGAAGAAGAGGAAATTGGTCTTCCGCCATCTAGCGGCCAGTTCCCCCGTATAAAGGCACGACGTGGCCGGCGCGCCGCTCCCACTGAACGAGAGGAACGTCGACCATGATTGTGAGCTTCAGCCCGCCGCTGTTCAAACAGAGATATCAGTTTGTTGTCGAGTTCGTCCAGAGGATCAAGCCCAAAAAGGTCGTTACTGTTCGACGTTTAGCGAAACGTAATTGTCTTTGCCAACAAGCTAGTGTTTGTCTAATTAGTCTAACTGACGCAGCTAGTTTCTAATCAGCCCTGCTGTGTCGCTCACACGTACCACTGCCGGGCGGAATGAGAGCCGTCAGTCCGCATTTCGGGGGCCTTTACACCACGATACGGATCCGCTTACATGCAGAAATAACGCGTTTTAAGAGTCGTGACTGAGGCTTATCTCACTGTACGGTTTGGTACCATAAAACAACCGGAACTATCGACCCAAAAGTACTGTAGCGTGTTGGGCTTCCCGGGGGGGATAAGAGTTGGTTGGTTGGGGGAGATATGTCGCAGGTCCGGGGGGGGGGTTAGCGGGTCTGGTCTACGGAGGGAGAGAGACGGCCTGCGAGTTGGGCTTAATGGCGCCGTGTTTCGAAGTGTGTGTGTTTTAAATAGCGGTGAACGCTACAGCCATTGTTATAAGTGTAAACTACTAATAAGTTAGCTAGGGGCTAACGTGTCTTATTAGTAGTTTACAGAAGTTAGCTAGGGGCTAACGTGTCTTATTAGTAGTTTACAGAAGTTAGCTAGGGGCTAACGTGTCTTATTAGTAGTTTACGTCCCATTAGCTAGGGGCTAACGTGTCTTATTAGTAGTTTACAGAAGTAAACTTAATATTGGACCGTACAGCCACGCTGTGAGCCGGGCAGCTAACGCTAGCTGTTGACCGGACGCTTGCGTCGGCCATCTTCACGGCTGCAACCTCCGGCGCAAATCAAGATGGGAGGAAGACGACGGGCGCTCAAAATGGCGGTGCCGCGCGAGCGTCTCGAGGGCAGCGCGTGGCCGGGGATGGTGACGGAGAGGCACCGAGGTGAAACGAGAGCCTACACCCCCTGCAGCCGCTGCAGGGGGCTCGGCTGTCGGCTGCTATTCCGCGCCGCGTTGCCCGCGGGAAAAGCCGTCGCGTACAAGATGGCGGCGCCCTGGAGCTGCGTAAACTTGCAGGTATAGAAACGCCTACCGGCGAGTCGGACTTGGGAGGCTTTCCGCTCCCAGTTTGAACTGTTGGACGGGGCGAACGCTTGGTGGGATGAACGGAAAGCACCCCGGCTTGCTCTGTTAGACGGGTGATGCGCTGGCTAGGGTGCTGCTGTTGGATCCTAGCCAGCGGACTGAGTAGGGTGAGTTAAGCAGCGCCCTCGACCGGAGCTCCTGCGGTCGAGTCGGCCACACCTGTAGCGGGGGGGGGGGTCAGGGGGTCCCCCGGTCCCCCTTCTGGAAATTTTGAGCATCGCACATTTAATTTCCTGCATTCTGGTGAATTTGTATGCATTTGAACCAATACAATACCCTTGGCACAAATTGGTTTGTAGATGTACCCATTATGTTGTCTCATGTGCCCGAAATGATCAGTTCAAGTTCATTTAAGCTAACATAAACGTCTAGGGGCTACTGTTAGCAAGCGCTAGCTAGTGTAAACTGCTAATAACACACGTTAGCCCCTAGCTAACGGGTCTGACCCTTTAGCCGAGCGGTTAGTGATGTCGCCTTGTGGTGCAGTACACCCCGTATCGAATCCCGCACTGGGCAAGAAAATAACCGGTTACACTAGCTAGCTAGCTAGTTCGCGAGGGGGTCTGAACTGATAACCCCAAACACAAGTTATAAACTAGATAAGGCTATAATTCATCTGGAGATATTTAAGAAAATCTAACTTAGAAACCCCAAAGGTAAGAAAGGGTGGTGTACTGCGCTAGACAAGCAAGCTGGCTAGCTACGTTACTTACACTTGCTTACACCATCATTCATGCTCCGGTCTCCTGGTTGTCAGGAGCAACTGCGAGACAGCAACGAGGTCGGCAATCCCAGTGGCAAGGTTAAAATGGTATGGTCCAAGCATAGGGGTGTACGAAATCGTTGGAAAACAAGTATGAATGACGCTTTAAGTAGTTCGACTGTCTGTGTTCATTATATATTTTTTGGGGGGGACAAATTCACCTCTTTTAAATATTGAGGGGGACAGGGCCAGTCGAGGGCTGAGCCACAGCAGTTTCCAGTGGGAGAACCCATGCAGCAGGTGGGTGTTGACATTGTGGGGCCATTCCCACGTATATCACAGGGGAACTGCTTCATACTCACTGCTGTGGACTACTTCACTAATTGGCCAGAGGCCTATGCACTGCCGGACCAGGAGGCCGAGACCGTTGTTAATGCCCTGGTTGAAGGAATATTTAGCAGGCTAGGGGTCCCGGAATCCATCCATAGAGACCAGGGGAGAAATTTTGAATCCAGGGTTTTTTCCACCATCTGTGAGCGGCTGGGAATAACTAAGACTCGCACAGTATCCCTCCACCCCCAGAGTGACGGGTTAGTGGAGCGGTTTAACCGCACCCTAGCTGAACAGTTATCTATCTTAACATCCACTCATCTGCTCGACTGGGATATGCACTTACCCCTGGTCCTTATGGCATGCCACTCTGCGGTCCAGGACTTCACTTCATGCGCACTGGCCCTCCTCACGTTGGGCAGGGAAATGAGGACCCCTGTGGCGCTGGCTTTTAGACAGGCCCCAGAAGTACCATCTGCCCCTGCAGGTCCAAGCTACTTCAGGCAGCTTCAGGACCGTTTAGACACCGCACATGCATACACCCGGAGGCAATTACAGAGTGCGGGGTTGCAGCAGAAAAGGAATTATGACCTCTGTGCCAGGGTGCAACACTTTGCAGCCAGGGAGCTAGTTTGGGTCTATACACCTTGACCCAGAAAAAGGGCAGGTACCCTAAACTGTACAGCCACTGGATAGGGCCTTGCTTGGTCTTGGAGTGGCTAGGAGAGGTTGTCTATCAGGTACAATTGCCTCTACGGGGCCACAAATTGGCGCTACAACGTGATCAGCTGGTGCCATACAGGGGCTCTGCAATGCCTCAGATGACTGGAGGGGAGGGAAGAACACCCGTGTTGCCTGCCGTGACATCTGGGGAAGGGGGGGGGTTGTTGTAGCAGCCAGCCCGGATGACGCAATAAGTGGGACTCAATCTGCTGCCCCAGTGCCCAGCTCACTTCCTTGGGGAGGTGGGGTAACCCCAACCAGAGCCAGGGGAGGACCAACCAGGACAGAACGGCTACGGGGTGACTGAGGAGGCGGCAACTCCTCCTAGGTTTAGAGACTTTTTGCTTGGGGTTGAGGACTTTAATGGGGGGGGGGCAAGTCTAGTGTGTTCAGGTTCACCGGGGGGGGGGGGTATCAGTTGGGGGAGATGTTTTGCAGTTCCGGGGGGCAGTACACTGTTGCTGAGTCGAGGGTTAGTGGGTCAGGTCTATGGAGAGAGAGAAAGAAGGATCTGTGAGTCGGGTTTAATGGCAGTGTGTGTGGCTTGGCTGTGGCCAACACCCGGCATGACTAAAGCACCACTCAGTTGTAAGTTTTGAAGTGTTTTTTTGTTAATGGCAGTGAACGCTACAGTACTTTTCAAACTTGGATATTTCAGACCGGATTTTGTGAAAAATTTAGGAAATAGATTCTCAATTCGTTATCATTAATTTGGACAAATTGGTGTGTCACTATATGACAATATGCAAATTTCATCCCGATACATAACCATGTGAAAGAAGAAAAACAAATTATTGCCCCACCCTACAGCTACACGTTAGCTAGCATAGATGGCAGACTATCACCAAACGCTGAACCCTGACTTCACTGAGATGCAGCAGCGTTTACCAAAGTTAGTGGCTTCAGAAAGTCAGACCCCTTCACTTCTTGCACATGTTAGTGTATTTTAGGTTCAATTTTAATGGATAAAATTGCCATTTTTGCCCATCCATCTACACTCAATAACCCGTAATGACAAAGTGAAAACATGTTTCCAGAATTTATTGCAAATATATAATAAAAAAAAATCAAAACCTGAAATCACTCATTTGCATAACTGACACATTTCCTCATCATTCACATGTATTTTATGCGTAAGGGTATTTTAGTTCCCTTAAATAAGTTATTTGAGTCATGCATACTTGATCGTCAATGTGTTTATTATTTACATAATCATTTTGACCAGTCAAATTTACATTGATTATATTCATTTCAGATCTACTCAGGCCTATAGTCTTTTCAATTCAGTTACATTTTCATTTGTATCATGTGTGAGTTCGGCCTGCCATACGGATCAGTGCTTATTTGACATGTCAATATATGTTTAAGTTCATTTTACCTTATTCAGTAATCCTGAGTTCGGTTAGAACAGAATCAGTTGCATGTAAAGATGGGGGGACCTTCTAGGCCTTAAGTTCATTGTGGATGACCTGGTCAGTTTCAGAAATCGGCTGGTGCTTGTCCTCAAAGACTTTTGAGGCTGTGTGAAACTTTGGAAAACTCCATGTACAATCCAAATTGTAGTGAACTATGAACCCCCCTGTTGAGACCGTCTCAGCAGAGAGATTGTGATGTGTTTTGCTGCGGCGTGTACGTTTGCTGTCTACATGCAGGAATACGTTCTTAAAAACACAAATGGAAGCCGTGCGAGGGCCGAATTTTCTTCCCCAATTACTTGCTCCTTTCATTCCTTGCATTAGGTGGTGGACTTGGGGTGCAATGACTGCGCCCTCCTCAAAAAGCTGAAATTTCACCATGAAATTGAGCTGCTGGTTGGAGTGGACATCAACGGTGCAGTCCTCAAGGATGGAATGTACATTTGAGGAGTAAAATTCATCTTCTTTTTGACGTAAACCGTCATGAAATATGTTAAATTGACTGAGACCTTCTGTAGATTTGGGTGGCGCTTATGAAAACCTGATAGAAACAAGCATGGCCTTCAGAAGTTGGCCTAAATTTTTGAGACCCAGACTGAAATGACAGACATGTTTTTCCTCACTCATATGAACCAAGGACAGTAAAACACACATGCCATGATTGTCAGGTAGATTTGAAGGTCATTGGTGCCGTGAGTACACTGTGTTGAGAGCATAATGGTGTGCGGACTTGTTTTTATTTTTTCCCAGGTATGGACTTGCACCTCTCCCATTTAACTATCTGCAGCCCAGTTTTAGTTCACTGAACATCCAGCTGTACCAGGGCTCTGTCACCCAAAAAGATGCACGTCTCAGAGGATTTGATCTTGTGACCAGTATAGAACTGTAAATACCAGTTTGGTTCTTAATCAATAGTTGAAAGTCAGTCTTTTAATGAGTGGTTTGAGGTTCATGAAGCCTGAATCACGTTTTCATGTTTGTTTTTCCTCATCTCTCTTAACATTGCTTTCTTCTTCCACTTATTTTCTTTAATCTATTGCTCTCCCAACATCTTCATCTCTCTCTTCCTTTTATATGTCATTCTCTCTCTCTTCAGCATAGAGCACCTTCAGCCTGCTGATGTGAGCCGATTCGGTGAGGTGGTCTTTGGCTACATGACCCCAGTGTCGGTTATTGTTAGCACCCCAAACTCTGAGTTTAACCCCCTTTTCCGTGGACTGAAAGGCTTCAGGCACAGTGACCACAAGTTTGAGTGGACCAGAGCTGAGTTTCGGTGTTGGTATGTCATTCTTCTGGATTAGTTTCAGGCATGTTAGATAGTGTGGAGTAGGGATTGACGAAAGAGAGATGGGGAAACGGAGAAAAGCATATTGCTTGCAACAGGGTTCAGGAACTGCTGGGCTCAACCCCTAAATGCTGCAAGACGCCTGGCATGCACCTCACCAGCAAGCACAAGCCCCCTAGTTTGTTTTTCCAGCCTACGTAATTGATCTTTGGTTTTCACAAGCTCCTGTGTCATCAGTAGTTATATTCAATAATGTCAAATACCAGTACGTGTGAACAATAAGAGATCATGTTTACAAAACAGGATCTTCTGAGAAAAAAAACTGAACAAGGTAGGTTACGCAATAATCTTATGCACAAATACAGCGTACAGTCTGTGATGTACTGACTTAGTCAGTCTGACCCTTGAACTTCAACCTCGATAGTTAAATGAAACAAACCTCTTAAAAAGAAGAGACACCAGACTCAGACTGACTGTGTAGAAGACTACATCAGGATAATCCAGCCAAGACCTTTCAGCGTTTGGTTCGCTAGCCGGAGAGACTTCACGCAACAAGGCAATGTTAAACGGAAAAGCGATGAGTTCTAGCTTTAACGTTGTATTGCAGCCCTGTTTTAAAAATTTTATTTGGGCGGCATGGTGGGCCAGTGGTTAGCGCCGTCGCCTCACAGCAAGAAGGTCCTGGATTCGAACCCCGGGGTTGTCCAACTTTGGGGGGAGGGGTCGTCCTCTGTGGAGTTTGCATGTTTTCCCCCCCGAGTCTGCGGTGGGTTTTCTCCAGGTGCTCCGGTTTCCCCCACCATCAAAAAGACATGCATGTTAGGGTTAATACTCCTGTCTGTGCCCCTTAGCAAGGCATGGCGAGACCAACTGGAGTTGGTCCCCGGGTGCTGCACGATGGGTTAAATGCAGAGCAGAATTTCCCCACGGGAATTAATAAAGTATACCAAAAAAAAACCTACAGCCCATTACCCAGCGCTGACAAACTCTTAATTTATTCATCATATTCACACGTTTATGTAAAAAGAATCATAATGAGCTCCCTTTTAAAACAGGCAGGGTTAAAGAAACATTCTGACTATAAGTCATGTTAATGTGTGCTTCTGTACTGTATCTCTGACTCCAAACAATGTTTTTCCTGAATTAACAAACAATTGATTGGACTGAATGTTGTTGTGAATTTGTGTGTGTGTGTGTGTGTGTGTGTTGTGTCTTGTCTCAGGGCTCTGAAGGTGTGTGGGGAATATGGTTATGAAGTGCAGTTCACAGGCGTAGGACAGCCACCACCTGGCATGCTGGAGACATTTGGCTTCTGCTCTCAGATTGCAGTTTTTAAAAGGATCAGAAGAAACGATGCCCGAGCTCAACTGAGAGATGACGTCGGTGACCTCTTCCCATACACGCTGGTGCGTTGAACACTGCGTCCCAGTTTTATGTACACGGCTCTTGAGACTGGTCACGGATGGAGGCTTGTGGTTATGTAATATGTGCGTGTGCCTGACAGAAAATTGGGAACTGTGTCACGGACGGCTCACTTGATCATTTGAGAGCGCTCTGGGACAGTGAATAGGAATTTATTATCCAAAATTACTCTTACATTTGATCAGTTATACTGGGAAGCTTCGTAAAGGTTGGTGAAACCTTGGAGGAAGGTTTCTTACTGTCCCAACTTGCCACAAAGTTGGGGGGAAAAGCCAGAAGTTAAATTGACAGTTGAGTCCTGAACTAGACTGCTTAACATCATGAAGTTTCTCAGCTGACAATAAATGAGATTGACACTGTGGCCCTAAAGTGAGCTTTTCCTTACTAATAAGCTCCATGTTATTGCAGGGCTATTTTATCCTGGATGTATACCCCCTTTCTCAGAAATGTACCCTGGGTGCTATTTTAGACAATTTTTTTTGCCTGTTCCTTATCAATTTAGCTGCGCATCAGTGGGACATTAGTGACATGAATTCTGGCTTTAAGGGGCTGTACCCCCGTGTTGCCTACCAACACGGGGGTCTCCGGTTAGAATTCCCGTGTTACCTCCGGTTTGGTCGGGTGTCCCTACAGACACAATTGTCTGTGTCTGCGGGTGGGAAGCCGGATGTGGGTGTGTGTCCTGGTCGCTGCACTAGTGCCTCATCTGGTCAGTTGGGGCACCTGTTTAGGAGGGGAGGGGGAACTGGGGGGTAGCGTGATCCTCCCCTGCGCTACATCCCCCCTGGTGAAACTCCTCAGTGTCAGATGAAAAGCAGCTAGTGACTCCACATGTATTGGAGGTGGCATGTGATAGTCTGCAGCCCTCCCCGGATCGGCAGGGGGGGTGGAGCAGCGACCGGGACGGCTCGGAAGGGGGGTAATTGGCCGGATATTGGGGAGAAAAAAAGGGGGGGGTAAACTGCTATGAAAAAACATTGGAGTGATTTTTAACATGTAGTCCTACAGACCAGTCAGAGCTGGCAAAGAAAAATGAAGACTTGATCAAGTTCTGATGAGTTTATATCATGTTCCCCATTCTCTTGACTATAGCTGTACAATGTAGACTATCCCAGTCTGAATGATGCCAACCTCCTTGAGAAGGTCCTGGTGGCTGAGGTGCTGTGCCAGACCAAGCGACTGAGGTGGGGATGGACAGGGGAAATGGCTGGAGAGAGGGACGAGGGTTTGACATTCTGTCAGACTGACGGTGAAAAAGAGACGGAGGTGAAGGAGAGCCAGACAGGTGGAGAACCAGAACAATGTGTTGTCAGCATCCTGAAAAAACCCTTGTATTCTCTCCTTTTTTTTCTCTTTCAGTTTTAATCTAGCAAATGTTGGGTTCTGTTTCCTATGAAAACCATGTATTTCTAATTATTTGTGGAGATTTCTTTGTGTACTCTCCCCGCAAATGAAACGAAATACTTAATTTTGCTTCTTTGATATGAATGTGTTCATATTTGTTCATAGGTGATGAGGATGGATGTGGTGAGGGAGGACATGCAGTTGGCTGGCGTGACAGAGGAAGATGCGGAGGACAGGAAAAGATGGAAAGCGATGATCCGCTGTGGCGACCCGTAACGGCAGCAGCCAAAAGTAGTAGTTGTAGATATGAATATGTTCAAGTAACTCATCTGTGTTGATAAAACGTGGGTGGTACGAACGTGTTTTTGTTCTAACAAAACCTTAAAACCTCGACAGGTTTTGGAGAAACAAAAGATCTGGTGGAGTGGAGTGAGACACGTGCTCCTGAGGATGAGGAGGAGTTTGGAATGAATGGCGAGGGACTTAAGGAATCCTACAGACAAGACCGGTGCGTTCCTAGAAGTCAGACCTGTACAGGTTATAGGTCACAAACTTCTCACAAGAAGTGGAAAAGACAAAATCAATATTGGGTCCAGAAATGCCCTTAATTGGCCAGATTTGTTCTTACATGTGCCTTTAGTATTGAATTCTGCTTGATCCTAAATATGTGTGCAAAGAGAACCTTCCATTAGCATAGGTGTAATGCTGGAGTAGGAAAATCTTAGGAATCTGAACAGCTAATGAGACACTACATTTACATAAAGACATGCTAATGGAAAAAATCTGAAAATCAGAATTACTTATTAAGTTAAGGGACCGAAATGCTGCTGTCAGAATCGACAAAAACCAGAACGTATGATACCTCACCAGACCATCTCGCGACTATCAGAATGCCGGAGTGATAAATACTGAGTCAATTGTTCGGCATTTACAGGAGCAGCACTTTGGTCCTTCTTATTACAAGACTTTAAATATGAAACCATCACTCCACCATATGCCAAGTGTATCTGAGATGAAAGTATCTGCAGTGTTCCCCTTTAGACTGGAGGGTTTGCGTTTTGGTAAAACGTAATAAGTGACGTGGGGATGTCTCCGATTTCTAAATGGCAACTATATTCTAGAGTTAAACCTAAGCCTGTCTGATTTGTTGAACTGAAACTGTGCTTGTCCTTGCTGGCAGTTGTGTCCGTGTCCCCCTGGCCAGGCTCTGGTCCTGCTGTCCCCGGATCAGAGCCCTGAGTGGAAGCCCCAGTCATCTCAGACGGTTGCTGCTAAACAGTCGCTTGATTAGGCTGACCGAAGATGGCGCCGCTGTGCTTGTGGATGACGAGGAGCAAGGTACTGGCGTAGCTTGATAATCGTTCCTTTTATCACCGGAGTGGAGGCCAGCGAAATAAGTCAGAAATTGGGTATCAAACTATAACATCTCAAAACTCCTCCCATGACAATGTATCTCTCCCCCCCCCCCTTTTTGCTTAGGGAATTTACAGCCTCTTTAGCACACGCTCACCATAGACGAGCATAAATTCCCAGTTTATTTCCCAGTCGGTGAGTTGAGATAACAATGCGTGTGCTGTTAAGGCGCTCACTTAAGACCACCCTTCGTTTGTGTTCCTAGATGAAGAAGTCGGAGGTGATGATTGGGAGGATACTGGTGTAGAGGAAGAGAACAGGGCGACAGATCTTTCAGCCATGGCAAAAAAATAATTCAAATGCAAGATTTAGTGGGGGGGGGTTTCTTCCCAGTTACAAGGGATGGATTGGTGAATTGCCCCCATCCTCACAGTATCCTGTAGTTCTGAAATGAGCAAGTGAACACGTGTAAAAAAAAAAACTAAAAAAAAACAAACTTATAACTTCATATGGTTATTTTCCTTCTGGTTACAGACAGAGATTTGGTGGCTCTGCTTTAATATTATATCGGTCAGTGGATGCAGTACACAGGGCAAGTTTGTAAAGACTGCACTAGGAATCCCCCACCCCCCCATAAGTAAGAAAAAGAGTTAACTAATTTTTTTCTGTTCTAAATGATTGATGTGAAAATCCCACAGGTGTTTTTTTTGTGCAAGCCAACCAGTCAAAGCAAACAGTAATACTGTCTTCTTTGTATTAGTTACTGCAAGACATTTTCTTAAGACAGAAGAATCAGTTCGCCTGTAAATTGCAAAACCATATTGAGTGAAAAATGTCTGTTATGATGCCGTTTCAAGTATGTACAATTAAATACTTAATGCAGAGAAATATTCCCATTATGACTGCATGTCTGTGGTTTAAAAAAGGCACCGTAGAGGGAGAATATCTCTGGTCGCATTTTATTCAACAGTGCAAGGTACACATTTAGAGCACACAGTACACCTGGTTAAAGAAGCACGTTTAAATGACGAGTACACAACGAGGAACACTGAAAAGGACAGCGAAGAAGAACATCACTTAACAAGAAAATACTTTTACAGTTTTACATAAGCACAGCTTCACAGAAGAGAAGAAGCAACCATGTTTGTAACAACATGTTAGGTACCGAGATGACCACACCTGTCTCACACAGGTAAAACAAGTCTTCATTGTAATTACCAGAAAACTCAATTTCCAGCTATGGGCTTTGATATTTGGCTGCAAAGAAAATACTACACAAGGAATGACTTAAGTTTCACTGCTTCATTAACTCATAGTACTAAACGCTAGCGTGAACCGGTTCCTTCAACGTAGAAATATTCTGAATAAAAGATGGCACATCACTTATACAAGAAAAATTCTCTCCCAAAACATAGTGATATCTTACCAATGCAGTGGCAATCGAACTGATGTTGTTCAGCGAACAAAGGACATTTAAATCATGCAAAATGTACAAACAAAACAAACTGAGAACACGGATCACTTTACAGTTAAAATGCAATATACCGATGACACTTGTGCAGATATTGGCTTATAACGTAGTAGATTTCATGGTAAAGAGGCAAATATAGCCGCCTCTGTTATGGCTTATGCCAGCAGACAGGGTTACATGAAACGGACCATTAGCTGTCGCCTATTTTGGAAATATTAACTAATTTCTGTGTATAAATAGGCTTATCAAGAGTTCAGTACTAAAACTGGGTACTGCGCTATTTTGCTGTCGTCCTGAAACTATGTACTTTCCTATTTGCTTGTAAAGGCAGATATTCAACAAACCTGAAGCTGTCAGGAGTTTACAACCAGCACTTCTTTTTTTGCTGTTGACAAACGACAATGAAGTCCTTACCTACGAGCCCCTGATAAGGTTTCTATCTTTTCTATGTAGCTCTGGTTATCCGATGCTGTAGATTATTAAAGACCTCGCTCTCCCATAACTTGATATGCTGCTAATATAAATACCTATGCGTCTCACAGTATTCCTGGGTCCCCCACCCCACCCCACACCACCACTGCAGGTGGCATACAAAAGTGATTTACTTGCACAAGAATCTGGGTTTTGGCATCACTTTGGCAAAAAGTTCTTTCTTGCGGTTGTCTCAAGACCGTTCATTTGTTCATGGCGTTGAGCCTCTCATTCAACAGGCCAGCTGCTTAAGTGAAGTAGCTAAGTTGGGACAGGCAGGTTTACAGAACAATATCTGTATGCCCACCTCAACCTCTTGAGATGCAGACTACACCCTTTAAAAGAGGCTTTCGCGGAAAAGTCTCCTTTCCACTGTTCAGTTTCAGCATCATGGAAATGGCAGCCCTCTTAACAAGTCAGGTTCTGGATCTTTATGTGGGCTGGCTCTTCCATGATGTTTGTGGATTGTGCTAAACCCGCCGGGTTATATAACGACTGGATCTGTGACAGCGGATTAAGCATCGATATAAACGGAGCGTGGCGTTAACCTAGCAGTGGTTTCACCTTGCCTACCATTGCATTTATATTCCTGTTCACGGGCCTGGCGAAGATGGCTGATGCACACAAAGGCTGCCCCCATTTACTGTCCCATCCATCACCAAGAGCTCAAACACTTAGCTAGCAAAAAAGACAGCGGACATTTTGTTCACAAGGGGTGTGTGTAGTGTGCAACTTGGAAATCTCACTATCGCATGCCCCCCCCTACAGTTCATAAAAGGGAATGCCATGTGTGACAGGTAATGTCATAACCCTTCATCCCTGATAACAGCATTGCCGTTATCTTAAAAAAAAAAAAAAAGAGGAAAAAAAAGTGGTCTTACCACATCCCAGAAAAATTACACGTGCACACAGTCATGCATACGCACACACTTCACAAATGGCTCAACTCTGAAGCCATCTCTTCGTAGCAAAATATCTCCCCCCCACCCACAACCCAGACGAGGTCTAACAACTACAGCTTATTAGCAGCTTATTGGTGAGCTTAAAATATAGCGTTTTAAAAAGGCTGTCCAAAACAGGACGACGTCACCGCGGGACAGGAAACGATGCCTAAGGAATGTGTTGGAAAAAGTGTAGCGTACTCCTCCTCAGCTTATGTTTTAGGTTCTCTCTGAACCCCCACCTCCTCATCATCAGTAACCCAGGAAAGATGTGTGTTTCTTGTCCAGCCTCAAACAGAAAAACTAGACCTGAAAATAAAGCCCAGGCTAATCGATAGGATAAAAGAAAAGGGAGAGGTGGACGGTACTGCCACAGGGACCCAGAGGTGAGGGGCGTGCCCGTGCAGCAACATTGTGGTCGACGCATTTCAATCATAACGAGTTAATGCCACAAATAATGTGTTTGAAACCCAAGTCCTGTCTGGGTCAGCTATTTGTCCACCTCTCCGGGAGCTACAGAGCACATAGTCTGGATGAACACATGGGGTCACTGTTGAGTCGTCTATAGTCTTAAGTCAGACAGGGTGCTGATCCGATATGCATGCGGCTCAAAAAAGGTCGATATGAACACAGTTGGGTTTTCTGGTTTCCAGACTTCAGCGTTGTCATTCTGACTCCAGGGAGCTGCGGTTCTAACGCTTCATAACCACCTGCTCATATGCCCCGGCACCGACCCTGAGGCAACAAAGGGAGTTTTAATGGCTGAAGAGTGCTAAGGTGCAAACTCAGGTTATGTTGTAAGTTATATATGAGCTCCTGTGTTAACACTGTAACGCATGGTGTATTCTAACAATGCTTAAGACAGTTTTCTATAGCTGCATATTTTGTGCATTTTTAACAGAGAGAATTAAGAAATTAGTTGCAGCATTGATCATCATCGTTTAACTTTAAGCAATACCCAGTTCCCCCCCCACACAAATATCATCCAAGTGTCATGAAGTCAAAAGTATAATGCATCTAAAATCTCAACACTGGTGACCTTGAGCATCTTAGGGTTGGCAAGACTCACCTGGTGGGCAGGTGATGGCTTCCGAGGGCCGTGCTTCCCCCAGGGCCGACAAATAAACGCAAGCCTTCCTCTGAAACAGATCGTAAGGGCCACACTTTTCAGAGGCATTCACTCAGAAAACACAACATGTTCCTGCATAATTCTTGTCACTGGGAGCAGCTGGTTGCGAGGCAATCTAAAAATAATCCCGTATTGACAGCAGCATTCTTTTCTTAGCCCCGAGACCTTGATGAAAGTAGCCTACGAGCTACATCTGATACCAGCAGACAAGCTAAGGGGACACCTTGACCATTTTCATTTGATTATTACTTTGTTCAAAGACACCAGGCACACGCCGGACAACAAAGTGCATAAAATGGTTTACTGCATTTCATCATTTAAACCGTACAAATTAGTTATGTTTTCCCTGTTTCGGTGCATGAGCTCACAGAGAAAGCTCATTTATTAAAGCGAAGCCAAGACTAAATACCCACAGACGGACTTGGCCAGGCTGTGTATGGATGGTTTAACTGTCCTGTTGTGTGGCTGTATGTGTATCTTACCCTCAGCACTGGAGTCCATTAGGTTGGGTGTAAAGTCTTGACTCTGGAGGATCTTCTCCACAACATCGTCAGCATCCACCCGTGTGTCATCCATTCTCTTTAGTTGCGATTCCATGGAGTCCTGCTTTACTGGGTGTCTGCAGTGGGAACACAGGGAAGTGATTTTGGGTCAGTTTCACCACCACTGTGGGCCTCCACGGTAGGCAGGTGTCTTCATGTTAAAAAAGGCAAAGTTAATAATGAATAGTCCTAGACACTCAAGCCTAGCAAAATCTAGCGTCTTCAAGGTTAAATCTGGAATCCATCTGTTGGTGACTCATCATTGCTATGCTAGATAATCTACGAAACTTTATAATCTTCCTTAGACACTTTGAAATGAATTTAAAAAAACATTAAAAATACATCATTTGAATCTTTCCCAAGATTTGGTGAAAGCAAAGTAACAGAGTTTAGCATGGCGCTTCCCTTTAAATAATGAAATTATTTTTCTATTGAAGCACGCACAGAATATTCTCTCAAATCTGTTGGGAACAAATGTTCCACTCAGTGGCTTTTTCACCACGTGGCCACATATTCCCCGGGATGTCAGGAAGGACCCAGGTGTGTGACCTTCTGTGGACATTAAAGAAATGTTATTTCCTGCACTGCAAGCAGAGCAGCCTGGCTTCCTGTCATATTCTGGGTTTTATTTCCCCCCCAAAGCATTTTGCGATGCCAGATGAGAAAGGGAAACCTTTTTGCTTGGCAATCTCCCAAGTTAACAGTGCCCAGTGCACATACAATGGGAAGGACCAGGGGTCATTCTCCCCAGGTCCTTGAACCCTTAACTGACTTTTTTCAATTTGACAGGAGCAGCATCCAACAGTGTCATACTCTGCAGCATACTGTTCCACTCCACCGCAGGGATTATAATCTGATCTAGATCATACATCATCATCTGTAAACCGATGATGAAGAGAGCCACTCAGAATTCATCAAACTGACTTGCCTATTCCTTTGCTGCAGCTCAATATCCAGTCCATGAAAATCACAAATAGAATAGACAAGACATGCACCCTTATCAAAATTACCTCAACTCCAACATTGCCTACAGAGTACATATCTGCCGTATCACTTGTGATAGCAACATTGGGTATTTCATTTGCTCACAGCTCCTTGTAAAGGACTACACTGGGGAACCGGGTTATAGAACTTCTCCAGATACACATAACACAAGTACTGAACTTGCACAATCCTAAAAACTCCTTAAACTTCTGTGAGAAGTTGCTCCACCCCCTCTGCCAGAGGGCTGCAGACTACCACATGCCTCCTCCCATACATGTGGAGTCGCCAGCTGCTTCTTTTCACTTGAGTGAAGAGTTTCGCCAGGGGGACGTTGTGCGTGGGAGGATCACGCTATTCCCCCCCCCCCAAACAGGTGCCCCGACCGACCAGAGGAGGTGCTAGTGCAACAACCATGACATACCCACATCCAGCTACTCACCCACAGACACGGCCAATTGTGTCTGTAGGGACGCCCGACCAAGCCGGAGGTAACACAGAGATTTGAACCGGAGATTTTTTTGTATGTTGTGTATATAAACTTGGCACAAAAAGTAAGGAAATGTGTGTTTGGTAGATTATTTCTTTGTTGTAACAATGCTTCTTGGCAATAAATCTTATATCAGGCAGCTGATTGGCAGCACCTGGGGTACCAGAAGCTCAAAACAAGAGTCAATAGCAACAGCAAAATAAGCTGTTTGGCACTGGCAGAGAGGATTTGGCAAATGTTTCATGGGCGCAACCCACATACCCAGCTCTGCTGCTCATCCCACAAATGCATGTTCCTTACAAATGTGGCCCCATTTAAAAGGGAAATAAACAGGCTTTCCAATGGTATAAGCTTTATTGCCAAGAAGCATTGTTACAACAAAGAAATCATCTACCAAACACACTTTCCTTACTTTTTGTGCCAAGTATATATTCATCGTGTTTCCTTATGCTTCCCCTCTTGGCAAATAAGTGCTCACCTGTTGAGTCGTTCGCAGGACGAGGCGCTGTGGACTGGAGTGCCGGCTGGACTGCCGATGGCGGCAGGGAGGGGGTGTTCTGGCAGGACAGGGCATGGCCTGCTGTCCCTGTCTTTGTCCTCACTGGGCTCCGGGAGGCTGCCGATGCCGGTAGAGGCGCTGCCCACCGAGTGGTTCCTGCGGTGAGTGGATTCCGACAGGCTGGAGGAACGGGAGTGACCTGTGCTGTAGCCTGAGGGATGGGCAACAGTGGGGTGCGGGTCATAGACAGAAGGGCTTCTCAACTAACAACAGGTTCTGACGTGGCATGCAGTGAGCTAAGGGGTGCTTTGACATTTTGCTCAAGCACTTAACCTTATTAAAATCACATCAGGCTATGACTTTCAGTATGTCTCAAAGATAGCAATTTGCTGTTGGTCTTTATTACTTTTCCTTTAGGTCATCGGTAATTTAACTAAATCCTAGGCTACGAGGTGTTCATCTAGCATTACTGTACCATGACATGAAGCTCACCGTTACAGATATAAAGCTGGACAATGTAAATGATGGTGCAGGGACACTGTCCAACACTGACATTAAAATGTCAAATTATTAAAGCTCATTGAATCTTGTGAAATGATTAAAAAGCCCCTGATTTATTTTTTTTGCCCTGAAACCCGAATGTGCTGTGCAGTGGAGCAGATTTTCGACCTTGAGCGTGCTCAATGATTTAGCAGTAGCGTACAGCTACAGAAGCGCCCACACACTCGCAGGCTGTTCATGTATAGTGCAAGCTGTTCAGACTGACATGGCATCTTAGTCTCACGGCCATGGAAGTGCAACTCTCCCCCGCACTACCTACCAGTCGGACGAGCAGCGTGTCGAGATCTCCAAGATCACGATAGAGGAGAAACTCTTCTAGAGCAATACAGATGGCCAACATTTTTAAATAACATCCTGCAGTATCTTCGGAAATACTGCTTACTGGTTTCCTTAAAGCCAGCTATGGTACTGACCGGCTTGGTTGCGGCTGTTTCCTTTTAGTGGCTAGTAAAGGAAGTATTGCAGTTGCCTGAATTTTATGTTCTCATGTCAGTTCTCTGTCAATTACACAAAGTCACAGATGATCGCTCTCACGCATGATATGTTCTTGGCGATGGCAGAAAATGCAGACTAAGATGGCCACGAGGGCTGTTCTTAGTGCACTTCTCCGCTTATCCTTAAACCTTTGGTGCTGTTATCTGAGCTGCCTGTAATGGAAACTCGGGGCTACGAGCTAAACCTCTCTAGAGGAGTGTCGCTGACTATAACTGCCCTTCTTTCTGCCAACAGCTTTTATACATTTACACTTACTAGATCTACTTTCTTCAGTAAAACAGATTTTCCAGTTACGTTTCCAAAAGAGCGGGGTACTTTGTGATGTGAAGCAGAAAAAAAAAAAAAGTAATTTTCTTTACACTGGCACTTGCCTGCCAAACAAACTTGGAGACGGCTTTCGAACCTCTGCTTCAACACCAGACTCGTTCACTTCGCACCACCGCAACACTCAAACTACCTTTGGCGAAAGCTGTTTTTGAAGATGAATGCAAAAAAGCCGTCGCGTGTTTCACGCGTCAGTCGGCCTGGTGCCGATACAGGAGAAACCGATCACCCACCGTGCAGCTAAAACAGTCCGCCGAGGAATCTGACAGAGTACGTGGCGAGTATGAGAACATTTATCACCTTCCGTAATCCTTTCCAATTTAAGAGAAACACACCCGAGTGATGCAGGAGTGCGTACGAGGATGGGGATGAAGTGCTTCCACCACACATGCAAAGAAATGCTCAGGATAGAACCAGTCCCCTACACGACACAACCCCACAGGACAGAAAAGAGGAAGAGGGCTACGAATGCATGCACACTAAACGTTTGTGATGGAATTTCACTCCAATCACGCTGTCCTCCATTCGTGCAATACCCTGATTGTCCACCATTTGCCATGTTTGTCCACTGCTGCACCTCCGGTTTAATTAAAGAAATCTTACCGTTTGCATGCAGCCTAAAACGTACTGGACAAACAAAATGCATAATGTTAGGATGAAGGATGATCTCAAATTATGAATTATTGTACTACAGTATCAGAGTGACGTTATTCTGAACAAGCCAAATGAAGATATTGTCCGTCATGGTCACCAGTTACACAACGTGGTACAGACTGGGAGAAGACTAACACTGAAACACACCTGTTTCCAGGACGCTGTGACCTGTGAGCACGAGTTACACCCACAACAAACAACTCAGTGTGTATGTCACTGGGTGGAGGGGTAGTCTGAGCTATATAGCAACACAAAGCTGTTTCTTTACAGTGGACTTGTTTGCATTAACGTTACAAGTCAGAAACTGTTCTCAGCATACAAGACACCGAATGCAGTAAGTGTATTTAGCATGGATGGAAAGAGCCTACCTGAGAGTTTGGACTGTTGGCTGGCATAGCTGGAAGTTCGGGAGTGGCCACAGCCTCCCAGATCATCAGGAACTGAGGTGCATTTCCCTTCTCGGCTCTCTGCCAGGTTTCAGAACAGAGGGAAAAAAGAGAGGGTTTTACAAGGACCCGGAATTGGTGTACGGGCCCGTTTTGTTCAAAAAGTACTTTTCTATCATCTGGCGATCCTCCACAGGTTCCCGTTGATGAAAACAATAACCCATTTATAGAAGCAGCTTGGTGATATTCCACACGCAAAGTTACACAGTATTAACACGTGTGCGCGCGTACACACACCTTGGTGTGGATTATTTTTGGCCCACCTTCATATTTCACAGTGTTTTCTCAATCCCTGTAAGAAATTATTTCTACTGGCAAACACCCCTAACACAGACATGTAACCATGGAATGAATACCTGTACCAACAAATAATTAGTTTTATTTCCCATTTTTGCCATTGTAGAGAGTTTTCTTCTTCTTTCGGCTGCTCCCATTAGGGGGCGCCACAGCAAATCATCTGTTTCCCTCTTTTCCTGTCCTCTGCATCATCTTCTGTCACGCCAGCCCACCTGCATGTCCTCCCTCTCCACATCCATAAACCTCTTCAGCCTTCCTCTTTTCCTCTTCCCTGGCAGCTCCATATTCAGCATCCTTCTCCCAATATACCCAGCATCTCTCCTCCACACATGTCCAAACCATCTCAATCTTGTCTCCTGCTTTGTCTCCAAACCGTCCAACCTGAGCTGTTCCTCTAATATACTCATCCTAATCCTGTCCTTCGTCACTCCCAATGAAAATCTTAGCATCTTCAACTCATCCACTTTCATCACCTCTATTCCTTGCATCCTCACCATTCCACTGCCCTCCGTCTCCTTCACGCATAGGTATTCCATCTTGCTCCTACTAACTTTCATTCCTCTTCTCTCCAGTGTATACCTCCACCTCTCCAGGCTCTCCTCCACCTGCACCCTACTCTCACTACAGATCACAATGTCATCCACGAACATGTCCACGGAGACTCCTGCCTGATCTCGTCCATCAACTTGTCCATTACCACTGCAAACAAGAAAGGGCTCAGAGCTGATCCTTGATGTAATCCCACCTCCACCTTCAACCCATCCGTCACTCCTACTGCACACCTCACCACTGTGACACTTCCTTCATATATATCCTGCACCACTCCTACATACTTCTCGCCACTCCTGACTTCCTCATATATTACCGCACCTCCTCTCTCGGTAGCCTGTCATATGCTTTCTCTAAACCCACAAAGACAATGTAACTCCTTCTGGCCTCCTCTATACTTCTCCATCAACATTTTCAAAGCAAACATGCAGGGTCCGAAATTAACTCTCGCCACCTGCCAAAGGCGAGTAGATTTTCTGATTGGCGAGTAAATCTCAGAACCCGCCAAATGGCGAGTAACAAAAAAAGTGAAATCCAACCACTTAATCCCCCCATCTATCTCCTTAGCAACAGCAATAACATAGCAACAACAATAACAGAAACTAACCAACCAAAGTGCATTAGAACAATAACATAGCAACAGCAATAACAGAAACTAACCAATCAAAGTGCATTAGAACAATAACATAGCAACAACAATAACAGAAACTAACCAACCAAAGTGCATTAGAACAATAACATAGCAACAACAATAACAGAAACTAACCAACCAAAGTGCATTAGAACAATAACATAGCAACAGCAATAACAGAAACTAACCAATCAAAGTGCATTAGAATGTTGCTACGCTACTGGCGGGTAACAAGACGCACACACTCGAGAGGAACGACAGCAGCACCCGTCAAACTCGGTACTAGCCTACTCTGTTCTTTTAGCTAACGTTAGCGAGCAACACCAGTTACGTGGCGATATTTAGAAGAAAACCAAAACCACCATCAAAAAGACAACCATGCCCCGAAGAGGAGGAAGAAGCCACCATCACCACCAAACCGAAAAAAGAAAGTTTAGTGTAAAGTGGAGGTATGACGATAAAGGAGGTGCGAGAGGCTGGCTGGAGTATAACGCACAGACCGTGATAACGAGTTGCTCCGTCTGTCGCCAGGAGGCCAAAAACCGTAGCAATGCATGTGTCATCGGTAACAAGATAATGAAGGTAGAAACCATCAGGGACCATGAGACCTCCAGAGGTCACATCACCTATATGAAGGCCTCTCAGGCTCAGTCGGAGCCTGTCCTCACAACATCCTCTGTAAAGGTGCTAATAGCCATGTCCGAGCAGACCAGCATAAGAATCTCTCCGACTTCGAATGGATGTGCGAGTAAGTGAATTTAGTTGTCATCTCAAAATATCCTTATACAGCGTAAACAAAGTGCTGGCTCTAGCTAACGTTAGCCAGCTTGCACTAGTATGTGACACCTAGTTTGCACTAATGTTAGCTGTGTGCTAGCTTCAACACCATGAAACAGGTTAAAACTGATTGGCGTGTCCGCGATGGTGTAGCGGTCTAAGCATCGGCTTTGTGTCGATGCAGTTGCCCTCTGGGGACCGGGGTTCGCGCCCCGGTCTTGTCAGATCCAACTATGGACGGACTCAGTGAAGCAGCAATAATTGGCAACGCTGTCTTCGGGAGGGGGGCAGAGTCGGCTTGTGTTCGTCACATGAATGCGTCTCTGGGTGTGTCAGAAAAAGCAGTGGTTCGGTCTTGGTTCGCTGCGAGGCGTCTCCTTCGAGACTGTTGGCCGGAGAGATGCAGTTGGCGAACGCATGCAGTACGAGGGTGGGTGTCTCGGGAGTATGACCCAACCAGTGCTGTTGATCTGTGGCACCAAGACTCTGTCAGGAGCAGGAGGCCAGACTTCATGGACAGTGCAAAGAGAGCGGCTGCTGTAGAGTGAGAAGTAGTCTGGGACTAGGGACGGGCATATGGAGCACTCGAGTAGTTACAATAATACGGCAAATAAAACATGAAATCATACTTGTAACATTTTATCATTTAACCATTGACTAATTTTACATAAAAATATTTTTGCTTCAAATTAAAAGCTCTTATTCAACACAATACCTTATTCTCTCATTGCTATGTACTGAAAACGTTTGTATGGCACAAAAAGGCTACTAATTATTTTGGCCGGTAGATTTTTTTCGTCTACCAGTCCCCTTGGCCGGTAAGCCAAAAAGTTAATTTCGGACCCTGCAAACATGGCACCTGTGGTGCTCTTTCATGGCATGAAACCATACTGCTGCTCACCAATCATCACCTCGCCTCTTAACCTAGCTTCCACTACTCTTTCCCATATCTTCATGATGTGGCTGATCAACTGTCGTAACCAGCTCTGCACTTCACCCTTATTCTTGAAAATCGGTACCAGCACACTTCTCCACTCCTCAGGCATCCTCTCACTTTCCAATATTGTGTTAAATAATCTAAAATACTCCTCTGCCATCGCTCCTAAACATCTCCATGCCTCCACAGATATGTCATCTGGACGAACTGCCTTTCCATTCTCCATCCACTTCATAGCTGCTTTCACTTCCTCCTTGCTAATCCACCGCACTTCCTGATTCACTATCCCCACATCATCCAACCTTCTCTTTCTCTCATTTTCTTCATCAGCCCCTCAAAAAAGTACTCCTTCCACCTTCTCAACACACTGTCCTCGCTTGCCAGCACATTTGCATCTCTAATCCTTCATGCACATCCTTCCCAGATCAGGCTCTCTGTCTAGCTAATCAATACAAGTCCTTTTCTCCTTCTTCAGTATCTAACCTCACACAAATCACCATACATCTTTTTCTTTGCCTTACGCCACATCTCCTTGTATTTTGAGGATGAAATGCATCATTTCATGAGAGATACTAAGTGTGTCTTACAAAGATTGGAGACATAATCCAATGTTTTTACATTAGAAATTATTTTTGATCACATCTCATAAGTCATCTTATGACCCTCATCATCTTGTAACGTCTCTGGGGGTCCTGGACCTGGGATCAGGTTGAGAACCATTGATCTACACACACTCATTTGTCGCATTGCTGCAGAGCATCTGCTGCCCATCAGTGATTTCTATTTATGACCCACTTCCAAATAATATCCTGACATCTGCTCATTCACAGTGAGCAGTGGGCCGTCCTTTTCAGCTACAACTACTACTGTAGAAAACCATCATATGATCCAGCTCTCAAAAAGAAAATATACACTTCACACATACACACGCACGCTTAAAAGATGAGTGAACCATCTCCTTGCACTCAGTACATGTTGAAGGTACATAGTTGAAAGGGCACAAGTAACAGAAAAGCATATTATCCAACACAGATGTACACAGAAACTTGCACATGTACACACATACACACTTAAAAGTGCACACAAACACAGACATTTCTATTTTTAACCATGTGAGAGCCTACCCCCCGAGGGTCAGAACAGATTGTGGGGGAGCTGAAAGAGATCTAGTTTAAATTATACATGAAGGAGCAGCAGCACTCTGACGCTTCCAGGAGGGACATGCACCACACACATGCAATAGAGTAAGGGATGAAGAGGAGAGAGGCCTATGGAGTTAGATGGAGAAGAGGAGCGAAGAGAATGGCCTACATGATGCTATAGTACATAGACTTACAAAAAAATCAATTCAACTGGATTAAAAGATGAATACATGCAACTTAACCAGCCTGTGTCAACCAGAAATGTACTGCGCTGGTAAGACAGGCAACAAATTAGTATAGTAGTAGTAGTAGTAGTAGTAAAACTGGAGCTAGCACATTATCCTCCACTGTACAGACAAGTTATAAGACAAACCTATTAAAAGAGGGCATACAACGATAAACAGACTAACTACTGCTATCAAGCCCTCCATCTCTGGGGTTGTATTTATAGACTTTCTGAGAATGACAACACTGACCAGTGATTACGACTCAGGTCACATTACCTCAATGCAAGTAAAAACTGTTTTTAGATTAGCTGTCCAATAAATTATAATCAAATGGAAGCGAGATATACCTGATGATTCGTTTTAAATAACACCATATAAACCCTCAAGCCCTTCATATGTCTGGCCTGATGGACCAAAACGAGCAAGCGGGACTACCCATTTTAATTTTTCTAGATTCAAACGGCCCACCTTTGGTATTTCTATGGCTAGATATATCCTAATAGCAATACTCATCCAGGGCGAACCTATCCCTGTCAAGCCAAAGCTTACATAAGAGCTAATGAAATCAGCCATGTACTTGGATTAAAGTACAAAAGACTCTCTAAGCAAAGTGCCCAAACGTTTCAAGCTCCCTACTTCCAGACCTAATGGACTGTGAGTAGTCTCTACTGGGCTATATACAGAGCACGCTAGTGATGTGTGGTCAGCCTCACCAGGGCAGGCTTTCTGTGGGTCTCCTCCCTTCCTCTCTTCCAGCAGGCTCTCTCCGTCTCCCTGGACCCCTATCACAGTGGCTGTAGAAGGAGGTCTGGGGACAGACAAGAGACGCGCCCTTTATTTATTTATCTATTTTTGTTTCATTCAATCAGCTGTTTTAACATTTTTAAAAAGACAAAGGAGTAGAAATAGAAGAAGAAGAAAGTGGGGTAGAGGATAACAAGACAAGGAAAGTTAAGGGGAAGGGAGACAGGTCACATTCTCTACAACATTTCAGTTCATCCAGGTCTAAAACGGAACAAGGTTTTTCAATATTAACTGGCTGGAGAGAGAGAGAGAGAGAGAGATGGTTTTAGCACAGAAACATAGAGGGTACTGCATAATTTTTAGGTCATATTTTGCCCTTGGGTAAAATAACATTACGTTCCTAGTTCTGACACATAGTTCAAGTGAAAAGCACATTTCCACCCTGCTTAAATTTCAGTGCTACTGATGAAGCAGCAGTTTGGCAAGCTAATGTTTTTCATTTGTTGGATGAGATAAACGGCCAAGATAACCATTCTCCATGATTCAGACATGCTCCAAATGACTTTTTGTTTCTTAACCAAGAGGCCACGTGTTCCTATATTACATTCTTACAAAACTGAACTGACGGTGTTCAGATGTTCCAGTCTTTATTCCGTGTTGCTCGTTGAAATTGTTGATTTGTACATTTATCGTCTCCTGCACAATGACGCACAAGTGGTGCCAACTCATTTCTTTCCACTTGAAACTGCTGACACGTCACCATCATGGTTGTGTTTGTGTGTGTGAGACCATCTGAGGTCAAACAGAGCAGTGTTGGTTTGAACTAAGCTGAACGCCGGCGTTGACAACTGTCGACACCACACCCACTATCACAGCTGTTCAGTGGCGTCCGAGCACACCTGCGACTATTCCCAAACAAATATAGTTGGCAACATATCCCAGGCAGCTTCACCGTCAACACGGATACTTGTAATATCTCAATAATGTCTCGTAAGGAGGACCCCCCCCCCCCAAGGGAAAGCGTATTTTATTTTTACTTCCCCTTAAGTGTGACAGACATGTATTTGTAATCCATCCTTGGCAATCATTAAACTTGGAAATGACTCCCAAATATCCCTTTTTTAATCTAACCTTTTTTGGGGGGGTGATCCCCCCCCCTTTTCTCCCCAATTGTATCCAGCCAGTTACCCCACTCTTCCAAGCCGTCCCGGTCGCTGCCCCGCCCCCTCTGCCAATCCGGGGAGGGCTGCAGACTACCACATGCATCCTCTGATACATGTGGAGTCACCAGCCACTTCTTTTCACCTGACAGTGAGGAGTTTCACCAGGGGGACGTAGCGCGTGGGAGGATCACGCTATTCCCTCCAGTTCCCCCTCCCTCCCAAACAGGCGCCCCGACCAACCAGAGGAGGCGCTAGTGCAGCGACCAGGACACATACCCACATCCAGCTTCCCACCCACAGACGCAGCCAATTGTGTCTGTAGGGGCGCCTGACTAAGCCGGAGGCAACACGGGGATTTGAACCGGTGAACCGGAATAGACCGCTACGCCACACAGACGTTTTTGTAATCCAACCTTAAAAAAAAAAATTAAAAAAGGGGGGGGGGAAATGACTGCCTACTCACGTTTTAAAACAGGGGTCCCCTGACATGAGCTGCGTACTGATGATCACCTATGAGAGAGGAGAGGTGGGTTAATCGATCCATTTTTAGTTCGAGGTTTTTAAGGCATCAGACCAGAGTTTAATTGTGTCATAAAAATGAAAGGTTGGTTGTTTTGCATTTGAATATAGCACACGCCAGCACTCACAAGCAACACTTGAATGCAATTTAAACAAAACTATACAACTGCACCTAAAGAAAATAGTTTTAAATGCTTTCATGAAACATCCTGATGTGTCAGATTTTGGTTTACTTTTCAAAACCAGACATTCGTCACACCTGACTTGCACCAGCCACACTATCAGAAGCAATATTCAATGCACAGGGTGTAGTACACTGCAGACAGAAATGTATAGTCACCCTTCTAAAGGTGATCTGAAATTCACTTACACTACTTGATGTCTTTGTTCTCACTTGTATTTATAGCAGTCTATTCTCAGACACGCTTGTGCAACCAGTTTACCTGCACCTTGTTGCCTAATGGTTTTAATGAGGAATGCTAACGGGCCATTTTTAGAGACGCTAAGCAACAGAAGCTGGTGTAGTAAGTTTCTTACTGATAAAAATAACATTACAGTTCAAAATACCCAGGTAGGCTATCTCTTTAACGATGCTAAAATGATGTAGTCCTGGATCCATTTACTACAGCTCTGATGGTACCTCAAGCAAAGGCAGATATAATGAATACCATCTAATAAATACCCCATCACCTAAAGTAAAATTTAAAAAAAAAGATTTAGCTTTTTGTTGGTATCAATAAGTATTTCATAATAACCTTATTGGTCTCAGATCTGAATTTGTAAAATTCTTACAAGAGACCTTACAATTGTAAGGCTGGAGCTTGTGTTCAGGCATCTCATTATTCCACCATAGAGCTGTATGCACATACCCTAACTGTCATACAGTAATGAGGAAGACTGCAAAGATGGCTAGAGCTCAATATTTTCAATTCTCTGACAACAAACAGGTTCCAAATACCCATTTGCATAAATTTACCAAATTATGTCCCCTCATCCTCTTGATTGGAGGAGAACTATGTAAACTTGAACTGTACTTTACAGAATATACTTCAAATTTGTGACAACAGATTGAGCGCCAGCCCCAAAGGAATCACTGGTCCCTCTGTAGCCACTCTATTCAAAAAGGTCTGCTGGTGCCACTAACCTTTAGAATAGAGTTATCTTGTCGGGTGTTTTTGGTATCGTAGCCCTCTAGCAGACATCTGCGGGTTGTATTCCCTGAGCCAGCAAACTCTGCCAGATTCAGGTCTGCAAAACCAAGCTGGAGTAGAGCAAGAGAGAGAGAGGTACTGAGAAAACCCTTGATCCGTGTCTCAGGTGATGGTTCGATGTACTGAGGTATCAGTAACTAGAGCCTCACGATGATATCTTGACTACAAGGGAATCTCCATTCAGTGTTTTTGTACCATGACCTTGGCAATAACAGCACTATATATAGGCCTTGCTGAGTAAATTAGGAATAAAGGGTATTCAATTTACCATTTAAAGAATACAAACACAGGTTCGGCCTGCTCTGCACAGCTTTGAGAGTGAGAGAGAGGGAATGCAGGGTGAGCCGACCTGCAGGCAGCAACAGCTTTCTGTTCTCTTTGACCTCACCACCACGTACACATGAATACAGCTGATTACTGTAAAGCTAAGCTGACTGACAGCTGAAACAGGAGGAGGAGGAGGAGGAGGAAGAAATGTACAGATCAGAAGTTATTACCTTTGCGTATGCCTTCCCACCCTTCAGCTCCTACGAAAGAGAATCATAAAATCATTTAAAACCGCCCCAAGAGTTCTCAAATCTTAAGGCCATTAAGTTTCATGTGAACGCACCTTTTTAATAGAACATGTTGTCATCCTTCAATTATTGTGTATTTTCTGTTTTTTTCTTTTTTAAATTACTGCAACCTTTGGTAGGCTCCAAAAGTATATGGACAGAGGGGAAAAACTGAGCCCGGAGTTCAGAAACTGGACTAAAATACCGAAAGGCTGGCCTGGTTACTGGTATGCAACCATACTCACTATTATTTTCATTCTGGGCTTTTTGACAAAATATTAAAGATGAAGGCCGGGAGACCGTAGATGTGACTTTCTGGATGTTAAATATCCACAAAGTTTTACCTTTAGGTGAATAACACACTGCATATAGCATCAAATGATTTGAATACACCAAAACACACACACACAAGACTTTTCTCAATGTCCAAATAAATAAATATTACTAAAGCGAGTTAGTACAAAAACTCACAGCCAAGTTGTCAAGACTCACAATTATGAATTAATTTTCCCAGCACTGCCCAAAGTGTAACATGTGTCGTACCTTTCTGACAGACACTCGACACACACACGGGTCCAAGACGCCGGTCCCCGCGCTGGCACTCATCTTACACGGGAAGGAGAACCGCTTCCTCCAGCGAACACAGTTGGCCTGCACTGGCTCCCTGAATGAGGGAATTAGATATTTAGGATCGAAATAATAGAAATAAATGCGTAAATGATGGCACACTGACATTGTAGTCTGATTTACCTTGATGGGTAGAACTTTACAACAACATTGCCAAGGTCTGGAGTTTCATTTCCTGTGCAGCTCAGGGGGCTGAGGCTGCGTTAACGTTGTTTAGGGTTTTTTTTCCATGTTACTGGTGTTACATTAACATATCAGTTCGTTATCAGGGTATATGCTATATAATTAGTGTTTATATTATATTGGGGGTTTTTCTCTCACTAGAACGACCAAGGCCGTCATTTTGATGGTTTTGGGTTTTCAAAGTTTAATAACTGCGGAAAAAAAGATACAGACCTGCCGCTCCATGAATGCTCCTAAAATTGCATATATTTGTATTAAATTAGTTTTAGATCAATTGCACACACAAAAAAAAGTTATATGATAAGATCTACCTAAAACGACCATCTACTACTACTACTTTCGGTTGCTCCCGTTAGGAGTCGCCACAGCGGATCATCCGTCTCCATCTCTTCCTGTTCTCTGCGTCTTCTTGTCACACCAGCCACCTGCATGTCCTCCCTCACCACATCCATCAACCTCCTCTTTGGCCTTCCTCTTCTCCTCTTCCCTGGCAGCTCCATATTCAGCATCCTTCTCCCAGTATACCCAGCATCTCTCCTCCACACATGTCCAAACCATCTCCATCTCGCCTCTCTTGCTTTGTCTCCAAACCGTCCAACCTGAGCTGTCCCTCTAATATACTCATCCCTAATCCTGTCCTTCGTCACTCCCAGTGAAAGTCTTATCATCTTCATCTCTGCCACCTCCAGCTCCTCCTCCTGTCTTTTCATCAGTGCCACTGTCTCCAAACCATATAACATAGCTGGTCTCACAACCATCTTGTAAACCTTCCCTTTAACTCTTGCTGGTACCCTTCTGTCGCACATCACTCCTGACACTCTTCTCCACCCACTCCACCCTGCCTGCACTCTCTTCTTCACCTCTCTTCTGCACTCCCCGTTACTTTGGACAGTTGACCCCAAGTAGTTAAACTCATATGCCTACATCGCCTCTACTCCTTGTATCCTCACCATTCCACTGTCCTCCCTCTCATTCACGCATATTTATACCATCTTGCTCCTACTGACTTTCATTCCTCTTCTCTCCAGTGCATACCTCCACCTCTCCAGGCTCTCCTCCACCTGCAGACTACTCTCGCTACCTAAGACGGCCACGAGCCGTCAAAATGACAGTCTCGTAATTTGCACGTCATCGTGCGCGTCATGTCACTATTTATGAGTCGTGTTGGTCGCATCATTTCCTTCGTGAAGTTCATTGCTCTGTCCTAGAAACCCACTAGCGTCCTCCAGTGCAGAGAAAGAGTCTCAACTTGATTTCTGATTATAACCAACATGTCTGGTTACAGACGCCGTTAGACGCACCATGACTACCACCGAGGCGCTGCAGTATTTACAGGTGTTGGACAACGGCCATTTTAAATTGTTTGAAAAATAGTGTTAAAGTTGTTAAAATGTTAATTTTGGTGTCAGTTAGTTTCTTAACAGACATGCTAACATATGTAATGCATTAATATCTCAATTGGGTATTTATCTTGACAGAATATAGAGGTTAAAAACCGTGGGCCATCCATGGACCATCATTTTGACGGCCCACAGTCGTTCTAGTAGTTTTTAAGTTCTGTTTCAATATTTATTTTCCCTTATTTTTTTACATTTCACGTTTTATAAGCCTTGTTATGTTTGTTAGATTAGCAATATGTGTTTTCCCTTTTGTTTTTCAGGTAATATTTTCACTTTTTCTATTTTGCTATTCAAGTTCGGCCATGTCTCTCTGAAGTTTAAATTGTTTAAAAATAGTATTATAGTTGTTAAAATGTTAATTTTGGTGTCAGTTGTTTCTTAACAGACATACTAACATTTGCAATGCATTAATATCTCAATTGGCTATTTTATCTTGACAGAATTATAGAGTTTAAAAACTGGCCGTCATTTTGATGGCCCATGGTCGTTTTAGGCAGGAGTGAAATTCCGGTCGTTCTTTAATTGAAAAACAAACTGCAACACAGGCCAGTTAATACCTTGAAATGTTACCAAGTTGTTAAAATTCATATATTTCAAATCTAGCCATAAGCTATTGTTTACTCCTTTTGAGCCGTTTTGCTGCTATATCTTGTGACCTTAAGAAAGAGTATCTTGAGTCGATACTTTGAGTAAGAACATCTTTGACCTACTAGCCATGATGGTCATGATTCAGGGTCCATGTCCCCGTGTGTAGCCCTGTCTAGAAGATGGTACACCCACCGACTAGTTTAGAGTTTCCGTTCACTAGTCCATTCACTCTGCAGCTCTGAGGGTAGTGTCTGGTACTGATGCTGCCAAGGTTAGCTGCTCAATTCTCTAAATAGCTAAGCACGTGGAGCATCGTGCCAATAATGCCAAGGTTTGAGGATCCATCATTGGTGAGACATACTGAGAAAATACTATATTCATCGAATATTTCCTCACTGTCCCATAACACAAGTCCTCCCTCCTTTTCTTCTAAAAACTCAGAGTTGAAGTAAAGATCGATTTGTTGCCTTGGTCCCTACAACTCTGCCTCCTCTTATACAGCGTGCTAAGGAGTAAGGGGGTTCTCATTCTTACCTGAAATCACCCATACACCATCACTCCCTAGCATGTTTTTCTTGATTTTTTTCCTTGATCACATTCCTGCTTTAAATCTTAAAGGGGAACCCATCCATTCATTATCCAAAGCTACTTAGGGTCGCGGGGATGCTGGAAGAGCATATCCCAGTAGTCATTGGGTGGCGGGCAGGGATACACCCTGGACAGGCCGCCAGTCCATCACAGGGCCGACACACTCACACCTAGGGACAATTTAGTATGGCTGATTCACCTGACCTACATGTCTTTGGACTGTTGGAGGAAACCGGAGCACCCGGAGGAAACCCACACAGACACGGGGAGAACATGCAAACTCCACCCAGAGGACGACCCCCAAGGTTGGACTACCCCGGGGCTCAAACCCAGGACTTTCTTGCTGTGAGGTGACCGCGCTAACCATTGCGCCACCGTGCCGCTAAAGGGGAACTCTTTCGTCTAAAAGGGTTGTCTGTCAGGATAGCGCAGCAATGGAGAAGTGTCAAAGCTATTGGATTCATGTTCCTCACGTGCCTTTTCTTAAGCTATGGGGTGAAGAGACTAATATTGCTGAGTGGTTATCCTCACATCCTCAGAAAGGCGCTTGATAATGTCTCTCAGTAGCTGCGGTTACACGAGCCAATGTTTCTTTCCCAATGAAATCAATACGATTAAGGATTCTCCGGAAAGTGTTTAGCGTACAAGCGCTAAATAAAATGGTCGGCTAAGGTGTCCTGTTTCCGAGCTCCCCAGTAGCAAATCAGAGAGAAGGGTTCTGGCATGCACGATATAACAGAAACTAGTAAACACCACTTTCTTCAAGTGGGTGAAAGAGTACAGGGAAGTGGAAAAGTAATCAAAAGGAGCATGAAAAAGCTTCATCTTTTGTACAGATTATTAAAGTTTTATACCATCCCTCTCAGAAATGAATGAAATGTCTTGCAGAATGGGCCAATTAGTTATCATTGAGGTGGCTACATGAGACATTTTTTATTCTGATTCTGAGTATTGGTGGAATAAAAGGCTCCATGTAAACATAGCTAGTAATAGCTGAACTCAATAGCACATTACACTGATGAATGGAAAGATTTTGAACGTGTGTTTCCCATGTTTTAGAAAGACAGCGTGCTGCCAGGGCAAGCACACACAGGCACACGTGCAAACACATTTCAGTGCAACGGGGATGAAGAGTGGGATGTAATCTGTAGTACAGCGCTCCAAGAAAAGGAGACATGGAGTGAAAGAAAGTGAGAAAAAAAAGTGGGTGTGTATGCGTGGGCAGTGTTTGGATCATCCAGATGGCCTCTCATTCCCTGGCATCCTCTCTCATCCGCCAGTAACCTCACCGACTCCCTTCCAACAAGACAGCAAAGCACTCTTTTCATTCTCATCGACTCGGCTTGGGTTCAGATAATGAGCTAAGCTGTCAAATCCATGCAGTCATATCCAAACGAGGAAAAAAAAAAGTCACACGAGTCAGAAACAGTCACTGAAATATTGATGAGGGCATGAAAGAGGAAGAAAAACAGAGAGGTGGAAAACAGAGTCGAGATTAGGGTTTGGTGTTTTTACGAATTAAACAATATAACTGATAACGGTGCCCCTTCTTGATACCGGTGCTGGACGATAACACTTAGCAGTAGCTTTTTTGTCGGGGTAATAAAAAATGTTATTGCTGGTAATAGCCAAATATCAACACCACCACCATATTTGATAAACAGAGTGTATTCACTGCTGGCAACAACCAGAAGTCAACATAATAGTTACAACAGCAGCATAATGACTGATGTCCTGGAAAATGTCGAGTAACTAACAGCGTTGAAGCACTGCAATTATTGACACAGGCTTTCAATTTTTTTCTTTTTTTTCTGTTGAAAAATCAGCATATCAGCCCTTTCTTGTCGGATGTGTGGCCTTTCTTGGCTGATTATACTGCCCGCTGTGGAAAACAGCGTGACCCGTGGCTTCGCTAAGAAGCACCATTAGCACAGACCTCGTCTCTCCGGTCCAACCCGCCCACTCTGGTATCGGTACATTAAAGAGTATCAGGGTTTGCTGCCCGTCCCTAGTCAAGAAAGGGTGCTGGAGAGTAGAAAGAGAGAAAGAACCAGTGCAGAGCTCTGGGTTGTGACCCGTGTGCTAGCCTTACTCTGGTATGTGGGTGACAAGAGGCAAGACAGGTTAACGGGGCTTGGACATCTTTACTTAATGGGATTGGGTTACACATGAAACCAGGGCTTGTAGGGCTGTTCTGCACAGTGCAACTGCGTTGAATCGGCAGATGCATGACTAACGACTCATAAACACAGGCCTCATCCTCTGGGTCACATTTCTTCAAAATTAACTCCCAGAGTTGGAAAAAGGGAACACCCAGCCAGCCGGACACCGTGCCAGGGAACGCTGCCTTGATTATATGCAGCCTGCCCTTCATCTCAGCACAGCGAAATCCTATTAGAGAGCGTGAGCAAGCCTGGTTTAAGCAAAACAGAAGTCGGGGTAAAGCTCGTTTGACTCTCGCCTCAGTCGACAGGTCAGGCACCTTGTTAAAATCACAGCTCCGCTCTTTCAGTAGAGGTAAGCGTGGCCCGGATTCAAAAGCTGGATTTGTACACATGCCGGGACACCGATTTGTTCTAAAAATCAAAAGAAATCACCACATACACCAAAGATATCATGTCTGACTCAGCGTGACCTAGATATCACACATGTTTTCTGTGTTTGGTCAGTAAGGAAAAAACAAAGAGGCAAAAAAAAAAAAATTGACCTGGATTGCACAGGGCTTCAACGGCGTCCAAATTCAGGCAAGATTTTTTTGTTTCGTTTTGTTTTGTTTAGGGTTTGTTTATTTATTCGGTGAAAAAAGGAAACCCTGGTTACTAGGAACCGGCCTTGGACATAAACAATGACACAGTCTTGATTAAGAGCCCGGCAAATGGAAAAAAGAAAGAAACACACCAGACGGGGTGCGTTCCACTCGTCCCCAGAACTGAGCGGTAGGACGGTTCACGGTGGCAGAGGAAAAAGTCGGGTCTGGGGGGGCTAACTACTCAAAACCGCCGAAGAAAAACAGGATTCATTATTAGTGTTAGGACCTGCCTGCTGCATCCATGGAGAATAATGACCGTTTGTTTCCTGCGGTAGCTGACATGCACGGGTTAGGCGCTCGCAAAACAGGGCCCGTAACGCTCAAACATTTTGGAGACCGGGTTGGTTTAAATATATATTCACTGTACATATTCTCACGCTCATGCGTTTCCTTTTGGTGTGTGTTGTTGTAATGGCTTATGGTGCTGCTTATTTTTTTCTCTTTTTGCACTAAAACTTAGCTGTATCAAAACAATTACCATCAATATTGTTGCACGGCAATAATGAAGTATCTATCTGTCTATCTATCTATCTATAGATCATCATTGTCAAGTCATTCTTGTTTAACTCTCTGACATCTATGGACTCTGTGGAGCACTCCAAATCCCAGACAACAACCTGAAATTAAAGTCACCAGCACTATTGCATTAGCACCTTCTCTACTACCAAACTATAAATGTATTTATTTTACCTGTCCAATTACCCCACTCTTCCGAGCCGTCCCGGTCACTGCTCCGCCCCCTCTGCCGATCCGGGGAGGGCTGCAGACTACCACATGCCTCCTCCGATACATGTGGAGTCGCCAGCCGCCTCTTTTCACCTGACAGTGAGGAGTTTCGCCAGGGGGACGTAGCGTGTGGGAGGACCCCCCAAGTTCCCCCTCCCCCCTGAACTGGCACCCCGACCTACCTATATCCGGCTTCCCACCCGCAGACACAGCCAATTGTGTCTGTAGGGACGCCCGACCAAGCCGGAGGTAACAAGGGGATTCGAACTGGCGATCCCCGTGTTGGTAGGCAACGCTAGCCGGACGCCCTTAGCAAACAAGATTTAACCTGGGTTTCAGCTACTGCTGTTATAGTGTTTGTTGATAAAAGTCTTTTTACAAGCTTGTTTTGCTCCACACAACAACGTCGCTTTCTCCTAAAACTTGCCGCTGCCTGCAGCCTTCTTCCACTTTTGGACGCCATGCTGAAGATATAAAATATGACGCACTGCATTACTTTTCCCGGGAAAATCCAACCGGACAATAACTACTACAACGAGCAACTACAAAAACGCTCATCGCTTGGGTATTTATGGTAATGTCTCGATAAATACAAAGTATCCAAAATGACGTCTGTTCAGGTGTAAATCTTTAGGATTGTAGCTTTAATGAACTATAAATGGTCGACAAACAGCTTCCCTTGACCGCCTCAGTCAAAATGACATGCAAGGTCAAACCGGTTCCGTGTGATCTGACATTTTTCCCAGTGGAAAATTTAATTCAAGATTTATAAAGCCTGTCAGGTGAAACTCAGGAGAAATATATATGCTGACATGGCTTGTATCTCATCTCTTAGTCAAACCGGCAGCTTGTTATTTCCCAGAAAAAAAGTGGTAGGCCGACATACTCATTTAAATGCTGGTGTGGAAATGAACGGTGAACTAATTAATATATTAAATTAACGACACTGATTTCTGACACTATCTTTTTTTGGAAATGTAAATGCTCCTTCCCTCTTACCCATGACGAACCATCGTCACACACTCAATGCAAATACAAAGGAATGGCAATAAAACCATCTCTTTCCAATGTTAAGGTCATAATTTAGCTAGAGCAACTTACAACACTGTGAATGGCAAAGTTATGAGGCTTGTTGGATGTATTATCATAAAAGGCACTTGGAGAAACACGCGTGTGTGTGTACACGTACACACACACACACACACAAAGAACACCAAAGATATGACCTCAAAGGAATGCAGTGTTCGCTATACCTATAGTTATCATAGTGTGTCGGTATTGTTCTGGCTAATATTTAATACTACCCCAGAGCCACACAACAGTCACCGAAGCAGGACCAAGGGTAAATGATAAGGACCTTCAAACTATCATGGAGCCCTGGGCAAGGAAAAGGGGGGAAGAACGGTGTTGAGTTTCAGAAAGATGCGTGTTTTCACAGAAAACAAGAGGAATGCATGAGAAATGGGACATTTGCAAAATCATCTAGATTAAGAGAATAGACCAGAACTAAATCAA
The DNA here is from genome assembly GCF_029633865.1 of Lampris incognitus. Taxonomy (NCBI): domain Eukaryota; kingdom Metazoa; phylum Chordata; class Actinopteri; order Lampriformes; family Lampridae; genus Lampris; species Lampris incognitus. The sequence continues at coordinate 111,004,533 of NC_079213.1, forward strand.
AAATGTTTTATCGAAGCGGGGAGGAAAAGTTGCCCTTTTTAACACTGATGAAGACACGAGCTCGCTGGTATTTATTCCTATGGTCCAAAGAAGAGTATGATAATATTTGAATGGAACGTCTAAAATGTCAACAGCTACTGTAACTAGTACGGGCTTTACAATCAAAACGATACCCGTTCCCACATCTACAAAAAATATAAACAGGAAATACTGTCCTCTATTTCCTACCATGTCTTACATTCACCACCATCAGACACAAACATAGACATATAGCACACTTTCCTCTTGGATGGTCTGACTTTTTCACCACTTAAGGGTTTCGTATTTGGGGGAAGTGGAACACTGGCGGTCTTCGCTACATAAAAAAAAACCACAACTGATCCTCAAGTAAGGTATCATCCATCTGGTGACAAATCAGTGAATATCTTCAATGCCGGGCACACAGGAGGTCGTGACACAGATGTAGCCTGATTCAGAAGCCCAAACAAAGGAGCCCTCAGCTGATCAGCGTGAAAGGAACTGGTCTCTCCAGATGAGAAAGGAGGACTTGTTAAACGGTCAGGTTGAAAGCATCCATCTGCGGGCTTGTTCCAAGACAAAGCATTTCCCTTTGTATTCTATAAATACTCTGGTGACAGAGGCCGGTGCCTCTTAAAGCACAGGTCAGAGCAACAAACAAAACAACAAAACAAAAGCCAGGGAGGACAGTTTCGTCCAGGGTCCCAACACGGGAGGCGACGGCATACTTATATTACTGTGGGGCTCGGAAGGACTCTTATTAGCTCATATTTCGGTTCCTGAACAGAAAATGTTTGAATTTTGTGTGTAGATGTTAAGGGAGCTAAAGTCTCCTGGGAAATCCATCTCCAAATGAAGAAGAAGGGCTGAACAGTACTCGTGGACTTCTTTTTAAAAGACGATGCACTTCTGAATAGCCCTTCATAAGGCCAGAGGCAGTACAATTTCAATCAACTGAACCCGGCTGTTCCATAAAGCATCGTCAAGTATTACTGGCACAGAAAGATGGTTTTTTTTAAAACATTTATTAAACTTGGGGGGGGGGGGGGGATAGCTAAAGGCCACCATCGTGTTTTCAAAGTCAAAGGCAAAGTGTGTTTATTGTCCCTTGCAGGGAAATTAGTTTTGCAGCCAGTATAAAAACTCTCACACAAAGACAAAACATACAAAACACCAAGGCGGAATTGACAACAGGACATGGTGGGCAAGGAGAACCAAAGTAGTTCAAATATCAAATATCCAGACCAAGGAAACAAGCGACCTGCAGACAACCAATGCATACTACCTACTATTTAACATTTGGATGGCAGTGGGGACAAAGGAAGCCCTGTATCTCTCAGCCCTAACACAGGGCATCCTCAACCTACGACCTGAAGGTCCAGCTCCATCCAGCTCCGGCGCTAGGGGGTGACCTTGGCACTCCAGAAGGGAAGTGGCCTTTCTTTCACATATGCTGCATCTGTTTACCATTGCTGATGTGTTTCAACTTTGGCAATACTTTGTCCTATATGCTGACATGTCTCTGCAGCAGGTACTCATGGCACAATAGAAAAGTTAGAAGAAAAGTCGGTAACACTTTAGTATGGGGAACATATTCTAAGTAAAAAAACTTAATTACTAGTGAATTAGTAATGATGAAGATGTCACTTTAGTATGGGAAACATATTCTAAGTAAAAAAACTTAATTACTAGTGAATTAGTAATGATGAAGATGTCACTTTAGTATGGGGAACATATTCTAAGTAACAAAAACTTAATTACTAGTGAATTAGTAATGATGAAGATGTCACTTTAGTATGGGGAACATATTCTAAGTAACAAAAACTTAATTACTAGTGAATTAGTAATGATCAAGATGTCACTTTAATATGGGGAACATATTCTAAGTAACAACAACTGAATTTAGAGTAATTTAACACTATGAACACTTGTACTTTTGTGTTTTGTTATGTAAGAACAGACCATATTCATGAGGTGTTGGTAAGGGAGAATAACTCTTCTTGTGGTACTACCACCTTATAAAGTCCATACTAAGCAAAGCATATTGAGATGGTACTACTAATAAGCAATACTTCCGAGGTTATAGAGGGAGAACTCATAGTTAATGGCTTACTGGTTGTATAATAAGGCCATGCAGAATACGGCATTAATAAGTGCTTAATAAAGACCAATGAAGAGCCAATATGTTGCTAATTTGTACGCTAATACGCACCTAATTAATGGTGTATGTGTTCCCCATACTAAAGTGTTACCGAAAAGTCAAATGCAAGCCAAGATCTTTGAATTCTACTCTTGCCATCTACCTGTGTCATGCGGCCTCCGCATCATCGTTTGAACACACGTGTGATAATATACTGTAGCGAATTCGGGGGGAAAACGCAGAAACTGCCGCGGCCGGGACGCGAACCCGTATCGCCCGCACCGCAGGAGGCATCGCTAACCGCTCGACTAAAGGGTCAGACCCGCCAGCCGGCGGCCAGCGTGTCTTCTTATCCACGCAGGTTACACTATGGGTTGAAACGTGTGCGTTGATTTCCTTCTCCTTACGCTTTAAAATGTGAGCATCCACCAGCTGCGGTTACCCCAGTGATCCACCGACGGGTGGTGTTAACGCGAAATGGGACGGGTTCCCGTGTCAGGCTGTGCGGCGTGGAAATGAGCACTACCCTCTTCTCTCTCTCGCCCATCCGACCGACGCGCAGCCAGGCAGCCAGCCGGGAGCCTGGCGGCGCAGCTAACGAGCTGAGCTAAGCTAAGCTAACGCTAGCTAGCCCGGCCAACGCTAGCTAGCCCGCTCGCGTTGAATGAGAAGCCGGAACATCTCTCACCGAGACGACTCCTCGGAGAATCCGCCGTCAAGGAGTCGGACTTTACAGAAAAGCACGCCGTTAACGAAGGGCACCGACGACAGCTCGTCCAGCTCGAAGTCCACCTTGAACTTGAATTTCTTCTTCTTCATCATCACGAAATCCATAAACGGCTTACACCGACAGATCTGGGACGTCCCTTCCACTCTCCGCCGCCGCCGCCGCCGTCGTCAACATTTACACCCCCATTGTGTTTGTATGGGGCGTGACGTCACCGATGACAACAATCACCATGACTCCGAAACTGACGTTTGGACGGGGGGTTAACATCCGGTTACCTTTCAAAATAAGAGCCGCGACGCGCGTTCAATAACCCAGTTAAGAAAGTCGAAGTTCGTCTGGGTACAACGTTTATCGACAGATGGGTTTCGGTGCTAAATGACGACACGAGTCATGAGTGCTGACAGTGACGTGCCATCTAAGACCCGTACTCGTCTTCAGTCTGAAGATGTCATTGAATGAAGACGGTCCTCTAACTGAAGATGGTGAAGAGTCGAGGGTTTTACTTGTAGAGCGCTTGTAGAGCGCTTTTCATTTGGAAGAAGACGAAGAAGAAGGAGAAGAAGAAGGAGGAGGAGAAGAAGAAGAAACAATCCCAAACAGAAAATAGACAGGGTAAAAACCATTTTAATCAGTCATGAAAATTGAGAACAAATTAACAGCGAAGACATAATAAAGGTAAAGCATCAGAAAGATGGATGTGAAAACAGCAAAATGAATAAAATAACGATACAAGAAAAGGTAGTGCACATTAGAGCAGCGGTTCTCAACCGGGGGTCCGCGGACCCCTAGGGGTCCGTGGTGTAATTGCAAGGGGTCAGTGAAAATAAAATATCTTTTAAAAAAAAGATCCTATGACATTTATAGAAATAGGATTATTTTACTCAAATGTGACTGATAACAGGACTTTTTTCTCTAATTACATCTGTTTCACAAGTGTAATTTATTGTATTTTAATAAGAGATCTCGCTCCCGTTTGCATTGTTAAAAGTTACTGCATAAAAATTCTGTTGTTACATATATCTGAAAGTTACTGAATACATATTCTGTGTTGTTACATATATCTGAAAGTTACTGCATAAGAATTCTGTTTTGTTACACATATCTGAAAGTTACTGAATACATATTCTGTTTTGTTACATATATCTGAAAGTTACTGAATACATATTCTGTTTTGTTACATATATCTGAAAGTTACTGAATACATATTCTGTTTTGTTACATATATCTGAAAGTTACTGAATACATATTCTGTTTTGTTACATATATCTGAAAGTTACTGAATACATATTCTGTTTTGTTACATATATCTGAAAGTTACTGAATACATATTCTGTTTTGTTACATATATCTGAAAGTTACTGCATAAGAATTCTGTTTTGTTAACTATATCTAAGTTACAGCTGAAAGCTCTTATTTTTGCCCCAAAGAGTGAATAAATGCTATAATGCAATTTAAAATGCAGTTTCTACTGTTTCTATCAAATTGCAACCCCCCTCCCCCAAGATCAGGTGGAGGGGTCCTCAGGGTAGATCAAAAATACGCAGGGGGTCCAGGACCCCAAAAAGGTTGAGAACCACTGCATTAGAGGATAGAAGGCAGCTTAAATCAAAAACTAGGACACAAAGACGTTCTAAGCTTTCGCTTGAAGATGCCCACTGTATATCTGCCTCTCTGGTATCTTTAAGGTGCGTGTTCAATATTTTAGGGGGCACAATAAGAAGGCTGGGGACTCACCCCAGTTTCCTTTTATGGACAGTTGTGAGAGACTAATGGGTGGATCTGAGGAGAATCGTATAAATTATTGTCAAAAAAAAGTGAAAACTATTTCGTCACTCCAATTAAGGCTTTGGGTGTCATTACAGCCACAAACAAATGGATGCATGGTGAGACCACCAGCTTGGTCGTTGCTCACTTTGGACCCTATTTATACAATAATGTGAAACTACACTGGGCCTTACACCATTCAGAGTTGGAATACAATTAAAATAAAAACTGTTGTTGTTGTTGTTGTTGCACACCCTGATGGCTCCTCTCCTCATTTCGACTATATAGCTACTTCGAGCCCCATCTTGGCACAGTTATTTCCAATAACGACATGAATTGTGCAGCAATGACAAATAAGTAAGGTGTGCTATCGGTGTGCCATCGTTTGTTTTATTTTGAAGGGGAAAAACTAACCAACAGAAGTGAACCCGTGCTCAGCGCGTGCTCGCTTGACGGCGTCTCAGACGAAGTCCGGTCGTCGTTCGCCCTCTGGCGTTCAAGTCAAGACGACGTGGTTGAAATAATGAACTCGTTTCACTGTTGCCGCTTGTGATTCGTCATCACCACGTGGTATAAATTAAGCGCCGCTGTGGCTCTCGTTTTTATATACGTCGGGGGGCGTCTCCATAAAGCTGCGGTGGCTCAGCGTTACCGGCCGACCAATCAGCAAACTGGAGCCATGCGTGCAGCACATTGTTGTAGGGTAATGTTATGCAGCCAACAGCGCCCCCTGGGGGGCACTAATGTATACTTGCCCTGTGTGCCATGCCTCGCACATTTCGTCGCTTCAAGCGTGTCCTATACTAGACTTTATCACATGAGTATAGCTGTAAAATAATAACGAGGCAAGAGACGAGCACCGTACGTTTTCAACTCCTTTCTTTTTATCTCACTTCTTCATCACCCTCAGCACCGTACTACTACTCAGCAACCATCATTAGGCTACTGCGCCCTCTGGTGGCGTGGTGGTATTGCAATGAATGAACCGACTACACAACAAAGCGTAATAATGCATTTCGCGTACAGCTAGGGAAAGTGCACGGATACAAAGACGGTAGTGACAAAGGAAGAAACCCGGAAGAACGGAAAACATCTGGCCCAGCAGATGTTAGCGGGTCGACACCGCGCCCATTTAGTTGCATGCGCCTCTCCCCGCCTGTTTGTGCCCAGTTGTCCCAGAGACACCGTCAATGGAGGACCCACTTCAGCTGTCAGAATCTTTTCAGCCTGAGTCATACTGCACAAAAAGAGAGGGAAGAAGAAACCCGTTTGGCCACATGCACAAACCACGCATTCCCTACCCTCCAGGGGAGGGAGACGGGTGCCTGTCAGGGCGAAGGTGATAAATCATGAGCACATGTAGCTGTGGGGCGGCCTGCAGGTCCCGATCACACCGCACTGTGTTCCGGTGCTGTGGCGGACAAGAAGAAGACAAACTCGGACACTAAGGAACAAATAAGGGACTGTGGTGAAATTACAGTACTCCCAATGCCAAGAAGAAGACAAACTCGGGGACTAAAGAACAAATAAGGGACTTTGGTGAAATTACAGTACTGCCAATACCAAGAAGAAGACAAACTCGAAGACTAAAGAACAAATAAGGGGCTGTGGTGAAATTACAGTACTCCCAATACCAAGAAGAAGACAAACTCGGAGACTAAAGAACAAATAAGGGGCTGTGGTGAAATTACAGTACTCCCAATGCCAAGAAGAAGACAAACCCGGCGACTAAAGAACAAATAAGGGGCTGTGGTGAAATTACAGTACTCCCAATGCCAAGAAGAAGACAAACTCGGAGACTAAAGAACAAATAAGGGACTGTGGTGAAATTACAATACTCCCAATACCAAGAAGAAGACAAACCCGGCGACTAAAGAACAAATAAGGGGCTGTGGTGAAATTACAGTACTCCCAATACCAAGAAGAAGACAAACCCGGAGACTAAAGAACAAATAAGGGGCTGTGGTGAAATTACAGTACTCCCAATACCAAGAAGAAGACAAACCCGGAGACTAAAGAACAAATAAGGGGCTGTGGTGAAATTACAGTACTCCCAATGCCAAGAAGAAGACAAACCCGGCGACTAAAGAACAAATAAGGGGCTGTGGTGAAATTACAGTACTCCCAATGCCAAGAAGAAGACAAACTCGGAGACTAAAGAACAAATAAGGGACTGTGGTGAAATTACAGTACTCCCAATACCAAGAAGAAGACAAACTCGGAGACTAAAGAACAAATAAGGGGCTGTGGTGAAATTACAGTACTCCCAATACCAAGAAGAAGACAAACTCGGAGACTAAAGAACAAATAAGGGGCTGTGGTGAAATTACAGTACTCCCAATACCAAGAAGAAGACAAACTCGGACACTAAGGAACAATTAAGGGACTGTGGTGAGATTACAGTACTCCCAATGCCAAGAAGAAGACAAACTCGGGGACTAAGGAACAAGTAAGGGGCTGTGGTGAAATTACAGTACTCCCAATACCAAGAAGAAGACAAACCCGGGGACTAAAGAACAAATAAGGGGCTGTGGTGAAATTACAGTACTCCCAATACCAAGAAGAAGACAAACTCGGACACTAAGGAACAATTAAGGGGCTGTGGTGAAATTACAGTACTCCCAAAACCCAGAAGAAGACAAACTCGGAGACTAAGGAACAAATAAGGGGCTGTGGTGAAATTACAGTACTCCCAATGCCAAGAAGAAGACAAACCCGGAGACTAAAGTACAAATAAAGGGCTGTGGTGAAATTACAGTACTCCCAAAACCAAGAAGAAGACAAACTCGGGGACGAAAGAACAAGTAAGGGGCTGTGGTGAAAGTAATACAGTACCTCCAATACCAAAAAGAAGACAAACTCGGAGACTAAAGAACAAATAAGGGACTGTGGTGAAATTACAGTACTCCCAATACCAAGAAGAAGACAAACCCTGAGACTAAAGAACAAATAAGGGGCTGTGGTGAAATTACAGTACTCCCAATACCAAGAAGAAGACAAACTCGGGGACTAAGGAACAAATAAGGGACTGTGGTGAAATTACAGTACTCCAAAACCAAGAAGAAGACAAACTCGGGGACTAAAGAACAAATAAGGGGCTGTGGTGAAATTACAGTGCTCCCAATACCAAGAAGAAGACAAACTCGGAGACTAAGGAACAAATAAGGGGCTGTGGTGAAATTACAGTACTCCCAATACCAAGCAGAAGACAAACTCGGAGACTAAGAAACAAATAAGGGGCTGTGGTGAAATTACAGTACTCCCAATACCAAGAAGAAGACAAACTCAGAGACTAAAGAACAAATAAGGGGCTGTGGTGAAATTACAGTACTCCCAATACCAAGAAGAAGACAAACTCGGACACTAAGGAACAATTAAGGGACTGTGGTGAAATTACAGTACTCCCAAAACCCAGAAGAAGACAAACTCGGAGACTAAGGAACAAATAAGGGGCTGTGGTGAAATTACAGTACTCCCAATGCCAAGAAGAAGACAAACCCGGAGACTAAAGTACAAATAAAGGGCTGTGGTGAAATTACAGTACTCCCAAAACCAAGAAGAAGACAAACTCTAAAGACCAAATAAGGGGCTGTGGTGAAATTACAGTACTCCCAATACCAAGAAGAAGACAAACTCGGAGACTAAAGAACAAATAAGGGACTGTGGTGAAATTACAGTACTCCCAATACCAAGAAGAAGACAAACCCGGAGACTAAAGAACAAATAAGGGGCTGTGGTGAAATTACAGTACTCCCAATACCAAGAAGAAGACAAACCCGGAGACTTAAGAACAAATAAGGGGCTGTGGTGAAATTATAGTACTCCCAATACCAAGAAGAAGACAAACTCGGGGACGAAAGAACAAGTAAGGGGCTGTGGTGAAAGTAATACAGTACTCCCAATACCAAAAAGAAGACAAACTCGGAGACTAAAGAACAAATAAGGGACTGTGGTGAAATTACAGTACTCCCAATACCAAGAAGAAGACAAACTCTAAAGAACAATTAAGGGGCTATGGTGAAATTACAGTACTCCCAATACCAAGAAGAAGACAAACTTGGAGACTAAAGAACAAATAAGGGACTGTGGTGAAATTACATTACTCCCAATGCCAAGAAGAAGACAAACCCGGAGTCTAAAGAACAAATAAGGGGCTGTGGTGAAATTACAGTACTCCCAAAACCAAGAAGAAGACAAACCCGGAGACTAAAGAACAAATAAGGGGCTGTGGTGAAATTACAGTACTCCCAATACCAAGAAGAAGACAAACTCGGAGTCTAAAGAACAAATAAGGGGCTGTGGTGAAATTACAGTACTCCCAAAACCAAGAAGAAGACAAACCCGGAGACTAAAGAACAAATAAGGGGCTGTGGTGAAATTACAGTACTTCCAATACCAAGAAGAAGACAAACTCGGAGTCTAAAGAACAAATAAGGGGCTGTGGTGAAATTACAGTACTCCCAAAACCAAGAAGAAGACAAACTCGGAGACGAAAGAACAAATAAGGGGCTGTGGTGAAATTACAGTACTCCCAAAACCAAGAAGACAAACTCGGAGACTAAAGAACAAATAAGGGACTGTGGTGACATTACAGTACTCCCAATACCAAGAAGAAGACAAACTCGGAGACTAAAGAACAAATAAGGGGCTGTGGTGAAATTACAGTACTCCCAATACTAAGAAGAAGACAAACTCGGGGACTAAAGTACAAATAAGGGGCTGTGGTGAAAGTAATACACACTATGATAGACGCATACCATAAGAAATAAAAATCACAGAAATGGTTTCCTGTCATTTCTTCTGTTACACACAAAGGGTCTGGAAACAACACCAGCCGAGTGAATGGAGGGCGAGATGGGCGGAAATACGATCGGATAAAACGGAAAGAGAAGAAGATGCGAACACCCGAATGTCTTGCATATGCATTAGGGTCATTCAGTGAAATCGGTACATTTCGCGACCCCAGTGTCATAAAATCACTATAATACCAAATACACGCATTATTTAAAAACACTACCTCAAATCTAAGTAAATTAAATATTATTTGCCATAGTTAAATTTGCATTTGTGTTGATACGGCAGGGATTTTCGCCTGCCCCTCACTATGAAAGTTATTTTTCAGCGGGTCTTTTTAATTGTAAATTGTTGGAAAAATGATACAATTTTCACATTTGTATATTGTTCTAAAAGTAATCTCATTGTTAAGCAAGGTTTCCAGCATGAATACATGTCATCTTTGTAAAATTTAAACCATTTTATCAGTGTCCCCTGATTTCAAGTCAGCCCTGTTACTGACACACACAAAAAAAAACCCTGTAAAAAAATGGCACATTCCAGCAGTGGCATCAGTCACAGGAAGTTACGTCATTTACAGGAAGAGGATTTTCAACAGTTAAAACACAAGTAAGTTTCTCTCTTCTATAATATACAATATTGTTGTTTTATGAGATTGTTGGGTCGGGGACATCATACAGCATCATTACTGTTACCAATTTGTAACATATTAATTAAAATAATAATTTGTGTATCTTGATATTTACCATATCTAAAAGTAATATTCTTTCGAACTGTATGACATGTGCTCTTGTGACCTTGAACATTAGCTAGCTAGGGGCAAATTAGTTCGAAATCGTCAATTCTGCTACTGTCAAACCTCTTACTTCTCCAGAGTAACCGGTGTAACGTATTGGGACTTATGTTAATGCGCATGCTCTCTGGTTAGTCTTTGATGGGGGGGCTCTCGCGAGGCGAGACTAGGAAGTATTGGGGCTCTCGCGAGACGAGACTAGGAAGTAACGTTACGTATGAGCTGAACTGGAGAAACGGTAGAGGCTAGTTCCCATCGACGCAGACAACGGTCAACTGAGCATGCGCCAGTACTCGTTGCCTCCGTTGTCTGGGTAGGTTAGGGTAGGGCGGGGTTAGGGTTAAAGTTAGCTAATCAGACGCAGAGTAGGGGCGGGTCTTCCTAGAATCCTAGCGCCTGGATGCTACGCGGGGCGTGTGGAGGCGTGGTAGAGGCATTTCGCGCATGCTCAGTTGACCGTTCTCTACTCCATTTCCGTTCTCCGCGTCTATGGGAACTAGCCTCCACCCTGGAGAAAACGCAGATGTAGCCTGATGGCTGGGTATCCGAACTTTGCCAAGTTCTATGTAAAGAGTTCGTTTACAACCAATGTCTCTCTCGTCTCTTAGTCGAATCCTACACCGGCGACGAAGCGGATCCGAACTCCAACAGTTCTGAGCAGTTGATTGATGGAAATCAGCAACCTCCGACATTCTACTAACAGGAATCTGTGAGTAGCCTAGCGACGCCACCATGACCACGCTGGGTCGCATAGGAGAGTTTGCTGAAGGCTCCGGCGGCACTGCCATTGAGGAGTATGGTGTTCCCAACACAGAATGTTAACCAGTGTGGGTTGGTTGGTTGGTTTTGAATGTGCACAGACCAATGTGATTGGTGCTGAATGAGGTGGAGGTCAGCTATTGCAGTGTTTCTCAACCGGGGGTCCGTGGACCCCTAGTGGTCCGTGGTGTAATTGCAAGGGGTCCGTGAAAATAAAATATCTTTTAAAAAAAAGATCCTATGACATTTATAGAAATAGGATTATTTTACTCAAATGTGACTGAGACCTTTATCTACCTAAACTATAAAGGTAGATATAGTTAACAAAACAGAATTCTTATGCAGTAACTTTCAGATATGTGTAACAAAACAGAATATGTATTCAGTAACTTTCAGATATATGTAACAAAACAGAATGTGTATTCAGTAACTTTCAGATATATGTAACAAAACAGAATTCTTATGCAGTAACTTTCAGATATATGTAACAACACAGAATATGTATTCAGTAACTTTTAACAATGCAAACGGGAGCGAGATCTCTTATTAAAATACAATAAATGACACTTGTGAAACAGATGTAATTAGAGAAAAAAGTCCTTTTACCCTTTCTAGTTTAGGTAGATAAAGGTCTCAGTCACATTTGAGTAAAATAATCCTATTTCTATAAATGTCACATGATCTTTTTTTTTTTAAAATATTTTATTTTCACGGACCCCTTGCAAGTACACCACAGACCACTAGGGGTCCGCGGACCCCCGGTTGAGAAACACTGCTCTACACTACGTTTGGTGGTCGCTCCCATCCTTCCTACGGCCGTCACCTATGAAAACTTAGTGTAAACTACTAATAAGACACGTTAGCCCCTAGCTAACGGGTCTGACCCTTTAGCCGAGCGGTTAGTGATGTCGCCTTGTGGCGCAATACACCCGTATCGAATCCCGCACCGGGCAAGAAAATAACCGGTTACACTACTGCAATTTAAAAGATACGGTTGTTTATAAGGTATAATAACAACAATAATAATAAATACAGTAATGTTACTAAAAGATACAACTATGTACAGTGTGCTGAAGAATGTGTCTCATCATCCCTGTTACTCTTGTCAGTCCTGTTACTTCATATGTCAGTCCTGTTACTGTCATTAATTTGATAAAACATGTAAAAATGACAATTAGAAAGGCCACCCAGGTATTACCATTCCGATTAAGACTGTGAAATGTTTTGGGAAACTTACCTTTTATTCAATACCTCTCTCATAAAAATATATATATATCTTAATTTATACGTGGTCTCCTTTTAAAATTTTGATTTTCTTGGTCATCTGAATGGTGAAATTGGATGTTTAAAAATATATTCACAATCGGAAGTAATCCCGGTGAAAAGAGGGACTCAAATACTGACTCACACATGTGTATCCTGTTACACAATTCCAATCCCCAATATTCTATTCAGTAACCATTTTGTCCGTAACAGGGTTGACGGATGCATTGTATCGTGGAGTGGATAACGTGTCATAGAATAAATCAAATCAATAGCCTGGGGTGGCGCCGTATAATTTATTGTCACTTTAAGAGGTCTTCTTTCCATAGACATTTCTTTAAAAAAAAAAGGATTTTATATTTAAATTTTCAAAAGTTGGAAAGGTGCCGATTTCGTGGGACGACCCATCGTGAGAGCCCACGAAGGGCCACCCTGGGCCACCGGGCCGGGTGCTGCTCCCGCAGAAGGGTGTGTCCGTAATGTGAGCGTCTCCGAGCGAGCAGGAAAAAGGGAGGAGGTCGGCGAAGGCAAACTGCGCGCCTCCCCACCCTCTTTGGCGCAGCCGAGCTTCCCCACCCGCACACAGGACGCCCGCATGGAGGTCTAGATTGTGTACTGTTGCGGTTATATTTCGTTAGATTTGCCAGAAAGTTTGCATGACGCGCGTGGGCTCCCCTGCAGCACCCAAATCTGGAAACCAGCGGCACTTAACTCGGCCGAACCGAACCACAAGTACCGTGTAGGAGGATACCGAAGCGGCCCAAACTGACGCTGTCATCCCTCCTCCTCCCCCCCCGTACTTTCTTTTCGTTTCGTGTCAAACGATCGCGTTTTGTGCGGAACCCCGCGCCGAACCGCTACAATGTATCAGTCGATACGGAAGTTGGTGCTCACGCGCTGCCACTGCGCGACCGACGCGCCGCAGACGTACGAGGATCTGTTCGCCAAGCTGGACAGCAACAAAGATGGAAAAGTGGACGTGTCGGAGCTCCGGGAGGGCCTCGCCGCAATGGGCATCCGCTTCAGGAAAGGCGCAGCCCAGGTACGCCGGACCAGATCCACAGGATCCATCGATCGATCGATCTATCTATCTATCTATCTATCTATCTATCTATCTATCTATCTATCTATCTATCTATCTATCTATCTATCTATCTATCTATCTATCTCTCTGATATATATACACACTGAGTGTTTCTTTTAAAAAAGTTATATATGTGTGTATATATATATATATATATATATATATATATATATATACACACACACACACTATATGTGTGTACAGTATGTATGTACATAGACTATTATGTATAAGTGTATAGTGTGTATGTATGTAGGTATATAAGTGTATATATATACTATTATGGATGTGTGTATATACATACATATATATATACATGCACACACACACATATACATTTGAGAGAGGGGGGTGGGGGTTGACTTCAGTAGTCAGGTATTCTTCAGGCCACTGTTTCTAATGTGCCCTTAGGACAGCTCGGTTTTCTTCATTCAAGGCCCATATTCAAGCCCACGCCTGGAACCTACTGACAGGCTACATCTTAACTTCTCAAATGACGTTTTGCTCTGTTTCACATCAGTTTCACCTGCTCTACTTTGTTCCCCATGATGGCGAGTGAGTGAGCCATTATTCGGAGCTGATACTAAGACGTGTATCTCATCTCTTAGTCAAATTGGCGATAGGAAGGCCAGCTCCTCCCTCTTTATACGTGATCTATTCAAAAGTGGTTTCGGAAAGGAACGATAAACTTGTGAAATTGTTTTATTGTGGGTTGGGACTTAAGGCGAGGTGACCTCACCTTTGCGGATCACATACATTTGCATTCCTAACGCCTGTCAGTTGGCTTAATGACTTATAAGGTGCGAAGTTGATTGGAATTGTCTGCAGCACTGTTAGCACCATCACTAAGGCTACCGCACCCTATGCTATCATGTACAATAGAAGGGAAGGTCCACTTCTCTACATGAATATCATTAAGGGGGCTGTAAACATCTGCCTAGGCTTATTCTGCATTTGCCATCTTAACCAGCTGTGTCCGTAGTAACCACAACAGGGCAAAACAAGTCTCCAATTTCAGGAACTCTACCGAGGAAGGATCCCTTCAATTTGGCATGATTCAGTTGAGGAATAATGAGTATATAGATAGATAGATATACATAGATAGCCACTGTGTCATGAAGTCAACCCTCGTCGCTTCAAATGAGTCAGACTGTGAAGCAACGAGGGCTTGTAAGGATGTGAATCAAGACCTTTGTAACTGTTCAAAGTGCAACATCACGTTTCAGTTTCTCTTCACAAAACCAGAACCCTGATTTAGCTCATCAGTCTGTTTATGCAGCGTTTGTGTAGCGATATATACGTAGCTAGTGCAGTGCCAACACAAATCAAATGAGCTGCAACTTCTTAGGCAATCCTAAATATACCATCTATTTAGATATGTCCTCGTAGAATAATGGCTGGATATGTGTCCGCTGAAATCAAACGATAGGTGGCGTGAGAATGCAAGCGGAGCAGAGGCTACCGTCCCACTAAATGAGAGGGTCTCCTACCAAAAAAGGTGGAGGATTATGGCTGTACCATTCCGGCCCGCTGACGTCAGTCTGTCTGCACATAGGGTTCGATATGAGGAAGCTGTACGGATTATGCACCACTAATGTTTCATGTGAAATTCAAATCTTAGAAAATCATTTCCTCTGGAGATCAAGACAAAGACGAAGGCCTGGACTTCGGCGAGTTTTCCAAATACCTGAAGGAGCACGAGAAGAAGTTACGACTGACCTTCAAGAGCTTGGATAAGAATAATGACGGTACATGAACACATGGAGCTGTATCATGTTATGAACTGGATTTATCTGGATTTTTTTTTTCCTGCTATGTAAATGTAGGTTTTTATTACAGGTCATTATTTCCACTCATCGGCGATACAGACTAATCACTGAAACATTCTGTGTCCTTGTTTTCGACAGGGCGAATCGACAGCATGGAGGTGAAGCAGTCGCTGGCTGATCTGGGCATGGACATTAGTAAGGAGGAGGCTGAGAAGATCCTTCAGAGGTACATCTGTCCGCGCTGTAGATGTTTTAAGTGTCGCCGGGTTTGGTGCCTTGCTCAACGCCAGACCCGTCTTGGAACATTTTCCTCCAGAAATGAGGTGACCGATCGAAAATCTTCGTGTGAGCCCACGAAAATGTCCCGGTAATCATTCATGCAGCCTCTCTAAATGCCGTTGATCCGTTAGCGGGTTCTCAAGTAAAGTAGGAAATGTCAGCAGGGTTCGTGTGTCGCGTTTGAAATGTGGGGCAGTGGCATATTAGCTGACAGTTTCCCTGCAGGGGCGCTGATAACACCAGCACGGCCTCTTGACATGGGCTGGGCGGCTCATGATAGAGACCTGGCTCGGTAAATAGTAAGTTGGGGGCATCAAACGGAAGTTTGGGATCGTATGGTAGAATCAGGCCACTGATGGAGGTCCATTTTTTTGCTCTTCTATACTTAAACCAGAAATTGAACAGAGAAAGCCTCCACAATTCTGTCAATTAATAATAATAATGGTAATAAATCAAACTTACATAGCGCTTTTCTAACACTCAGAGTGGCTTTACAGTAAACGGGGTGAAACAAGACAGCAGATAAACACAACACAGGCATACAGGGGTGGATGGGAAGGGGGCTTACAGGGGTGGATGGGAAGGGGGCTTACAGGGGTGGATGGGAAGGGGGGCTCTGAGAGGGACAAGCGGCAGCCACACACCACGCCAGCAGTACTCTCCCACTTAAACAATATATTATATACAATTCTTATATTGTTGTGATTCTGGTGACTTGAGTAAATATTTGTGTATGCAGAGGTTGTGGCCAAAATTATTTATGTCTTGCAGTTAACTCCAAAATTACAACAGAAAAGTATTCTTAATTCCATTGGGTTCTAGTCCATTAATAAAGTCCATGTAAGAAATAGAAAAAAAACCCTATATGAAAAAAAATTACCAAGGAAACAAAGGTGATTTTCACTTGTTATGATAAACAATTACACAAGGGAAGGATTCCACCCCCCCCCTTTTCTCCCCAATTGTATCCGGCAAATTACCCCCCTCTTCCGAGCCGTCCCGGTCTCCGCTCCACCCCCTCTGCCGATCCGGGGAGGCGTTATTATTTTTCCCACCTGGATTCCGGGAAGACCCGCCCCTACTCTATCTCTGATTGGCTAACCCTATCCCTAACCCCACCCTAACCCTAACCTTAACCAACCTAACCAACGGAGGCAACGAGTACTAGCCAATCACAGGCAGAGTTCCCGGAATGCGGGTGGGGGGAAAAAAACAAGCCCCGGGGAGGGCTGCAGACTACCACATGCCTCCTCCCATACATGTGGAGTCGCCAGCCGCTTCTTCTCACCTGACAGTGAGGAGTTTCACCAGGGGGACGTAGCGCGTGGGAGGATCATACTATACCCCCAGTCCCCCCTCCCACCCAAACAGGTGCCCCGACCGACCAGAGGAGGCGCTAGTGCAGGGACCAGGACACATACCCACATCCAGCTTCCCACCCGCACACACGGCCAATTGTGACTGTAGGGAGGCCCGACCAGGCCGGAGGGATTCAAACCGGAGATCCCCGTGTTGGTAGGCAAGGGAATAGACCGCCACACTACCCGGACGCCCCATTGTGTTTTGGTTTTTTTCCTCAGACTCTTTTATGGTGTCGGTACTGCTGCCTGGCTGGACAACACGTGCTCAGCAACATCTAGTGTTGCACTTTGATCGTTTCAAATTTGTTGTGACATTTCTAGAGCGAAAAGATAGGTCAGAAATGAGTAGATGAGATTCGATTTCGATGTTATCCATACATATTCACAAATTTGATAGAAATGCTGCTTCTGAATTACGGCACTATTAGTTATGGATGTACAAATATTTAATTTTTAAGAAACAACAGTCTGTCCTAGACTTCAGTAGAGCCGGAATCACAACCTGGGAGCCACCAGAAGCCAGCGTGCCCTTTAGTAAGACACCACAGACGAGTCTTGAGTCACTGATTATAGATTTGAAAAAATTCTTCCAGTTCTCACATGATGATTGGGCTGTTCCGCTCCAGGGAAACGATATAGTTTAATCGGTAAATTAAGTGCCATCCATTTCCCTCAATGAGCCACTGGGAACATCGCTTGCCTTGTGATTACAGACTCTTGAATTTCAAAGCGAGAAGTAGCCAAGACGAAGCATTTTGACTTGTCAGCTTACGGTGAACTGGTGTATCAGTAAAGTGGCGTACGTAAGGGTGTATCAGTAAAGTATTTCTTTACATACACTGTCAAAAGCAGAGAGAGACTCTTGGTTCTCAGTGGCTGTGCACCTTGTTCATTTATCAAAAACACTGCTAATCGGGACGTCCGGGTAGCATCGCGGTCTAATTCCGTTGCCCACCAACACGGGATTGCCGGTTGAACTCCCTCCGGCTTGGTCGGGCATCCCTACAGGGTCGTTGTGGGGGGGGGGGGGGGCTGGATGTAGGTACGCGTCCTGGTCGCTGCACTAGCATCTCCTCTGGTCGGTCGGGGCGCCTGTTCAGGGGGGAGGAGAAACTGAGGGGGGGGGATAGCGTGATCCTCCCACGCGCTACGTCCCCCTGGCGAAGCTCCTCACTGTCAGGTGAGAAGAAGCGGCTGGCGACTCCACATGTATGGGAGGAGGCATGTGGTAGTCTGCAGATCAGATCTGCAGAGGGGGTGGAGCAGCCACCGGGATGGCTTGGAAGAGTGGGGTAATTGACCAAGTACAATTGGGGAGAAAAAGGGAGAAAAAAAAAAAAAAACCACTGCTAATCTTTATGCACTGAATACATCTCAGCCAGAAGTTTGCATTAATGTAAGCAAGACTGGTCACCTGTCGCTGAAAGTTCAAAAACGGTCTTAATAATGATAAGATGAAATGGATAAACACATTTGATTAACCGTTGTAAACAACTCCTCACCGCCCCATCACCCCCTTCATAATACAGAATGAAGGACTGGTTATAATGACCTGGCTGGCATCACAAAGCCGTTTTGCTCAAGACCAACCAGTCTGCGGTAGAGGGAGGTGCATTTGCACGAGCTAAGTTTAAGCTAGCTCACCGCACGTGCCCTGAGGTCAGCGTGGCACCGAGAACTAGGAAGAGAAGTAAACCACCACTGGTGTGTGTGTGACTGTGAGTCAGACGGAAGTGTTTGGTTGGAGGCGGTTGGAGTCCGCTGAAGCGGCACGTGAGTGAAGAAACGAGGCCGATGACCGAACTTGTGGGGAACAGGAAGGTGGGGAAAAGGGACCGGGGAACATCAAGGAAAACACGATGAGCCATCTGCATGTGACTTTCTTTCCGGGTTTCCCAGGGTTGCCCGGTTAAGATGTAAACGAGTCATGGTTTTTAAACCGCAGACATTGTCAGCGTTGGCCGAGATCACTTCCTCAAACCGCTCTCAAAGAAAAAGCAAAGTCGTGCCATTACTGCTCAGCTGAAACTTCCGCCCTCGCTGCACGGTGGGCCTCATCCTGACCGGTGATGTGGAACTGAAGGTTGCAAGTTAGTCTGATGTCAGTGGACACCACTTGAATAAAAAATATTACGAACTTTTATTTTCTTTCTGGATAGAGATTATAAACCGTCGGTGTCAGAGGTGACTCTCCTTCCCCTCGTTTTTGATACTTCCACTTTTCTCCCCTTGTTCTCCACCCCATAAAGCAGCATTTTTTTTCAGAGTTACGTTGTGGGTGGAGAGGAGCTGAAGTGCATTATTACATCTGGAGTGTGGTTGGTTGTGGCTGGGCCCGCACCTGCCCATGTTGTCCTCGGCTTCATCCGGTCGAGGTGGATATAACTGCATTGCATTAATAAGAAACCCGTATGTTCCTTGCTTTCTAGCCGCGCCATGCAGCAAAACAACATTTCCGTTCACGATCATGAAATGAATGAACCTACGAGCAACCGACTGCCTCTAGTTTAGCCGATAAACATGTTTAGTGCAGCTGTCGGGTACCCCGGTGTTCATTTTAGAGCAGTGCATCGTTTTTCCAGGGCCTTTTGCTAGTTCAGCGCTGGCTATGCCCCTGAGCTACAGCTAACTAGTATAACTTCATCTGAAGACTCCCAGTTAAGGCTTCCCTGTACCTTTTGCTGCTTCACGTTATTTGCCGCCTCTTCGTGGTGTCCTGATTCCACTGCTGGGGAAAGTAAGAAAGTGGCAGGTCTGCTGCAAGCTGGAGCAGCGATCTGACACAGGGATCCATTAGGGCTTCTTCCATCCTCTTTCTCTTTTTCTCTTCCCATTTCAGAATGAGAGGACGTACTTAAGAACTTAAAGGGATATGAGAAGTGAACGGGATTTCACCAGCAAAGACCGTGGCACAGCTGTGTGAATGTATAGGTTTAATGAGGAGAGGGAAGTACTGGATGATGGGGATGAATGACGGAAGTGAGAGTGAGGATGGATGTGGAGGTCGTCTGATTAGGCTGGTCTCGGGCATCTTGACATATGGTGGCTGTGGAAAAGGAGACTCGGGGCGGGGGTTCCATCTCAGGTGATGGTTTTCCTGAGCCGACTACGGACCCCAGATGGAGCCTGAAAAGAAGAGATAAGAAAAGGAGGGCAGAGGGGATGAAGGATGGGTAGAGTGAGGTGATGAGGGGATGAATGGAAATGAAGAGGGATGAGGTAGGAGGGTGAATGCAAGAGAGGGAGGGAGTGGGAGGGTGGGGGTCGGGAGAATGAAGACAAACGGTGCTGGATGGGTTGACCAGGTATAAGTGACTTCATGGGTTTGATGAGGAGAGGAAGTATTGGATGATGGGAATGAATGATGGAAGTGAGGGCGAGGATGGATGTGGAGGTCATCTGGTTAGGCGGGTCTGGGACATCTTGACATACGGTGGCTAGGGAGAAGGAGACTTTGGGTGGGGGGGTTCCATCTCAGGTGATGGTTCCCCCAAGCTGACTGTGACCCCCAGAAAGTTGGATTAGATGGAGCTGAGGTGAGCATAGGCTTGATGGAGGTTTTTAAGATGATTGCAAATGTGAGAAAGCTATGCCCGAGATGACAAGTGACAGAGAACTTGAACCAGCAAGAACCTGGATTCCAGGGTTAGGTCGCCTGAGGGAGATGAGGAGCCCGAGTGTAGTGAAAGGATGCCGAGGCTGAGAAGATGGGATGTGAGCTGCAAGCGTTTTGCAGAAAGGACAGATCCCTGTTTTCCCAAGCCTTTCAGAAGCGTGGACACGTGAGAATGGGAGACAGGGGGACAGTGGTTGCCGGTGACCAGTTTGAAGAAAAATGTGATTTCCGACAAGTAAGTCTGGGTGGTGAAGGAGCGGACAAAAATACACCATCGTTCTGATGTGTCCACCCATACACCACTGTGGCAAGTCTGTCACAGGTATCTTTATTACGACAAGTACATACAGACACGAGGAGTAGATGGAGCTAGCCACAGATCTGGCTGGCACGAAGGGCTTTCCCAGTTCTCTCCTGGCACCCCTTGCACCCCTTCCTCCCTTCTGTGGCACCACCTCCTCATGGTGACAGCCAACCAGCAGTAGACCCACTTGGCGCGCTGTGCTATGCGTGGCACATACGGCATCTCCCTCGATCTGGTGCCCACAGCCAAGCACTCCCCCGCGGTGGCGGTCCGCTCCGTCTCTCTCTCTCTGTCCACGCCAGCCTGCCGTCTGTCACCCGTCTCTGTCGTCTGGTACAGTCACCTCTGCCCAGGGTGGCGGTAGTGGTGAGGCTCCGGTTGCCATGCCCGGTCTCCAACCGCTGGCTCAGTTGGGAGGATAAAGGCTCCGCAATCCCGCCAACTCGCATCAGGTGTGTCCTCCTCCCCGCCGGCGCTAGCAAGCCACAGCGACCCTTTCCAATTTGCTCTTCTTCTTCTTCTTCTTCGGAATCGGTTTCCAGTTCGAACATGCATGGCTGGATTACTCCTATATGACCTCTTGCCAGTGTGTCGTGTACAGTAGCAAGCAAAACAGAAAACGAGCAGAGGTCGCTGCGTTCGATGAGCAGGTATATACACTGCAGCTGGGCGGTTGAATCGAGGGTGGGGGTAATTTGCATATTCATAGATTCTGGATTTTTGTTTTTTAATGAGGGAGGAGTAGATGTGATTTTCAGGATTTTAGCAAGATAATTGAATTTATTTTGCAGAAAAAACAATGACAGCTTATTATATCAAGCAGAGCATAAGATAAGATGACCTTTATTGATCCTCGTGGGGGAAATTCGGGCGTAGATAGTTGCAAAGGCAAAAAGAGACCTCAGCATCAACCTCACATCAACAGGGTAACAGAGCTAGATAGAGGTAACACAGACGTTAGGTGGGTAGCATGGCCTGTATCATGCGTTAAATATCAACAGTATGTTGTCAAAACAGGAATAATCACAAATGTCAACATCAAGTAGCAGCAATGCATTGTAAGTAATTATGCACATTCTAAAGTCAACATTTCAATATTTCAGGAAAGTAAACAGTTACCAAACAGGTTCTACTACTTTCAGCTGCTCCCGTTAGGGGGCGCCACAGAGGATCATCCGTTTCCATCTCTTCCTGTCCTCTGCATCTCCCTCTGTCACACCAGCCACCTGCATGTCCTCCCTCACCACCTCCATAAACCTCCTCTTTGGCCTTCCTCGTCTCCTCTTCCCTGGCAGCTCCATATTCAGCATCCTTCTCCCAATATACCCAGCATCTCTCCTCCACACATGTCCAAACCATCTCAATCTTGTCTCTCTTGCTTTGTCTCCAAACCGTCCAACCTGAGCTGTCCCTCTAATATACTCGTTCCTAATCCTGTCCTTCTTCATCACTCCCAATGAAAATCTTATCATCTTCAACTCTGCCACCTCCAGCTCCGCCTCCTGTCTTTTCATCAGTGCCACTGTCTCCAAACCATATAACATAGCTGGTCTCACTACCATCTTGTAAACCTTCCCTTTAACTCTTGCTGGTACCCTTCTGTCACAAACCACTCCTGACACTCTTCTCCGCCCACTCCACCCTGCCTGCACTCTCTTCTTCACCTCTCTTCTGCACTCCCCGTTACTTTGGACAGTTGACCCCAAGTATTTCAACTCATCCACCTTCATCACCTCTACAGTCACCAAATAGCGTTGTAATTAAATTGTGCAAATTCCAAAATCAATATTTCAGGACAGTAAACGGGATCGGATCAGGTCAGGATCAGATCTATACTAAAACCCCACTACGGAAGGGAACAGCCAAAACCTCAATAGCATAATCATGGCACCTCAAAGAATCTCAGTATAACCTCATTAGCATAACCCCATTAGCCTAATCCTGGCCTCGTCATCGTCATCGTTCATGGCTGCCAGGACAAACCACAACAGTCAGTAGATTGGGCATACATACAATCTAACATCAGTAGATAGGAGACATGGGCTGTAGGTTGTCAGGTATAAGGGGTCTATCAGATATAACAGAGCTATGTCAGTAGGTATAGGTGGCCTGGGGGGGAGGGCAAGAGGGAGGGGGGGCAGTGAAGAGGGGGTAGTTGTGAGGGGTGTGTGAAGGGAGGGGACAGGTGTTAATTGTGGTACTGAATCAAGGGGGCGGGGGGGGGGTAAGCAGGGAAGGGGGCACGGGTGAGGGACAGGCTTGTTATGGTGCTGGATGGCTGTTGGTACAGAAGACTGGCCGAGACATTTCGTGGTTGCCGGGGAGCAATGAGTCTGACTGAATGAGCTCCTCTTCCCCATTAGCTCCTCATGGAGGGGATGGGAGGTATTATATATGTCTTAATGCCATTTTATGTCTTAAAACACGACTGGAGGGGGACTTTAACGTCTTCCTCATATCTGGCCTGATTAAAACTCTGAAATGATCTTTTCCTTATGACTTTTGGGCCAGGCTTAGGAATTTTTATTTTCTTCACAATTGCAATGACATTATGGTCACTATAGCCTACTGGGACAGGTAGTGTGGGGTTAGAGCAAAACGCTGGTTTATTTATAAAAATGTGGTCAGTGCAAGTAGCGACTCGAGCGCCATCACTCTTTAAACATGTTGTAGTTGGTTTATTAATGACCTGTGATAGTCCACAAGCTGCAGATGCACTCACTAGTTTCATTTTCAATGGAGAGCAAAAGGAATTCTCACAGTCACTCATAAAATACGTATATTTCGTGACTTGTACTACTAGCATGATCCAACATGTCACAAATTTTGTCTAAATACCAACTGTTAGCACTAGGGGGTCTGTAACAACACCCTATTATCTGCTTATAGCAACATTAGGTAACTTTTTACCTTAAAATAACAGCTTCTAAATCATTTTGATGGTACACAGAGCTGTAATAGGGAGAATGGTGCCTCTTTCATTCCCACGACGTGGCCCGGACGCCTGTTCTGGCACTGTGTAACTTTGGTTGAGCGGGAACGATCTCAATATATCTATTTTTTCTAGAATGGCAAGTCATGAGCCGCCCTACTCCGCCTCTTCACAAGAGTTGCTGGATGCACCAGGCCACGTTTTATTTCTGCCTGATGTAATTTCATCCTGAGATCCTTGAACCGCGCTCTTCTTTTGGATGTGTCCGCTGTTAGATCTGGGAAGAGGTTCACTTTCATCCCCCTGAAATCCAGCACTCGCTGTTGCCTTGCTATTTGTATAATACCATCTTTAGCCAAGTATCGCTCCATTCTGACGATCATCGGTCTTGGACCAGTTTTGTTGCAGGTCCCACCCTGTGCACAAATTCCACTTCAGGTTGGCAAGGAAGATTTTTCTCTTCAAATACCTCACTGAAGAATTGTGCCATACGAATTCTGTAGGATTTCCCTTTTCCACATCTTTTGTCGAGGCCAAACCATCTGATATTGAATCTACGGCTGAATTTTTCAAACAATTTCAGTTTTTTCTCTCCCAGTTCTTTGTTTTCTCTGTGGAGCACGTTACAGACCGGCCGTCTCCACCTCCATCATTCTTTCTTGCATGCCAGAGAGCGCCAGCTCGACATCAACCCGTTCGTCTTTGCACTCATTCAGTCCAAGGCTGCAATTTATCAGTCGCTTCGTTTGTTTCCTCTCTTATTATGGAGCGGATTAATGTAGCAAATTCAGGTGGATTGCCCCACCGTGCACCATCGGCATCCATCCCGGTTCTCTCAGGTGTAACAGGTGAGGCAGTTGGTGTCTATTTTTTTCAGTATTTTTAGGCATCAGAATTATCCCAGCTCTGGTTCCACTTCTTTAATGGCTAAAGGAAATTCCTGGAACTAATTCATTTTGAAAGATCCCCCTGGTTTCTAGCTATAATTACTTTAGGAGTTCAGTGTCCCTCGCACTCACTCCCTGCAACCGGACATGACTTCATATATCTACAGCGTCACTCCTAAGTGACATGGGAATTTGTGGATGGAACCAGAGATGAGCAGTAAAGTCTCTTTCAGGGGCTGCTATGAAGGCTAGTGAGGGTTCAGAATGGGCCCTTGAATTGGCAGGGCAAATTCAGTTATGCTTTAAGGTGTGCTTGCGCGATGGTTGTGCAAGTGTCAGCAAGTAGTTTGCAAGCAAACAGTCAGAAGTTGGTTTGAGTGGTTGCTGCTGCATTGTTTTATTGCTGTTGGCCACGTTCACTAGTGTGGCAGAATGGTAAAACGTTAGGTTGACAACCACGTCTGGCTGGTGTTTGCTTGGCTGGTGGAATTTGCAACAGCTGGTAGCATTTATGTTAGCATTTGGCTAACCTTTGCCAGATGCCCGCTATATTAGTTCAACAGCTCCATGGTGACCACTATTGTTTGGTGTGTTTTTTTTTTGTGTGTTTTTTTTTTTTAGAATAGATTGCACATGAACGGTTGAACTTTACTGAGGTCATCGTGAGTTAAAATTACTCTAGTGCGTTGATTCTTGACACAATCCAATTTGCTAGTCAGGTTTTTGACCTGCACCGTCGGCGTCTACCTAACCTTACCCCAACGATAACCTTACCCTTATTAGCTCACCTGTTCAGTAGCTAACCCGCAGAGCTGAGGGAACACAGGGCTGACCCTGTTTTAAAGCGAGTGATTAGCTGTTCCTTTAGCCTCTCAGCATAGCTTTATCACACAGTGTGTGAGATCTGATGTTGTTTTTTGGCAAGTGACCGTTTAAGATTAAGGTAAGACCATTTAAGGGGTTGGGTGGCACGGTGGCCCAGTGGTTAGCGCTGTCACCTAACAGCAAGAAGGTACTGGGTTCGAACTCTGGGGTTGTCGAACCTTTGGGGGGGGGGGTCATCCCGGGTCGTCTTCTGTGTGGAGTTTGCATGTTCTCCCCGTGTCTGCAGTGAGTTGTCCCCGGGTGCTCCAGTTTCCCCCACCATCAACAAGACATGCATGGTAGGGTTAATACTCCTGTCTGTGCCCCTGACCGAGGCACGGCAAGACGAACTGGAGTTGGTCCCCGGCTGCTGCACGGCAGCTGCCCACTGCTCCTAGCTCCACAGCTAGGATGGGTTAAATGCAGAGGAAGAATTTCCCCACGGGGATCAATAAAGTAGAAAAAAAAGATGGCAGTTAGGTCTATCACATCTGATTTCAGCCGTAAGCCCAAGTGCAGGCGCCAGCTTGAAGAAGGTTATAGTAATTTTTGGACAGGTCATGGATTCAAATCTTGTGATCTGAATTGGTGTTGAGAGTGATTGCTCGCTCTTGATTATGGTTCAAGAATTGTTGGTACACACCCTGTGTATTGGGGAAAAGGGTGTGTTTATTGCCAATAGTTTCCACTAACTTTTAAAAGTTGCCTTTCAGTTTTTGACAGCGACTTGAATACCTTAAAAAAAAAATCTAACACGGTCATTGCTAAATGAGAGGCAGTGTCCCCGATGGGGGCGCTCTGGTAGCTCAACAAGCCACCTATGTATATGCAGTGTTTTCGTTTTCTCAGACTGATTTCTGCCGCTCGTGACTCTCTTTTTCTTTCTCTTCTGTTTTTGTCTACTGCATGCTCTTTGTTTGAGTGCCGTGAAAATGACCTTTAATAAGCTCGGGCCTATGTCCTCTGCCTCTGATTCACAGCATTGATGTGGACGGCACCATGACCGTGGACTGGAATGAATGGAGGGAGCATTTCCTGTTTAACCCAGCCACCAACCTCCAGGAGATTATCCGCTATTGGAAACACTCCTCGGTGAGTCGGGGGGGGGGGGGTAGTCGGTAACGTGTGTTTGAGAGAGAGAGAGACAAGAAGACACCGAACATTTAGGGGTTTAATCGTTTTCCTATTCTGCACCCAGTAAGGAGAACAGTCTGTTTAAACTGAACGGTAGATGGACTGCATTTTATGTGGTGCGTTTCTAGCTGCAACCGCCACTCAAAGCACTTTTTACAGTCAATCAATGCATCACACACACACATGCACACACACACACACACACACACACACACACACACACACACGCACCCCGACGTTGTAATGTAATAACCAGCTAGCTGATTGGGAGCAGTTGCTCAGGGACACCTTGACATTTTTGCAAGGAGGAGCCGAGGAATGAACCAGCAACCCTCTAGCTAGTGGACGACCTGCTCTACCCTGCTGAGCCACTGTCGCCCTCACTCCCTCACTACTGTGAGACAGTTGCGTAACTTTTTAAGGACTGCCAATGCACGCGGTAGTATGAAAGCACCGCTCATCGGTATTCAGAGCAGGGACACTTTGCGCCGTCTTCGAGTATATAATCTGTTGTCAGAGGGATTGATGCATCCATCCATTCATTTGTTCGTGTATTCATTCTCAGTGCCTACTTAATTCAGTTTTGGGGTTGAGTAGTGACGACGACAGTGCGAAGCAGTTGATGCAGTGAAAGACATTAACACAGTGAGAGAAGAATATAAAGGGAATAACAAAGAAAAAAAATGGATGGCTGAAATAAAGACTTTATCTGGTAACATCTCCTGTTCTAGTGTGGACCAGGTGGAGGTCTAACTATAAATGCAGTTAGGTTACTGTTGCTGGAGATCTTGCAGGACCCTCAGCAGACTGATATATGTTAAGGTTGCTCTGTAAGAAACAACATAGGAAGCAATATATTGCACATCCGTCGAGGTTTCATGCATTAAAAAATGCACTCTGAAAGTCTGTTACGCCAGCAAAGCCCTCACTGATGCACAGTGTCTCATATTTCTTTTAAGAAATGCTTTTAACCCAACACAGAACATTGGATAATCCCCTCTTACACACTTTGGCACATGTTGGCAGCTACTGTGTAAAGCACTTGTATCCATATGAAGTTATTTCAACAGTTTTGCTCTCAAGCATTGGTCTATTTTAACTATATAGAGCAGGTGAAAGGATATTTCCCCTGCTTATCATCCCACCCATGTGTTCAAAGTGTCCCGGGGGGGTTGGCAGACCCCACTTTTGGAGCCACTACACCCAAGAGGACATTTGTGAATGGATGTCCTATGCTTGATCTGGTGCAGGACTTAATCTTATGTCAGTGGATCAGACTCACTCGGTCTCGGTCAAGAGGTGAGAGAGGATAGCGGGAGAGAAAGGAAGGGGGGGGGATTAGAGGATGTAATAGAATTTAGCTTCTGGTTATGATCACAAGTCCATGATATGATCAAATAGCAGAAGTGTAGAATCATTTTCCATTTTATCTTTTCTCCCACAAAAGGGGTTGTCTGAGTCATAGTCAGTTTTTTTTTATACAGATGTGCAAATGGTGATGATTACTGCACTGACAATTGGATCAAGGTCTTTCAGGTGCTGCTCTGTCTGTCCTGAAACCATTTCTGTCAGGCAGACCAAACAAGTGTTGATGCTCTGCCCATTTTAACTCACTTATCGGATGGGGTTTGCTGGCTCTGTTGTTGTCACTTTTACTAAGGTTGCATGCTGGATGTACATACAGTCCCAGTCAGAAGGTAATCTCTGACGTTTGCAGCCCTCTGCTCATTGGCTAGACTATAGAGGTTAAGTAAACCTGCGGCTGCTAAGATAGGCAAAGATAAGCTAATTTCAGCAAGTCCCTTTGTGGGGATTAGCTTGTCACTGGCGTAGGACAAGAAAGCGGGTGGAGGAAGAAAGTCTGGGACAGGACAAGAGGAGAAAGGGGGCTGTTTCTTGTCTGACTCACTCACTGACTGGCTGGTGTGAGGCAATGATGAAACTGGAAAAGCTACCAGTGGCATCCATGGCAGCAGCATCTCCTCACTTATACCAGCTTCTGCAGCAAGTCTAGCCACTGGCCACTTGACTCTCAGCATTTTCATGCTCATCCTGGGTTTGATCTGCTGACTTTTACTAGTACACAAGATCGCGCTTTATTATCCCGTCCAGTGCACGGAGAGGATCGATCTGAAGTGGTGAATCGAGGTTTAAGTGTGAGTCTGTGCTGAGCGACTACATCGTCCCAGATCAACCATTATACCGAAGGCTGCAGCTTGCCATGACTCTGCTGCAGCCACAGCAGAACAGCTGGTTCTTCATTGACTTTGAAGATGATGGGGCAATCTATGAGGTGGAGGTGGAAATGGTAGGTTGGTTTCTCTTATTTTTGGTCTCGTTAATTCAGGCTATCGTTGGTTGATTGATTCAAACCACATGTTTTCAGGCCAGGATTCACCGGCAACATCTGAGGTGTTGGGATACTTGTATAACTATGTAAGTATGTATGTTAGGGTCCTTTTGCCAGTTCACAACTTGTGTTAAAGGTGATGTTGCCTGTCACTGTTGCCTCAAAAGGTCAATTATTGGGCGCAATCATGGCAATGTGCTAGCACACTGCTGAGCGCTACAGCAATTAGTGAGCTGCTGGGTTGGCTGAAGTGAGACCACTGTTAATATATATACAGGCATGTGAGATAGGAGCTGTTATGAAGGACTGTGGACGAGGGAGGGTGAAAATGAAAAGAAAAACCGATCTGCATGGTGTCGTGAACGCGTCTTGTAGTTATGTAAGATTGTGGATTAGACTAATTTAAGTGTCACATCCTGCCAGGGATTGAGTTCAAGGTTGATATGTGTTTGCGAATGGCACGTAGAGTTGAAACCCATTCGTAGGCATAGAGTTTAGAAAAAAAATAACAAATTCTACTTCAACTTACACACACACACACACACACAAGGGGGGGGCGTTTAAAAGGCTGAAAGTCTCACACCACCACATTCCATCTCTTTATAGAAAAGTTGGTAAACACAAATTAGAGTTTGTACCTTCAGAATTTCCCTATGTACTCTTTGGCAATGTTCTGGTCTCAGGCCAGTTTTCACACAGCAACACGCAGCTCTGTGTCTGAACACTTATTATAAGGATTAGCCCAGCACAGATAGTTATTGTTTTAGATACACATTATAATCTCTTATAATATATGATAATATGTATACACCACAGATGGTTATTGTCACAGGTAGCTATTGTTTAATCACTTCTATTAGTCTAACAATGCTGCGTAAGATGTTTTATGAATTGCTGTTCTGACGATTTCGGACATTGTCTGTAATCTGTTTAACTCATGGTGAAAATGTAGGGTTTATCCGAATGTTAATGACGGTGAGATGATTTGGGGTTAAAACAAGGAGATGGAGGCACTTGAGAGTTCGCTAACAGACAATTTGCAGATGATGTCTCCACACTGATGCTTCCTCTTACGTCCCTGCAGTTTTGCACATCGTTGCACGCCGTTACAAATGTAGTTATATTTGCCTGTGGGTCGTGTTACGTTCAGACAGTGTTTGTCTAACAAACCAGCAAATTCTCAATTGCGTAATGCATTTAATCTGCCTGTTCAATTAAGATACACTAAACCCTTGCATTAATTAGTGTGCTTGTGAAAGTGACCCACTTTAAAGCAATGTCAAGGTAAAGTAATTGTACTGTATACAAAGTAATTGGATTTGTCCGCAGCCGGCTGAGCGAATGGCATAAAGGACACAACAAATGGATCATGGTGTTGAGGCGCGCTGGCTTTGCTTCTTCTCACTGTTGCCAACTGTAATCTCGTTTATATGTGATACAAGGGGAACAAGCCACTTAATAAGTGACTGGGCTTTAATCTAGACATACATTTCTTTATCATTAGACGCAAAGCACTTGGTGGCCCCGGCTTACAAGTAGGCCCACGCAGAAACTGTGCCCGCAGAACTCCACAGAACTGTCTCAATTCAAACCACCACTTCTCACTCAAATGTATTGTTTTCATATTTTCTCTGGTGGTGGAGGAGAACAGTCTGTTTGCGACACGCACGCACACCTATCTGTCAAACAGGTTAAATGAAACAAATATTTGCCTTGTTATTATCCCTATTTGAACTTGATGGCCTGGCAGCCTGTCCAGGGTGTCTCCCCGCCTGCCGCCCTGTGACTGCTGGGATAGGCTCCAGCATCCCTGCGACTCTGAGAACAGGATAAGCGGGTTGGATACTGGATGGATGGATTATTTCTTGATGCTACTTTAGCATAGGCTACGTAAAGTACACACAGTATATTCATAACACTTTCAGCAGAGTTTTCGATATTATAATGGTAATAAAGACTCTGAGCTTCGTGGCTATTGTACTGTCCATCTCAACTTTCTTGAATACTGAAATACTCCTATTAAGTTGCCAGAATTTCTAAGATCCCTTTTTAATGATTTTATTTGTGGGTGCCTTTCGGAGCACTCAAGGACACCTTACAGAACACAGTTGAAAAAAACAAAACAAAAACAAGCAGCAGTGTATCAGACAGCATAAAATTTTAAAAAAAAAGCAGGGTAGACAATCAAAAGTTAACACAACAGATGAGTATAAAATCATCATCTGATCACAAAACTCAGTGAAGCGGGGAGCAGATGAATATCCCTGTTTCAGAATCAAAATACTGAAACTGGCACATTCAGTCTGATCCCCGCTTCACTGACTTTTGTGAGCAGACTGAATATGCCAGGGTGAAAAGGTGCGTTTTGAGATGGGATGTGAAGGTGGAAAGAGAGTCAGTGTTGTGAAGGTCTTGTGGGAGAGCGTTCCATAGGCGGGGGGCAGGACGACTGAAGGCTCTAGGCCCCATGGTAGTCCAGCGGGCCGATGGTGTAGTGGGTTAGAGAGCAGAAGAGGATGTGAGAGTGTGGGAGGGCGTGTGGATATGAAGGAGTTCAGAAAGATGAAGGAGGGGCCTTAAAGGTGAGGAGCAGGATCTTGAAGTCAACACGGTATTTAACAGGGCGCCAGTGGAGTTGCTGGAGAACAGGAGTGATGTGACCTATGGAAGGAGTTCTGGTACTGATACGGGCAGCTGAATTCTGGACCAACTGAAGTTTATGAAGACACTGGAGGGGAAGACCGATGAGGATAGAATTGCAGTTGTCAATACGGGATGGAACCAGGGTGTGAGTGAGTAGGGCGGTGCTGTTAGCAGTGGCGCCCCCAGAAATGTTTCATCGGGGGGGGGGGCAAATGGGGCCACTGAAAATCTTGGGGTGGCACACCAAAACCAAAAGCCATGACTGAATTTCGGGAATTCTATGCTGCTGTTGTAGTGTACTGTATAGCCTAGTGGAAAACTGTCAATATGAGAGTTAAGAAAAATATACATTATTGATTTAAATGAACAGCACCTAATGTAAGATATCAGATAGAAGCATATTCTGCATAATCAGAAGCATATTCTGCATATGCGACTCGTGGCTGGGGGGGGGCGGCGGGGGGGCCAGGGATAGTATCAGGGTGGCCGTGGCCACCCCTGGCCACCCCTTGGGGGCGCCACTGGCTGTTAGGTGTAAGTGACGGGCGAAGAGGATTAATATTGCGGGATTGGGATGGCTAGGACATGTGTGGAGGAGAGATGCTGAGTATATTGGGAGAAGGATGCTGAATATGGAGCTGCCAGGGAAGAGGAGAAGAGGAAGGCCAAAGAGGAGGTTTATGGATGTGGTGAGGGAGGACATGCAGGTGGCTGGTATGACAGAGGAAGACGCAGAAGACAGGAAGAAATGGAAACGGATGATCCGCTGTGGCGCCCCCTAACGGGAGCAGCGGAAAGTAGTAGTAGTAGTAGTAGTAGGTGGAAGTATGCAGACCGAGCAACACTGCTGATTTGGGCTTCAGAAGATAACGTGCTGTTGTGGACGTTGCAGGAAAATAGACAGGGACAATTCCCCTCACTGGCTGCACAAACACGTGTGTCGTTCATTCTTCCGTAGAAAAAACTCCCGCTAGCGACATGGCCCTGCTGCTCCAATCATAGTCGTAGCTCCACCCCGCCAACCCGGAAACGCGTTCTTAAAGGGCCCGTGTCCGAATTATTACGAATCCCACGGTACTTCTAGGCAAGACACGCCCCGCGTAGCATTGGAGCGCTGGGATTGGCCAGTACTCGTTGCCTCCGTTGGTTGGGTCGGTTAGGGCGGGGTTAGGGTTCGCTGAGGCGCGTGATTTTTTTTTTCGTACCCGTTTTCCGGGAACTCTGCCTCTGATTGGCTGGTACTCGTTGAGAGAGCGTCCGCCTGGATTCGGGAAGACCCGCCCCTACTCTATCTCTGATTGGCTAACGCTATCCCTAACCTTAACCAACCTAATCAACGGAGGCAACGAGTACTAGCCAATCAGGGGCAGAGTTCCCGGATAACGGGTACGAAAACAAATCACGCATCAGAGGCAGAGTAGGGGGCGGGTCTTCCTAGAACCCCCGGAAAACGCAACAACAAAAAAAGAAATATGGCGCGGACTCCTGTTTGCTTCTTATGAGTCACTCGTGTGCAGCAGGCTGGATATCCTCCACATGGGGCGCTGTTGGCTCGCAAGGATTTTCCCAAGTGCGCGACATTGAGAGGGGAAACGGCCACGAAGTCGCGCCAGCAGGGGGCGATAGGTTTATATAGATTTTTGAGGGCTATACTTACATGATCTCCTCTAGACATACTCAGTTCATGTTAAACCCGAGCCTGCGCACTTGAGCTGGCGGGCGGAGACGACCGCCTGCACAGGTGCTGTGCTGGTTCCCATGACACCGTGTCCCTGCCTAACAAGGGCCGAGGGCAGGTAATGTAGTGTAACCGGTTATTTTCTTGCCCGGTGCGGGATTCGATACGGGGTGTATTGCACCACAAGGCGACATCACTAACCGCTCGGCTAAAGGGTCAGACCCGTTAGCTAGGGGCTAATGTGTCTTATTAGTAGTTTACATCAGTAATGGATCATTTGATTCGAGAGTCACTGTTGAAGCAGTTTCTAATAGAAAGGCAGAATACCCGGTAGGAACTCAATAAGGGATTGCTCTGTCTTTAAATGCCTTTATGAACCATGCAAATATTCACAGCTGTAGTCTGAAGTAGTGCCCTGTACACAAAATGCAAACGCTACTCAGTTGAAAGTTGCAATTTTGGCTATTCTGGTGATCCTTTCTTTGCACCAATCCTGGTGCTACTGGTGCAGGATGAACGGAGGGTTGTAGTCTCTATATCTGTGTGCCAAAGAGGGAAGGATGGTCTCATAGTTCTTTCTATTTAATTCTATTGTAGGTGCTTGATATCGGCGACAGCCTCACCATCCCAGATGAGTTCACGGAGGAGGAGAAGACAACTGGTGTGTGGTGGAAACAGCTGATGGCAGGCGCCATGGCCGGGGCTGTGTCCCGGACAGGGACTGCTCCCCTGGACAGAATGAAGGTCTTCATGCAGGTGGGTCAGAACTGATCATTTATAGCTACGGTCTGTTTATGATTTCCCTCCCGTTATTGGAAGAAAATGCCCTGTCAACATGCAGCAATGTAGTTCGTCCATCATTTCAGAAGCAAGAGCCTTTTTAGATGAATGCTAACGCATTATTTGAATTATACAGTTTATTTTAGGTGGCCCTTACGGACACTGCTTGAGCCCTAGATGACAATGGTAGCTTCCTTTTCTAGTAAAGCAAAGAAGAGGAAACATGAAAATTAAGAGTTCTGAGGTTTTCACCTGGCATGCAAGGTGAAGATTTCTCAAATAAATCTGATGTGCTGTGCAATCTTTCCTCCATCGTTGGATGCTGTGAGCTCAAAAATGGCATTTCCTATTCACAGGTGCATTCCTCCAAGAGTAACAAAATCAGCCTGGTTGGGGGTTTCAAGCAAATGTTAAAAGAAGGAGGTTTGACCTCCCTGTGGAGAGGTAACGGCGTCAATGTCCTGAAGATTGCCCCTGAGACGGCCATTAAATTCATGGCCTATGAGCAGGTAAGGAAACAGCTTTAGCCACATAACTTTCCTTAAACTATTCAGTGTGCATCAGGAATTGTTTTCCTTTTGTATTGACGGATAAAGTAGCCTTTACACAGCGTGACCTGAAAGTTTCCGTTGAAATATTGGAAAAATATTTAAGGGTAGATGAACGCTTTGCTGTTCAAGGTGTCATGACCTGCATTCCTCCCCCTTTTCTCCCCAATTGTATGCGGCCAATTACCCCACTCTTCCGAGCCATCCCGGTCGCTGCTCCACCCCCTCTGCTGATCCGGGGAGGGCTGCAGACTACCACATGCCTCCTCCCATACATGTGGAGTCGCCAGCCGCTTCTTTTCACCTGACAGTGAGGAGTTTCGTTGGGGGACGTAGTGCATGAGAGGATCACGCCATTCCGCACAGTTCGCCCCTCCCCCTGAACAAGCGCTCCAACTGACCAGAGGAGGCGCTAGTGCAGCGACCAGGACACATACCCACATCCGGCTTCCCACCCGCAGACACGGCCAATTGTGTCTGTAGGGATGCCTGACCAAGCCGGCGGTAACACGGGGATTCGAACCGCTGATCCCCGTGTTGGTAGGCAATGGAATAGACCGCCATGCTACCCGGACGCCCTCATGACCCGCTTTGTTAATGTTAGATAGGAGACTCACCTGTAATACACCACCAATCCGCTTAGGGAACATGGACTAACAAACTCTTCAGGGCCTGAGATGACTGGTATTTTTTTCATTGTGTTGTAACCCCACATAAACTATTTCCCGCTGTTTCTGATAACTGATTAGAGTGAATTTAGACATTATTACCTCACTGCTCTGCAGCTTTCGGCAGTCACTACCCGAGGTGGTAAATGCGTTGCTTTCCCATCACTTCAGTTAGTTAGCAATAATATAGGCACACAGAAATAAGGAAACTGGCTACTCCCCTTTCCCTGTCATGAGGAATTGTCCTTGTGAAGTGGTCATATTTACATTTAATACATCATCACATTGCCATCGTTACCATCAAACTACTCTGTTATTATCAATCCCTCAATCCATTAATTGACAAATTAGTCAATCCATTTATCAATCGTCGTCTTCCACTAATTATACAGAGAGACTACATCAAGCCGGTGGGTTGAAAATGCTTCATTGCCTGCAGTTTTTTTTCTTATCAATTTATTCCTAGTCACTGTGAAAGCGGCGGCACAGTGGCCCAGCGGTTAGCACTGTTGCCTCACAGCAAGAAGGTCCTGGGTTCGAACTCCGGGGTTGTCCAACATGGGGGTCATCGCTGGTCGTCCTCTGTGCGGAGTTTGCATGTTCTCCTCGTGTGAGAGCACGGGATAGCGATGTATATGGCTCACTCTTAGTCACTGAACAGGCTTTTGCTCAGAGTACACATTTCATAATCCCATTTTGTTTTGTATTTCTGCAGTATAAGAAGCTTTTGTCCAGCGAGGGCGGAAAGGTCAAGACTCATGAAAGATTCATGGCTGGATCTCTGGCAGGAGCCACGGCACAAACTGCCATTTACCCCATGGAGGTGTGTGTGTGTGTGTTGGTTTGACAACAGCTGTGAATTGTAAAGGTTGTACCAGGTTAAAAGATACCCCCTGAATGATTCAAGTGATTAATCATTTTTTCTTCAGATTTCTATTCCTAAATGTTAAACGTTGACTGTTAATCAGGTTGTTTGTGTCCTAGGGTCAGGACTAACAGAACAAGTTCCCCTTATGTTGTCTGTAAAGAAGGGGTTTTATTGATCTCTTTGCCCGGTTGTACCGACTCAAACCTTTGGTAAAAGTTCCCGATTTTGGACCGGATTTAACAACAGCAGATTCACCTCAGGCCTATTTTTTTTTTTTAACCACAGGTGATGAAAACCAGGCTGACCCTGAGGAAGACGGGACAGTACTCGGGAATGTTTGACTGTGCCAAGAAAATCCTGAGGAAGGAGGGTGTGAAGGCTTTCTACAAAGGCTATATTCCCAATATTCTGGGCATCATCCCATATGCCGGCATAGATCTGGCAGTTTATGAGGTACATTGTGTCTCGTCTGGAAAACGTATATTAAAAGTGTCGCTTCCAAAAACGAAGTAGCTGCCAGACCAGCACCAGTAAAGAGCTCCTACGTCTCCTCAAAGTTTTTCGTAATCGTTGTGGTGCGACAGACAGCTCTGGTGACATACGGGTTTGATAAGCCCTGCTGTCTAAACAGTGAGGCAATGCTGGTCGATTTTCTACGATAATAATTTAAACGTGTAATTTACATTACATTCATTCAGTAGATGCTTCCATCCAAAGTGACTTACAAGAATGTCAGCGATTAGCAAATCTGAGTGTTACCAAATCGTAGAGCTCTACATAGTAATTATATCATGTTGGTACCTTATGAAGTAGTAGTAGTACATTTGCCACATAGTAATCTTAACATAGAGTGCACTAAGTGCACCTTTGATTCCCAAGCGGGAGTGGTGGCAGAGTCAAATTAATGTGAAGTAATTGTGTCTTGTCATAGGTGATGTATCGCACACACAATATGTTTCAGTATACTTTGTATCCCTCATTTACTCAGGTGAAGCTGCTGCTATGACCTGTCACTCATCACCCCCCCCCCCCCCCCTGTGCCTTACAGAGCTTGAAGAATGCTTGGTTGTCCCACTATGCCAAAGACACAGCCAACCCCGGGATTATGGTGTTGTTGGGATGTGGTACCGTCTCCAGTACCTGTGGCCAACTGGCCAGTTACCCTCTGGCTCTGATCCGCACAAGGATGCAGGCACAAGGTGAGAGTCCTCGTACAGGAGGTTTGGGTGACCTCGTTGCCAGTTTAGCTGTTTTACAGTTTTGAAAACGCTGGTATTTAGATGTTGTTGGAGTACGATTGAAAACCATTCTCGGTTTCATATTTGCAAGTAGCCTTGTAGTTTCTAAAACTGTGGGTCAGTGTTTCGTTTCGTCGTTTGTAAGACGAGTAGCTGTTTAAAGCTGAAATCTGTGATCTGTCCATCGCTCGGGCAGTGGGAACTACAGACAAGGGGTAGCAGCCATTGTTGCTTGTGTGCCGTCGGCTCAGCAGTGAACAGTTTCCGCCCTTGTAAAAACAGCGTCCACAAACCGAAGCTAACGCAGGCAATCTGATGTACTACAAACTACATCAAACTAGATGGGAACACTGTTGTGTACTGTAATATCGATGTTAGACTTGGTAGATGAACTGTCAAACGGAGGCACCCTGTCCGAATCGTCATCACGTTTCAATCCTTTTTCCCGTTTGAGTAGGGACGTGTTTGCCACTGCACCAGCATTCGTCCTAATCGGTCCAAAATTTGAGCATAGTACGGAGAGTGTCTCCAACCACGGTGAAGATGCCAGTTAGTATCATGTGACCCGACCCCGTGGTCCAGATGGATAAAATAACTGTATTTTAACAGAGAAAAATCCTGGATTTCTGCTTTACATTCATGAAAGTATGGTAATAGCGGTTATAAGAGGGCCTTAATCCTGAGAAATGCAGAATAAACACTGTCAGTGAGTTGTGTGATCCATGTAGTGACTGTATTATGGGTTAAAATGCAGCCTATTAACTACAACATGTCTCCTGCTTGGTGAGGAAAAAATTGTACAAAGAAGAGAAATTCTTTAATAATCATCTGGATAAATATGTGTTTCATTCTTTCCATTTGTGAGGGGGAAAATTGCAAAATTAATTGTTGTAGACAAACAAGAAGATATTTAAATGGGAGTGAATAGAAACTGGGGGGAGGGCTGAATTTAGCCATTGTCCGCATGTTTGGATCAATCTAGAGCAACACGGTGAAGGAGTCAGGGATAATCAAGACTTCAGTTAAGACTTCCATTCCCTATTTGTAATACATTGAAACCATGAAATTGCACTCTTGTGTATTAACATTGAATCCCACTCCTTTTTTCTTAGCCTCTCTGGAAAATGCAGAGCAACTGACGATGAACCGGATGGTGAAGAAGATTCTGGAAAAGGAAGGCTTCTTTGGACTCTACCGAGGCATCCTGCCCAACTTCATGAAAGTCATACCGGCAGTCAGCATTAGCTATGTAGTGTATGAGTACATGAGATCCGGTCTGGGTATTCAGAAGTAGCAGTGTACCCTGTGACTGTGTGTATCTGTATAAGTGACCGAAGATTATTTCAAAACTGTCTCTCACTTTTAACAGTCAGGACACAATTCTGCTGCTACAGATGTAGCCATTATAGATATCCCACATTTATCATGACCGAGTTAGGGCTGAGACGTCACTCCACAGCTGAGGATTTTTATTTTATTTTTGTTCTTTTACAGAAAATCCTGTAAAACTAGAATAAGATAAAAGTAGAATATGGGGATTTCTACAATAGCTACCTCTAAGGTGTCTAGAATTTGCATTGACTTCCATAACGCACACAGCGTTTACTACGCTGCATTGGGTGTTTGGGTCAGTTGGAGTTTCTATGTAATGGGGTACTCTTCAGAATTTCAGCCCCTGAAACATCTGTACAAGATCAATTGCTGTTTGTTAAATTTGATTGGATCAGTTTTTATAAATATTATCTATCATATGTAATCAAGTGGTTAAAAGATTACCTTGACCTGTTAAATACGGGGTCCGGTTATCTCATTTCACCAGGGATGTGACAAATATGAAAGAAAAAAAAAAGCATTCTAGCTGTACAACCAAAAAGTCATCCTCACTTAGGCAGC
Source organism: Lampris incognitus (assembly GCF_029633865.1). Lineage (NCBI taxonomy): Eukaryota > Metazoa > Chordata > Actinopteri > Lampriformes > Lampridae > Lampris > Lampris incognitus. The sequence goes on from NC_079213.1 coordinate 111,043,690, forward strand.
TGTCCACAAACTAACAAAATTTTATCCACTGTATAAATAACAAAAGTTGAAATATCCGAGTGTTCTTGCAACCATCTCTATGATTTATACACCATCTAAAACCCCAAAACACGGTGCTTCAGTACAGTTGTGGACTATGTATAGAGACATTTCAAACTCAGTTTTAGTCTGTCATTTCACCGTATTATCTGGTGCATGTTTGGTACATTTTTAAACTTGGCACTTCAGTTAACCAAGATGGCGCCCACCAGTGGGGTTAGTAGCATTACGGTTGCCAATCTCGCTAGTCGGCGCCACCTCGGTTTCTATTACAAGAAAAGACCTGTTCTGCAACTCCATTATCCACTATGCTCCAACTGCATACTGAAGTGGGAAAAACCAGACTAAACCTGAAAATATCACAGAATTCCTGTATTTCCCGAGTATACTCCAGCTTCTACCAGAGTTTCTGTACCGTAAAAGAGGTCCCTAGTGAGGAATTGTTTCCGATAGAAATCCGAGGAAACTTTAAGCACAATATTGTTTTCACACTGTGTTGTGTTTGATAGTGACATGACCTTTTGCAGGGTTGGACTTCACCCCGAGTGCTGCACGTTATAAGGAAGGTCTCTTTCGAGATTTGGGATTTGGACATGATGATTGCACGCTCAGTGAGGGTGGTGAAGACCCAATGCGTGCCTTATGGGATTTTTCTTTTCTCAGATTATCTGTGGACTTCTTCACCATCCCATTGCTCCTGCCTTTATTTCTAAAGTTTTGTTAATTAGAAACCGGTGTTTACATTAAAAAGTATTTTAATACAAACTGTAAGTGGAACTTGTTTTATTTAGCACTTTTGCCTCCCATGGTTGAAATCTGTTTCTGTACCTGCATGGATTTTTACATGGTTTAGGCGGCACACATATAGAGGTAGGTATTGAACCATGCTGCCATACTAGCTTGATTCAAATCTGAGTTGCTTGTTGACTGACTGCAGTACATACAGACCTTTATGAGAATAACACAAACTTTGTGGTGACATCACAAGAAACAGGAAATAGTCCTTTCTGTCAATGCCTACACATGACAAAAGCTGTTCTCAGCTTTAATAAAGTACACACTACTGCTGACTTTCTATTTGGCCCAATAGTTTATCTTCCTCTGTTGTGCCTCTGATCAGACGGCTGGGACACCTTTAAGTAGAGAGAACTAACGCGACTGACGGTTGTGAGGCCTGGGGTCGACAACCACTGCACTAAAACAGATGTGTTACGCCTCTGTATGAGGAGACGGGAAGGAATGGAGCGGACACGACGCTGCCGGCTTCAAGTCCAACACGCTGCCCCTACCCCACAGGAGAAATACGGAAGCCCAGGGCGATCGAAACATCTCTATACCGATGCAATGGATTAGAGATGATTAAATTTGGGGAAACAAAGTATAAAATTACAGATATCAAATGATGATTGGACCTGGGGAAATAAAGAAAAGATTATAGAATGTTATTTCAAACGCATTTCCCCCCCTTCTTCTCCCCAACTGTATCCGGCCAATTACCCCTCTCGTCCGAGCCTTCCCGATCTCTGCTCCACCCGCTTTGCCGATCTGGGGAGGGCTGCAGACTACCACATGCCTCCTCCGATACGTGTGGAGTTGCCAGCCAGTTCCTTTCTAAAACCTGACTGAGGAGTTTCACCAGGGGGATGTAGCACATGGGAGGATCACACTATTCCCCCCAGTTCGCCCTCCTCCTCCCTGAACAAGCGCCCCGACCGACCAGAGGAGGCGCTAGTGCAGCGACTAGGACACATACCCACATCTGGCTTCCCACCAGCAGACAAGACCAATTCTGTTTGTAGGGATGCCCGACCAAGCCGGAGATAACACGGGGATTTGAACCGGCGATCCCCATGTTGGTAGGCAACGGAATAGACCGCTACTCTACCCATGTTATGTTATGTTATGTCATGTTATGTTATGTAACAATACCTGAGTGGAGGGTGGCTATACTTACAGTGACGATACAGAGTCGAGGCTGAAAGTTTAACGGGTCTTTACTGTCTAACGGTGTCATTCCCAGGCGTAGGCAATCCATCCACAGTGTGCTTCATCAGCAGTCCAACTAAGTCGAGCACCGAGTGCTCATTCAAATTCAGCACACACCCCTTTTCTAGATTACGGCGTGGTCCATGCAGTCCATTAGGTTTACATTGAACATATTTAACAATAAACACCTCTATCAAATCTTTGTTGTTTCTGATTTGAACTCATTTGTGCATTTGCTCATACACACTGTAGACAAAATACAGTGCGATAATGTAATGTAATAAAATAGCACATTACCATGAACAGACATTACACCGTAAACAATGACATCTCTCATTCTTTTTTTTGGAGAGTTTGATCTCAGTGAGACCTTTCAGTTAAGTGTCCATAACATAGTCTCTGTATCTGGTAGGGCGTCTTACCGCTCTACTGCTTCTGGTGTGGTGTGCAAGAGCGTTGTGTGTACTCACTAGAGGGTTTTGCAGTGGCGGGTTGGCTGACCTGGGTGTCTGGGGAAGTGTTACCTCTGAATGTCCGTCAGGGTCAGTGTCTCTGCACAAACTCGGGTGCATCTTCCTCGGATGGCGCCCGTTCCTCCTGAAGGCCTTTCCTGCAGGTGTCTGTACGGTGTACGAACGTGGTTGGTCTCTCTTGTGCATCACTACAGCAGGCTCCCATCCACGCCTCATTTGCATGTGTATGGTGGATCCCGGGGCTAGCTCTGGTAACGGCTTGGCATCTCGGTAGTAGCGCTGCTGACGAGGCTGCAGGTCCTGGAGTCTGCTGTGCACATGCTGTGGGGTTGACTGTTGCGGCACGGCACTGGAGCATGGGAGTGTACTCCGCAGGACTCTTCCCATCAACATCTGTGCAGGTGAGTCATTCAGGCCTGTCACTGGTGTGTTGCTCAGCGACAGCAGCGCCAGATGTGGATCCGTACCTGTTTGTAGTGCTTTCTTAAGTGCGTGTTTCGCAGTCTTTACGGTCCCTTCTGCAAGCCCGTTCGACTGTGGACATCCCGGGCTGGAGTGCGCGAGCTTGAACTCCCATGACGCAGTGAACGACTTCATCTCGTAGCTGGCAAATGGAATGTTTTCACACACAAGCTCTTTTGGGATACCATGCCGGACAAAGACAGACTTCGTTTTCTGAATTGCCGTGTGAGCTGTTCTATCGGGCACGTTTAGCACTTCAGGATACTTTGTCAGGTAATCCACTAATAAAAGATAAGATTGACCTTTCAGTTCAAAATTGTCTGCTCCAGCTTTCATCCATGGCAGTTCTGGAACGCTATGCATGGTGAGTGGCTCTTTCTGGTGCTGTGGCTGTAGCTGTTGACATGGCTCACACTTCTCCACCATCATCTCAATGTCACATGCCATTCCAGGCCAGTAGAGAACTCTTCTTGCTTTGGCCTTTGCTCGCTGAACTCCCTGGTGAGCTAGATGTAGCTTCTTTAAGATGACTGTTTTAAAGCTCTGGGGTAAGATGATCTTGTCTCCGGCCATCACGATGCCGTTCTGTAGACTGATGTTGTGTCGCATTGGCCAGAAGCTGTGTAGGCTTCTGTCCACGCTGTGTCGTTTCTGTGGCCCTCCTTTCTTGTTTCTCTCACACAGAACTTGTAGCACAGGTTGCTGCAGTTGCCTCTTTCAGCTGGCTGAGTGTCTCTGCGCTCAGCGAGTCTGTGGCTTCCATGGCATACGCAACCTTCTCATCACAGGGGTTCCCGTTGGCATCGTCTGCCTCTCCGCTCACTGCTGCACGAGACAGTGTGTCAGCGATATACATGCGCTTGCCTGGTGTGTATGTGATGTTCAGATCATACCTTTGCATTTGTATGAGCATTTGCTGCAGTCGCGTTGGTGCTTTGTTCAGTGGCTTCTGCACAATGATCTCCAGAGGCTTGTGGTCTGACTGGACCATCACTGTCTTGCGGTCGATGTATTGATGAAACCTCTTTGCTGCGAAGACTATAGCGAGTAGTTCTTTCTCTATTCGAGCGTCTCTTTGTTCAGTTTCAGTGAGTGCTCGCAATGTATAGCACAGAGGCTGACCTTCTTGCAGAAGACACGCTCCCAGCCCGTCTTTCGGTGAGTCTGCTTGTACTGTTAGATGCTTCTAGTAGTCGTAGAACCTCAGTACAGGTGTGCTTGTGCGAGAGTAGCTTTCAGATTCTCTATTGCTGCGCTGTGATGTGGGCTGCACTGCCACGTAGCGTCCTTCCTGAGTAGCTGTCTGAGAGGTGCTGTCAACAAGGTTTCGTTTGGCCTGTGTCAAGCTTGAATTTCACTGCTGCACCTCTGATGCTGGCTGTTGTATACCACTCATTGTCCTTTGTTTGTCCAAAGGAGCTGAATCAAGTGCAACTGGACTTGGTATATATCCGTGAAGACGTTTCGCCTCTCATCCAAGAGGCTTCCTCAGTTGGTCAAATCAGAAAGGCACGAACTGAGGAAGCCTCTTGGATGAGAGGCGAAACGTCTTCACGGATATATACCAAGTCTAGTTGCACTTGATTCAACTTCTTTGGATAACCACGACCTGGGTGAATGAGAACATTCACAGACACGTCCTTTGTTTGGTCTACTGCACAAACTTCAGCACTCTCTACTGTTCCTACGTACAAGGAATCCACTTCACTCTCTATGTGGCTCACAGTCTTTGTTCTAAACTTACTTTTGTTGTAGTTTGCTTTGCTGCCCGACATACTTTGGAAAAATGGTTGCTTTTCCCACATTTGTGACGCAGCTCCATAGGCTGGGCACTGGCGCGGCTCCTTCCACACCTGCGGCAGTCTCCTATTGCTGTTTTTCTGCTGCTCTTGTCCCAGGCGTCCGCTCTTCTCCGCCCCGCTGTTCTCTCTCTAGCGTCCACTGGAGCGTCACAGACGTTATGCACATTATGTACGTTCTGCACTACTTGTACGTATCTGCGTCTTGGCTAGTAGCTCTGTTGCTCTGCATAGTTGCATGGCTCTGTGTAGCGGCACGTCATTTTCACGCAGCAGTCTTTCTTTTAGATGCGGATTCGTTATTAGTTCTAACCCAAGCAGCTAAGGTACTCAAAAAACAAAACAGAAAACGATATAGTAGACTTCAAACTTGTAGACGTCCGGAGGGAAAGTCATAAATCACTACATGATTACGCTTTCTACTCATGCTCACAAAAGTTATTCCAGAATTGATATAGTTCTTGCTCGTACCAGTGGCGCCCCCAAGGGGTGGCCACGGCCACCCTGATACTATCCCTGCCCCCCCCCCTGCTGGCCCCCCCAGCCACGAGTTGCATATACAGAATATGCTTCTGATTATGCATAATATGCTTCTATCTGATATCTTACATTAGGTGCTGTTCATTTAAATCAATAATGTATATTTTTCTTAACTCTCATATTGACAGTTTTCCACTAGCCTACTACAACAGCATCATAGAATTCCCGAAATTCAGTCATGGCTTTTGGTTTTGGTGTGCCACCCCAAGATTTTCAGTGGCCCCATTTGCCCCCCCCCCCCTATGAAAAATGTCTGGGGGCGCCACTGGCTCGTACTGGAAACATCCGCACTGTCCAGGGTGTCTCCCCGCCTGCCTCCCAGTGACCGCTGGGGCGGGCTCCGGCATCCCGCCACCCTGAGAGCAGGATAAGCGGTCTGGGTAATGGATGGATCCGTTATGCTAATTACCAGCTTGTCTGAGCATGTCATTTTCACTTGGGCCAAACTCACAGTCTTTGCTTCTCTGTCGCAGTTCCGTGACGAACCTGCCCACAGGAGTCCATTCTGGACTCGGATGTGAGCAGGATTGGTGCCGCTCGAACACAACATGGTTTTCCGGGGGGCTGCGGAAGCGTCGGAACGCGGTGACCACATCCTCCATCGTCTCATCAGCCAGGGTAACGGTGAGTGTGCCGTACGCTTCCTCGCTGACGGTGTGGAGCACAATGGCGACCTTAACCTCCTCGCCTTTGTCACGGGCTCCCGGTGCGGGCGATCGTGGGGTGTTCAAATTGCGAATATGCCGTTATTCTTAATATGCCATTATTCTTAATTTTCTGTTCTTGGCAGACTCCCGACACCATGTAACGTACTTAGGACGGGACACACGTCTCGGTTGGCCGCCATCTTGTTTATTGCGCAATGTGAACAGCGGTACGGGTGCTGTGTAGGGACAGAAAAGGGCCGCGGAACGCAAACACACTATCTTACATACCGAAGCAATGTAGACCAGTGGTTCTAAACCCTTTTGGGGTCCTGGACCCAGAGGTGGAAAAACCCGGTCCAGAAAGTAAAAACCCTAACTGTGTCTTTACTCCACCCATGTACTAAACCATCAGATTGCACTGACTAGTTTCCCAAATTAGCTTGTTTAATACATGGATGGAGTAAAGACATGGTTCGGGTTTTTGCTTTCTGGACCGGGTTTTTCCACCTCTGCCTGGACCCCCTGCGTATTTTTGATCTACCCTGAGGACCCCTCCACCTGATCTTGGGGGAGGGGGGTTGCAATTTGATAGAAACAGTAGAAACTGCATTTTAAATTGCATTATAGCATTTATTCGCTCTTTGGGGCAAAAATAAGAGCTTTCAGTTGTAACTTAGATATAGTTAACACAACAGAATTCTTATGCAGTAACTTTCAGATATATGTAACAAAACAGAATATGTATTCAGTAACTTTCAGATATATGTAACAAAACAGAATATGTATTCAGTAACTCTCAGATATATGTAACAAAACAGAATATGTATTCAGTAACTTTCAGATATATGTAACAAAACAGAATATGTATTCAGTAACTTTCAGATATATGTAACAACACAGAATATGTATTCAGTAACTTTCAGATATATGTAACAAAACAGAATATGTATTCAGTAACTTTCAGATATATGTAACAAAACAGAATATGTATTCAGTAACTTTCAGATATATGTAACAAAACAGAATATGTATTCAGTAACTTTCAGATATATGTAACAACACAGAATATGTATTCAGTAACTTTCAGATATATGTAACAAAACAGAATATGTATTCAGTAACTTTCAGATATATGTAACAAAACAGAATATGTATTCAGTAACTTTCAGATATATGTAACAACACAGAATATGTATTCAGTAACTTTCAGATATATGTAACAACAGAATTTTTATGCAGTAACTTTTAACAATGCAAACGGGAGCGAGATCTCTTATTAAAATACAAAAAATGACACTTGTGAAACAGATGTAGTTAGAGAAAAAAGTCCTGTTACCCTTTATAGTTTAGGTAGATAAAGGTCTCAGTCACATTTGAGTAAAATAATCCTATTTCGATAAATGTCATAGGATCTTTTTTTTAAAGATATTTTATTTTCACGGACCCCTTGCAATTACACCACGGACCACTAGGGGTCCGCGGACCCCCGGTTGAGAAACACTGATGCAGACTATTAAATTTGGGGAAACGGGCTCCGAGCCCTTTCCTGTTTGACATGGTGATGGACAGGTTGACGGACGACATCAGGCAGGGGTCTCCGGGGACTGTGATGTTTGCAGAGGACATAGTGATCTGTAGTGAGAGTAGGGTGCAGGTGGAGGAGAGCCTGGAGAGGTGGAGGGAGAGAAGAGGAATGAAAGGAGCCAGACCTGGGTAGCGTAGCGGTCTATTCCGTCGCTTACCAACACGGCGGTCGGCGGTTCGAATCTCCGTGTTACCTCCGGCTTGGTCGGGCGTCCCTACAGACACAACGGGCCCTGTCTGGGGGGGGGGGGGTATTTATCCTGGTCGCTGCACTAGCGCCTCCTCTGGTCAGTCGGGGCGTCCCTCGGATCGGCAGAGAGGGGGGTAATTGGCCAGAGTCAATTGGGCAGAAAATTGAAAAAAAAAGAGGAGCAAGACGGAATACCTATGCGTGAATGAGAGGGAGGACAGTGGAGGGGTGAGGATGCAATGAGTGGAGGTGATGAAGGTGTATGAGTTTAAATACTTGGGGTCAGCTGTCCAAAGTAACGGGGAGTGCAGGAGAGAGGTGAAGAAGAGGGTGCAGGCAGGGTGGAGTGGGTGGAGAAGAGTGTCAGGAGTGATGTGTGACAGAAGGGTACCAGCAAGAGTTAAAGGGAAGGTTTACAAGATGGTAGTGAGACCAGCTATGTTGTATGGTTTGGAGACAGTGGCACTGATGAAAAGACAGGAGGTGGAGCTGGAGGTGGCAGAGTTGAAGATGATAAGATTTTCACTGGGAGTGATGAAGAAGGACAGGATTAGGAACGAGTATATTAGAGGGACAGCTCAGGTTGGACGGTTTGGAGACAAAGCAAGAGAGACAAGATTGAGATGGTTTGGACATGTGTGGAGGAGAGATGCTGGGTATATTGGGAGAAGGATGCTGAATATGGAGCTGCCAGGGAAGAGGAGAAGAGGAAGGCCAAAGAGGAGGTTTATGGATGTGGTGAGGGAGGACATGCAGGTGGCTGGTGTGACAGAGGAGGATGCGGAGGACAGGAAGAGATGGAAACGGATGATCCGCTGTGGCGCCTCCTACCGGGAGCAGCTGAAAATAGTAGTAGTAGTAAACAAACTATAAAATTATCAACTGATGATTATACTAGGAGAATTAAAAGATTGTAGAAGGTTATTTCAAACGTATTTTCTTAACACATTAGGTGCATGTAGTATATAAATAAATAAATAAATAAATATCCATCCATCCACCCATTATCAAAATTATATATATATACGTACATATGTGTGAGTGTGTCTATGTATGTATGTATGTATGTATGTATGTATGTATGTATGTATGTATGTATGTATGTATGTATGTATGTATGTATGTATGTGTATGTATGTATACGTATGTATACGTATGTATGTATGTGTGTGTATGTATGTGTATGTATCTATTTATGTATGTGTATGTGTGTGTGTAGAGATATAGATATAGATATATATATATAGATATGTATGTATGTATGTATATATACACATTATCCAAACCGCTTATCCTGCTCATGGTGGAGCCTATCCCAGCAGTCATTGGGCAGCAGGCAGGGGGGCACCCTGGACTGGCTGCCAGGCTATCACAGGGCCTATACTATATACACATTATAAACATACATACATTATCCAAACCGCTTATCCCACTCTCAGGATGGCCTACCACCAGGAAAACACCATACCCACGGTGAAGCATGGTGGTGGCAGCATCATGCTTTGGGGGCTGCTTTTCTTCAGCCGGAGCTAAAGCTTTAGTCAAAGTGGAGGGATTCATGAATATCAGTCGATTTTGGTGCAAAACCTGCAGGCGTCTGCATGACAACGACCCAAAGCATACATCCAAGTCAACAAAGGCATCACCAAAAGATGAGCGTTTTGGAGCGGCCCAGCCAGAGCCCAGACCAGAATCCCACAGAGCATCAGTGGGGTGACCTGAAGAGGGCTGTGCACACGAGATGCCCTCACAATTTGACGCCTCTGCGTTTTTGTAAGGAAGAATGGGAAAATATTGCTAAATCAAGACGGGCCAAGCTGACAGACTCTTACCCAAAAGAATGAGTGTTGTAATAAAATCAAAAGTGCTTCCAAGTATGTTTAGGGGTGTGCACACTTGGCAATCATGTTATTGTAAGTTTTTTTTTCCCTTTTCCCTGAAATGTTTGTTTTTCACTTTATCTGTATAGGTTGCAAGTTAAAAGAATGTGGAAAAGCTGTGACATGAGTTATATTGGTTTATTTATTTATTTTGCATCAGCGAAACCTGCCGTTTTGACAGGGCTGTGCAGACTTTTTCTATCCGCTGTATGTGCTAGTTTAGATTGCATCCCAGGTTTGATCAAGCTCTTTGGCTCGGGGCAGAATTTTAAATTCGTGTACTTAACACCTGAAGCCCTCAGTACAGATGACCTCTTGTCAGATCTTATGTAATACCTGTTCAATGTCAACATGCGATCCTGGCCATTTAATTGGATATAGTCTGTAACTACGGTAGGGCTAATTCTGAGTATCCAGAAATGTAACAACAACAAAAAATAAGAAAGAAACGTGAGAGAAAAGCACTTAGGAAAACATCCATCATAAAGAAATTACATCCTGTCAGTCCTCTGTATTAGTGAACACTCAGTAAGGCCAAGTAAATGACAGGTATGAATACATTTTTCTGATATTTGATGAGCCCCATTTTTCACTTTCTCTCAGTTCTTTAAAGTAACAGCTTGACTCTCGGGTTTACAGTAGACCAGAAAGTAGAGAAAAACCAAAAGCCAGAAAAAAAGGGGAAATTGTGCACAATAAATGTCAAAACTTGACAAATCCCATATTTGATCAGTGTTATTTTCCCTTTAACGCCACCCGTTGAGTTTCTATCATCTAAAACTTAAGTCAGTCCCACTAAAACTATTCTATTGTGGCCAGCTTATTATGCAGCGGGGAGCATATGAAATGACAAATTCAAGTTTTCTTTCACCGCATCAATTTTATTATTCTCATACATACGAACAACTCAACAAAAACATGCAGATGACTAAAATGAGACGTGATTAAAACATAATGGGGACATGGGAGCAAAAGAAATAACTGAGTTGAAATAATTTTAAAAAAAACTTACAAAAGGAAAAGTCAGAATTTACAAAAGACCCCACCACTTTCCACCTTTTAGTTTTAAATGTCATCTTTATTGTACAACTAAATTTATCACTCTGAAAAAATCATCTTCTCTGGGTAGACTTGGCTCACGAAAAGCGTGGATAACAGTGATAAACATGCCACGGCAGTGAGTACGGTGTGCAGGGCTTTGAACCAGCTGGGGTAGGTGGGCAGCAGAGACAGGTCATAGTGCAGGGAGATCCCAAACGACATAATAACCATAGTGATTCCTGAAATGATACTGTCACTGAGCAATATGGCCGCCCAGGCCAACAGAGGTGGAACCACGCTGTTGGCCAGGTTCAGCCAATCAGGTTTGGCTGGGCTGCTCTCAGGAAGCGCAAATCCCCAGCGTGCTCCTCCCAGGAAGGAAACAATGGCGGCGCCATATGCTACCTGGGCATAGGCCAATTCTGGGAAGTAGGTCTCAGTCGCAGCCATAAACAGAGGAAGGGCGACAAAGGGGATAAGCCTAGCGAATCCAAGGTACAAGGCCGGTTTGGGGCTCTTCCACAAGTCTTTCATGTCATAGCGCAGCAGATCCAGCTCTCTGGGAGGCGGCTCTGGCTTTGGCCGCTTCTTTAGGCATACTGCAGATGTGTGGAAAGGCTGGATCTTCGGTAAACCACCAATAAAACGAGTCTGGGACCACTGGAAAGATGTAGTGTTCACTAGACCAGTGACAGCAGGGATCTGGTTTCTTGGTAAACCGGTGGCGGCATTGTGGTTCGAGGACAACCTGGCTGGCGAGGCCCAGCAGGGCTGCAGGCGACTTGCACCACCACGTGCCCTGGCCAAGGTCGATATCATGGACCTTTGAGTGCTAGTCCAACCCCATACCTGAAAGGCAATATATTATACTATTTTTAATATATTGTAAACATTTTCTGACCTAAAGGGATGAAAACAGCACAAAAGAGCAGTAACTGATGAAAGGAAGCAGGAAAACAAGTTTCTGTGTTTGGAATGGATGGGAGCTTTGTGGCTACAGAGGATTTTTTATTTATTTATTTAAATGCAATTCAAAAAACACCATCTCTACTAACACACAGCCGACCATATGGCCTACCAACAGCCGCCAACGCAACTAGACGACACTAAGCAACTCTTACCTTTTGTGTTGTCAAAGTGCCTCCTCGGAAGGTTAGAAAGAGCATCTGATGAAAGAGGTCAATAAACATCAGGTTAGCTTTGCCTAAACCGCCCCGTTTACATGCAGTACTAAAACCCCAATTCAAACCGTTAGTAGCAGCAGGACCTCGTTTGTTTCAGTTGAGTGGTGTATGACTCAAAGCTTTAGAGTGTAAAGCACCAATATACTGAAGACCCCCCCACACCCACACACACACACACTTATGATAAAATCAAGTACCAACAGCGTCTCTCAACAGCAGGCATGTAAAGTGAGTTGTGGACGGAGGGGACCGGGTTCCCGGTGTGTGTGTGTGTGTGTGTTATGTCCACTGACTGACTGCTGTGGTCAGGGGCTGATTTGCTGGGTTGCTTACAGCTCACTGGCGCGTCTCCGCAGCGGAGATTAACCACGTCATCTTACGGTAAACACACGTGCATTCAAACGTAAACACACACCGACATAAAAAATCGCGTCGGTATTTACAAAAACGCCATTCTTACTTTTAGCTCAAGCTGGACGATTAACGCTATATTCGGACATGTAGGGGTCAATCCGTACCTTCGTAAACAGACGCGGTGCGTGCGTCCGCAACCTATTTCCTCCGGGTTTGCCGGAAACACCGACCCGTCTTCCGGTGGTTCCGCCCCGCGTGACGCGGCGCCATAGTCACAAGAATGAACGGCGTGACGACTTGCTCTCGATAAACCAGATTTCTTGGGAAATATTTTATCTTATTTTATTTTATTTTGTGTATTTGTGATCATACTTTGACGTCGATCACCGAACCCGATACGAAGCACGAGTGGCTCATCCGAACTAAAGATGGCCTTGATAAGGTCCAGTTTTTACACAGGCGTTATGTCCAGACAGGATTGCGCCCACAGTGGCCAGAAGACGGGATTGCGGCCCCAGTGGCAACTAATACGTGTCCATATACACGTATTTCGCCCTCGCAAAAACGTGTCCTCTGACACGTACGTATTGTGATGTAGTGTTGGTTGTGTCCGCACACATCGACGGTGCTGCATTTGATTTGGCGCTGTTCTATTGCGCTGGGATCGATTGGTGATGCCTGCGGGCTCTGGGTCGTTTGGTCGGGTCTGCCTGTGACGCTCCGTCAGTCTGAATAAAGAACGCAATGTAGCGGTTGTTTCGAGCGACAGCGCCGTGTCCTGACGTGATTTCTAAACGCAATAATAGGATTAATCTCCTTTTAATTTCTGCCAAATATCATATCCGTGCCAGCAGATCCTCTGCCCGGAAACCCAACTTCTTTATCTGCAAAGCCATTTTGGGCCAATATTTAGATGCTCTCACATGTAGTAAACACAGTCAAGCCATCAAAACTAGAAACGTGTGTGAAACTATCTTGTCTCCCTGAAGGTGCCGTGCGGAGCCCCCAGTTTACACTGTTTCATTTGATACACCCTCTGCTTTTTCTTTTTCTTCTCCTTTTGGAGCATGCTCTGTTTTCTTTGTGTCCTGCGGTTCGTTGTATTATTGTACATCTGTTCATTGTATTATTTGAATTGTACTTATTTTGATTAATAAAAAGTGAAAAACAAAACAAAAACGAATGGCTCATCCGGCCAAGAAACAATCCGGAAAACTTCCCGATAAAGCCAGTCACACTACTGCTGAAACCCCCCCCCCAGGCCACCGTCCAAAGTAAAGCCCTGCCTGCTGCCTGCTGCCTGTAACCCGGCCACCACACCACTACACCACTACACACAGCACAGGCCTACTGCTATTCACCCACAACTCTAATTACACTCACACCCAACCTAGCCTACTGCTACTACTGCTGCTACTGCTACTATTACTGCTACTACTACTGCTACTACCACTACTACTACTGCTACTACCACTACTACTACTACTACTGCTACTACTGCTACTGCTACTGCTACTACTACTGCTACTACCACTGCTACCACTACTGCTACTGCTACTATTACTGCTACTACTACTGCTACTACCACTACTACTACTACTACTGCTACTACTACTGCTACTGCTACTACCGCTACTGCTACTACTACTGCTACTACCACTACTACCACTACTGCTACTACTACTGCTACTGCTACTATTACTGCTACTACTACTGCTACTACCACTACTACTACTGCTACTACTACTGCTACTACCACTACTGCTACTACTACTGCTACTACCAGTACTACCACTACTACTACTGCTACTGCTACTACCACTACTACCACTCCTGCTACTACTACTGCTACTACCACTACTACTACTACTACTGCTACTACTACTGCTACTACCACTACTACCACTACTACTGCTACTACTGCTACTACTACTACTGCTACTACCGCTACTACTACTACTGCTACTACTACTGCTACTACCACTACTACTGCTACTACGACTACTACGAATAATATTAATAATAATAATAATAATAACAGCAACAACAATAATAACAGCAGCTAATCATAACCAACATTACTGTATTTTTATGTCATAAAACTAAAACATAATCTTCTCTATTGTATTGAATTGTAACATGCTCTATTTTTTCCTCTTTTGTACTTTACGTGTGATTGTACTTCACACATGATGGCAATAATGTTTTGCTTAAACTCTTAAATGCCGCAATGTAAAGAGAACAAATTTGTAAAGTGAAAAAAAAAGTTTACAGTTTCCCAACATAAACATTAAATCCTTAAAAACGGTGTATTTGGAATCGTGATGCGTTGTAACATGGCAGTTTGTCCGGTAGCGGAAGTGACGTTGGTGATGGGTCTGTCTTCTGGTACCGGACAATGCACCATCCATCCAGCTGGGACGCGTTATTATGAAACCCACTGCTTTTCTGGGCACTCTGTCTCTGATTGGCCAGTACTCGTACCCGTTTTCCGCGAACTCTGCCTCTGACTGGCTAGCACTCGTCGCCTCCGTTGGTTAGGTTGGTTAAGGTTAGGGTTAGGGTGGGGTTAGGGATAGGGTTAGCCAATCAGAGATAGAGTAGGGGCGGGTCTTCGTAGTCTTGCCCAGAAAAGCAGTGGGATCCATAATAACGCAGCTGGGACAGGGTCCCTGACCCGGAAGCTCAGAGAGACACGTGAAGCACATGTATGTGTGCACCGGAACACATCCCCTGTGACGTATGTTTATGTGACTGGCTGAAACCTCCTCGCCTCCATTGTTTCAGCCAGTCTCACAGATGCGCCGTGGACTCTGCAGGGAGAGACGATCTGAAGCCTCGTGCGTCCTGTGATGACGTATGGACCCTCCTCTGTTGGGGCAGTGGAGTGTGGATAGAATGCAGAATCCTTCCAATGCTTTGGCTTGTGTTTGTTTTGTTTTAACCAAGTCAAGTTTATTTGTGTAAACACGTTAGCCCCTAGCTAACGGGTCTGACCCTTTAGCCGAGCGGTTAGCGACGTCGCCTTGTGGTTCAGTACACCCCGTATCGAATCCCGCACCGGGCAAGAAAATAATCGGTTACATTGGTGGCAGGGGTGGGATCCGGAAGTGTGCAGATCCTCAGAAGTCTTTTTGGAGCGCGGGAAGAACAAAGTGCGAGGGCGCGCTTCCGGGAGAGGGTGACGACTGTAAACTACTAATAAGACACGTCAGCCCCTAGCTAACTTCTGTAAACTAGTAATAACACACGTCAGCCCATAGCTAACTTCTGTAAACTAGTAATAACACACGTCAGCCCATAGCTAACTTCTGTAAACTACTAATAAGACACGTCAGCCCATAGCTAACTTCTGTAAACTAGTAATAACACACGTCAGCCCATAGCTAACTTCTGTAAACTAGTAATAACACACGTCAGCCCATAGCTAACTTCTGTAAACTACTAATAACACACGTCAGCCCATAGCTAACTTCTGTAAACTAGTAATAAGACACGTCAGCCCCTAGCTAACTTCTGTAAACTACTAATAAGACACATTAGCCCCTAGCTAACGGGTCTGACCCTTTAGCCGAGCGGTTAGTGATGCCGCCTTGTGGTGCAGTACACCCCGTATCGAATCCCGCACCGGGCAAGAAAATAACCGGTTACATTTGTATATCACAAAATCACAAATTACATATTTGCTAACGCGCTCTTATCAGTGAAAACAGAGAATTTGGACTCGGACCTTTTGTTTGTTTGTTTGTTTGTTTGTTCAGCTGTAAAGACACACATATAAGTTCAGGCTACAGATCACAAACATTCCCACACGGATTCTTTATGAAACTTTATGAGAATTTGCTGTAAAGAAAACCAGAGATTTAAACTGGAAATAGGTATTATATTGTACTCAAAATATAAACAAGAGAAAAATACAATTGTTTAAAAAAAATAATAATTGAGGAGCAGGTCAGGCTATCATAAACTAAACATCGGGTGACTTTGCGATGCAGGGATTCATGTTTATACAGAGAACAAAACATCTGGAAGTTGCGGCCCAGGTTTACGTGGAAATAAGGGGGGGGGGATAAAAACAGAGGCGTTAGCAGAGCAACAGACATGGGAAATAAACACGTTGTTTCAGCACTCCATGCTAAATGCTAGAAAGGAGCCGAGACACACCGCTGGATGTGAGATATAAGTGTGTGTGTGTGCAGGGAGGTGCAGCACTCTCCCGGCGCGCGCCCTTCTCCTCCCCAGATTCAAACTGAAGAAACGCAGTGCGGTCAGGTGTCCACCAGGGGGCAGTCTTTAGTAGGAGCCAGGCTGAAGGCGCTTCTTGGACACGTCCAAAGCGCACATAGGCGGGTTTCCTGTTTAGGAACATTACCGGGTGCGTGCGCAGCCAGGGGGGCAAAACTGCTTTGGCGGCTCAACGATGAAAACGTTGGCCGTTTCCCACCCCGTCCTTTTGGCGGGTTTGCGTAGTTTATTGCGCGACAACTGCGCGTCACCTCTGCTGCATGTGAGCTCTGTCCTGGTTCAAATCTCTGCGCTGCCGCTGCTTTCTGCCCCCTAGCTGCGCACGCATCTCTGTGATGACGTCGCACGGAAACCCGCCTATTAGAGAGAGGTCGCCGGAGAAGAGCTCGCATCATGTGAAGAGGTGTGATGTAAGATTGCGGAACAAAGCCATGTACCCCCAGGTGGCATTAACGAGTACACACTGACAGCTGCCAATAAACGTCACAAAGGTCAAATCGTGGGTGTGCGTGGCAGGACAGAGACAAAGCCTTCACAAACTGGAGCTTCTACTGAGTGTTGTCTGGCAAGAGGACGACACGATAATTCTACACAAAAAAACAACAACAAAGCGGACAGAGTCGTGTGAGGAGACTGGCACAGAACAAGTAGGTTACCCTTTAAATTACAGCTGTCACATCTCTAATGGTAGTGTAGTCGGACAGTAACAGAACAAGGAGTCAACGGCAGGTTGATACCGCTAAGCCTTTCGACCGCAGCCAGCACAGGTGGGCGCCGTGGTGCCTCGAGGTTCCCAGCGGCGGGGGGGGGGGGGGGCTGCTCAGACGGTCCCGTCGCTCTGAAACACAGCAGAATAAAGACACCCACGTGGTGAGGGAAGCTGCACTCCCCGAAGTCGTCCCCTTGACGCGTGACACAAAGTAACACAAATGCGCCGCGTCCCCCCAAACGCGACGGTCAGTACCCCTCTGCAGCTGCGTGGGGGGTCTGTGTTGGGGGGAGGGGGCGGTGCATGGAGCGGGACTGGACTTTACTAAGTAGATCCTTGACCCCGCACCCTACGCCTCACTGAGATCACCTCGTGTCAGGGTTTAGTCCACAGGCCGCACTGTCAGTAGAGTAGAGTAAAGTAAAGTAGAGTAAAGTAAAGTAGAGTAAAGTAAAGTAGAGTAAAGTTTAAAGTAAAGTAGAGTAAAGTAAAGTAGAGTAGCGTAAAGTAGAGTAAAGTGTAAAGTAAAGTAGAGTAAAGTAAAGTAGAGTAAAGTTTAAAGTAAAGTAGAGTAAAGTAAAGTAGAGTAGCGTAAAGTAGAGTAAAGTGTAAAGTAAAGTAAAGTAGAGTAAAGTAAAGTAGAGTAAAGTTTAAAGTAAAGTAGAGTAAAGTAAAGTAGAGTAGCGTAAAGTAGAGTAAAGTGTAAAGTAAAGTAAAGTAGAGTAAAGTAAAGTAGAGTAAAGTAAAGTGTAAAGTAGAGTAGAGTAAAGTAAAGTAAAGTAAGCACTGACCCCTCCGTTGCAGCCGCAGCAGTCTCCGCAGATGGCTCCCAGCAGGCCGTTCACCACCTGGAAAGCGCACAGCGCCACCTGGATGAGGCCCATAGTCAGAAGCACGGCGAACAGAGAGATGTGCCAAGACACCACACCGGCCGGCTCCAGACACTTCTCCCAGAGAGTATGGTCGGCAAGGTAATCACTGCAGAGACACACGGGGGGGGGGGGCAATCATAATGCTAATAATGCTAATAATGCTAACAACAGGTTTTATTAAATAGCAGCTTTCCAGCGCTCAAGGTCACTTAGCGTTAGTGAGTATCAGCATAACACAGCCAGCAACACTCAGACATGACAGCAACACAGCCCGGTCAGAGGAGGAGGAGGGGGGGCAGACAGAGAGAGAGGGGCAGACAGAGAGAGAGGGGCAGACAGAGAGAGAGGGGCAGACAGAGAGAGAGGGGCAGACAGAGAGAGAGAGGGGGAGACAGAAAGAGAGGGGCAGACAGAGAGAGAGGGGCAGACAGAGAGAGAGGGGCAGACAGAGAGAGAGAGGGGGAGACAGAAAGAGAGGGGCAGACAGAGAGAGAGGGGAAGACAGAGAGGGGCAGACAGAGAGAGAGAGGGGCAGACAAAGAGAGAGAGGGGCAGACAGAAAGAGGGACAGACAGAGAGAGAGGGACAAACAGACAGAGAGGGGCAGATAGAGAGAGAGGGGCAGAAAGAGAGAGAGGGGCAGAGAGAGAGGGGCAGACAGAGAGAGAGGGGCAGACAGAGAGAGAGGGGCAGACAGAGAGAGAGGGGCAGACAGAGAGAGAGGGGAAGGCAGAGAGAGAGGGGCAGATAGAGAGAGAGAGGCAGACAGAGAGAGAAGGGCAGATAGAGAGAGAGGGGCAGACAGAGAGAGAGAGGGGCAGATAGAGAGAGAGGGGGGCAACACCCTGACACCAGGTGAGACCTTTAAGGGAGCTCTGAGAGCTGTAACAGTTTAAAACTATTTTTCATCAGGAAAAAAAAAAGTAAAAACAAAAACAAAAATCCCACAGCACCAATCCTGTCAGCTGTTCAGAGAGAAAGAATCTGCCCGGCTGTAGCGCCGTGCAGCAGCCGAGGCTGTTGGGCCTTGCTTTTTTCTGAATTAGCGTTAGAAGTCTCGAGAGGATATCTCCATTCAGCCCCACGGTATTACGCGTTACACCTGCTTCCACCGCCGTTCTTCCTGCTGAGACGGTTTTCCCGTTGCCAGTTTGGCCTGCCCCAACAAACACAAACGAACAACTCTGCAATCCGCTGGCTCTCCTTGCTGCAGGGAAGCCCCCCCCCAGGGAACCCCCCCCAGGGAAGCCCCCCCCCCAGGGAACCCCCCCCAGGGAAGCCCCCCCCCAAGAAAAACAGCTGCAGTGAAACAAACCTCCGGGCAACCACAGCACAAAGAGCAGCAAGCCTCTCACACACCCTGACATAATCAACTATATGCACTCTCCTTCCCCACCATTGGATTGACCAAGGACGGGGTGGGGGTGGGAGAGAGATGGGGGGGATGGGGGAAGGTGGGAGAGAGAGAGGACGCAAGGGGGAGGGGGGGCAGGTGGAGAGTGAGAGGGGAGAGAGGGGGGAGAAGGTGGGAGAGAGACAGAGAGAGGGGGACAGGGGGGGTAGTGGGGACAGAAGGGGAGGGGAAGAGAGAGAGAGAGAGAGAGAGAGAGAGAGAGAGAGAGAGAGAGAGAGAGAGAGAGAGAGAGAGAGAGAGAGAAGAGAGAGAGAGAGAGAGAAGGAGAGAGGGGAAGACGGGGGCAGGTGGAGAGTGAGAGGGGAGAGAGGGGGGAGAAGTTGGGAGAGAGACAGAGAGAGGGGAACAGGGGGGGTAGTGGGGACAGAGAAGGGGAGGGGAAGAGAGAGAAAGAGAGAGAGAGAGAGAGAGAGAGAGAGAGAGAGAGAGAGAGATAGAGAGAGAGAGAGAGAGAGAGAAGAGAGAGAGAGAGAGAGAGAAGGAGAGAGGGGAAGACGGGGGCAGGTGGAGAGTGAGAGGGGAGAGAGGGGGGAGAAGTTGGGAGAGAGACAGAGAGAGGGGAACAGGGGGGGTAGTGGGGACAGAGAAGGGGAGGGGAAGAGAGAGAGAGAGAGAGAGAGAGAGAGAGAGAGAGAGAGAGAGAGAGAGAGAGAGAAGAGAGAGAGAGAGAGAGAGAGAAGGAGAGAGGGGAGAAGGTGGGAGAGGGGGGCAGGGGGAGAGAGAGGGGGGAGAAGGGGAGAGAGAGAGAGAGAGAGTGTGCGAGTGGACCATCTGTTGCTTACCCCAAAGCAGGGCAATGACAGTATTGTAAAGATTGAAAGGTATCTGCCAAATTTAAAATCCTACATTTAAATTGCTACATTTAAAATGCTGTTTAAAATGCTACATTTAAATTGCTACATTAAAATCCTATATTTAAAATGCTACATTTAAAATGCTGTTTAAAATGCTATATTTCAAATGCTATATTTAAAATCCAAAATTTAAAATCCTATACTTAAAATCCTACTTTTAAAATGCTATATTTAAAATGCTACATGTAAAATGCTTTTTTAAAAATCCTATACTTAAAATCCTATACTTAAAATCCTACATTTGAAATGCTATATTTAAAATGCTACATTTAAAATGCTTTTCAAAAATCCTATATTTAAAATCCTACATTTAAAATGCTATATTCAAAATGCTACATTTAAAATGCTACATTTAAAATGCTACGTTTAAAATGCTATATTTAAAATGCTACATTTAAAATGCTATATTTAAAATGCTATATTTAAGTGTCTCTCCGCCCTCGGTGAAGAGAAAGACGTACTGCATGTGAGTCCGTGCGTGTGTGTTGTCGTGTGTGTGTGTGTGTGTGTGTGTGTGTGTGTCTGTCTCACCCGTCTGAGAAAGGGTAGGTCAGCTGTGTGCCGTTCACACACTTGGGTCCTTGGTTGAGGGCCACAGAAGACACGACGACGGAGTAACCTGCCCCCAACACGCCCACGGCGGCAAACAGCACGGAGCTCAGCATCTAAACACGCAGACAAGAGGGCAGAAAAGGGGTGAGGGTTGGCGGAGAAGGAGAGAAAGGTAGTGTAGCGGACTCGGGGGGGGGGGCAACCACGGGAGCTGCCGCAGCCGGGACGCGAACCGGCATCCCCCGCACCGCGGGAGAGCTCGCTAGCCGCTCGACTACTGGTTAACGTTGTCGCCCGCGGTGCGGGGGATACGGGTTCGCGTCCCGGCTGCGGCAGTTCCTGCGGTGGCCCCCCGAATTCGCTACAGTAGAAAGACAGAGGGGCGGGGCGGGGCGGGGCGGCGGCTGATGGACAACCAGGGAAATTGGGCGAGAGTGACGAATAGAGAGATAGAGCGAGGGATTGGAAAAAAGAGAGCTTGACTCATAGGGCCAGTCAATAAATATGATGTGGCGGTTGACCCGTGTGAAACAATGACGTCATTCTGCTCCCTGCGCGGGGCGGGTGCGGAGACGCCGGACTCAAGTGACTGCGACTAAAGGTCAGAGGGGGGGGGGCGTGGCCAATACGCAGCCGCTGGGATGGGAGTGTGCGTGTGTGTGTGTGTGTGTGTGTGTACACTAGTCGCACAAGTAGTTCTGACCAACTTCTGTTTGGTAGTTGTGTCCTCAACTAGTCCCTGCATACATCTGCGGACCTACACACACACACACACGCAGACACACACACACACGCAGACACACACACGCCAGACACACAGACACACACACACGCAGACACACACACACACACGCAGACACACACACACACACACGCAGACACACAACTCCGGGTTCCTGATTCCTGAGGTATCGATCACCACGTGTCTACCAGCACAATGCCGGCACTGTGGGAGGTCATGTGACACTCCCATCACAGGAATACTGTCACACAGCATCGAACCCTTATCAGTCTGTGCGTGTGTGTGTGTGGTGTGTGTGTGTGTGAACTTGCCTGCGCGTCCACTAGCACGTGGGTGTGTGTGTAAGATTTTGTAAGACTGTGTGTGTGTGTTGTGTATTCTGCACGAGTCTCACATTCTCCGTGTGTGTGTGTGCGTGTGTGTGTGCGTGCGTTTGCGTGTGTGTGCATGTGTGTGTGCGTGTGCATGTGTGTGTGTGTGTGTGTGTGTGCGTGTGCAAAGGTTTTGTGTGTTTTGGTTTCGTGTTATATGAACCAATGAATTAGTTCTGTACAATGCTTATACTCACTTCCATTAGGAAATGCTAAATGCTAAGTGGGCCTCCACCCACCCACCACCCAGCCACCCAGCCACCACCCATTATCCAGACCTCACCCTGCTCTGTGTTGCGGGGGTGCTGGTGGAGCCTATCCCAGCAGCCACTGGGCGGCAGGCGGGGGAGACACCTTGGACAGGCCGCCAGACCGTCACAGCCCCCCCCCCTCCCCCGCACAGACACACCTTGGGATTCTCCTGACCTACATGTCTTTGGACTGTGGGAGGACCCGGAGCAGGCGGAGGAAACCCGCGCGGGCACGGGGGGTGGGGGGTGGGGGCGGGGCGTGTGTTTTAATCAACAGAGACGACGCTCTCGCGGGTCTGCTCAAGTGTGCTTGTATTGCCCCAAATGGCGGATTAATGGCAAGGGGCTTCACAGCCGGTGGGGTATATCCTGGAGTCTGCCATGACGCGCTGTCACCCCGTCTGGTTATCCAGCCGCATCATGTCGGGGGGGGGGCGTCATTACGTCATTACCCCCTTCTCCACCTTCATTACCCCCCTTCTCCACGTCTCGCTGTGGGACCCGGACTGGTTATACAGCACAAAGGTAGCCTGTTGTCTTAAGTCTGCAGTGCCCCCCCCCTTTTTATCCCAATTGTACTTGGCCAATTAGCCCCCCACCCCCTCCCTCTGCCGACCCGGGGGTGGGGGGGGGGGTGCAGACTACCACATGCCTCCTCCCATACACGTGGAGTCACCAGCCGCTTCTTTTCACCTGACAGTGAGGAGTTTCACCAGGGGGGGTGTAGCGCGTGGGAGGATCACGCTATTCCCCCTCCCCCCCCCGAACAGGCGCCCCGACCGACCAGAGGAGGCGCTAGTGCAGCG
>NC_079213.1:111074384-111099384 GCF_029633865.1 Lampris incognitus
CACACCCAAACGGGGCAACGGCTACGATTTGTGTGTGTGTGGCTACTATCCAGCGTTGTGCTAGATCATATCCATGCTATCAGTATGTGTGTGTGGCTACTATCCAGCGTTGTGCTAGATCATATCCATGCTATCATATCGCCGTCTCCTGCAGCGCGGGGCGTTGTTTCACATCATTCGGGATTATTTCTGACCGTCTCTTATTAGCTGGCGGCGTCGCGGGGCATCATACGGCTTCACGCGACAGCGCAATCGAGTGAAACGGTTAACGAACACGATGGAAGCACTGGGATTTGAAAGCACTTTTGATACAACGTATCCTACATTGTATCAAAAATGTTTCCGCCCCTTCCCTTTGCAGAACTCGTCGGCGGATGAATCGTGAGGCCGACACCGATAAACGTCCAGTTTTCCAATAATGCCATTGACACGTACTTCCTAAGCACGCCGTTTTACACATTCTCCATTTTCCTCACGGCTAATTATGATGACACCCATTAGCCGGCGCTCAGGGAGGCCGCTTATTCTATTAACACAACAGCCAAAGGAACCCTATCAGGCGGGCCTTTATACTTAATTCTGAAAAGGTCGCTTAAAACCCACTTAACATTTCGATGGCTGATGAGACGAAGACGGCGGCACAGTGAAAAGCAAAAACAAGGTTATCGGTGGACATGCTGCCTGCAGCTGCAGAGACACGGAATTAGCCTCAAATAGGCAGAAAAAACACACATTTCTCTCTCCCCTCTCTCCCCCTCTCTCTCCCTCTCTCTCACACACACACACACACACACACACACACACACAC
Source organism: Lampris incognitus (assembly GCF_029633865.1). Lineage (NCBI taxonomy): Eukaryota > Metazoa > Chordata > Actinopteri > Lampriformes > Lampridae > Lampris > Lampris incognitus. The sequence continues at coordinate 111,075,193 of NC_079213.1, forward strand.
ACACACACACACACACACACACACACACACACACACACACAGAGCAAAGGTCCATCTGACACACGACAACCCTACTTTGGGGGTAAATAATGCTCTAAGACTTGCATGAGTGTGATGAGGGAACTAAGCTGTGGTCTATGGACACACACACACACACACACACACACACACACACACATTGATAGCAATGGTCCATCCTGGCAGCATGCTGGCCTGACTTTTGCAAGGCTGACGGAGCTGGAGGAGGTTCGGACGGGTAGATGGAGAAGGTTGGAGAGAGAGAGAGAGAGAGATGAAGGAGACGTGGGGCGAGATGAGGGTTTGATATAAAAAGAGAAGAGAGGAGAAAAAGAAGACGGGAAGAGAGGATACGAAGTGAGGAGGGGAGGGGGGAGGGGAGGGGAGGGGGTGGGGCAAGGGGGAGAGGAGGGATGGTGGGGGGGGAGAGAGGAAGAGCCTGTCTGATGTCTATCCAGGTCTGGGGATCAGCGTGGCAGGATCAGACCACTGTGGTGGACTTTTAGCAAGGGAATGGCCTTCAATTGGTGAAGCACCAGAACATTCCCCTAGCTCACATGATGCGGGGGCCCCCCTCTGCACACACACACACACACACACACACACAGACACACACACAGACACACACACAGACACACACACGGTGCCGAGGCAGAACAAAGAACAGTTTAGCAGTCACCATTCAACTGATCTACCACTGAAAACTAGTGCCAACATTAGACGATCAGTTCTATTTAAATTTCTCTAAAACAAGTTTGATGATGGTGATGATGATGATGGTGACGAAGATGATGGTGATGATGATGGTGACGATGAAAGTAATGCCTGTCTCATAGCCCATCACACACACACACACACACACACACACACACACACACACACACACACACACACACACACACAGACAGACAGGCAGACAGACAGGCAGGCAGGCAAGCAGACAGACAGACAGACAGACAGACAGACAGACAGACAGACAGACAGACAGACAGACAGACAGACAGACAGACAGGCAGGCAGACAGACAGACAGGCAGGCAGGCAGGCAGGCAGACAGACAGACAGACAGACAGACAGACAGACAGACAGACAGACAGACAGACAGACAGCCATGCAGCTCGGCGGTGGAGCCGGACGGCGTGTTTACTGTGGCGGCGTGGTGTGAGGTTTACTACGGACCGTCCACCCACAAACAAACGCTTTCGCCATGTGCGTCAATATTTGAAGTCTGTCCTCTGACAGCCGCTCCCTGTCTATTATGAGACTGTTTGGAATTACGACCAATTAAACAGGGGGAAATTCCTCACGCCTGTGTGAAACCTGTGGTGTGGGGGTGGGGGTGGGGGGGTCTCAGGCATTGAAAAAAATTAGATCCCCCCCCTTTTTTTCTTTTTTTAAAACACCGTTGATCCAAACAGAGATTCGGGGAGCATTTTCTTTACCTGTTCCAACGTGGCATTTAAGCAGAATCAAAACCAGATCAGGAATCTTTTAATCGGGTTTGGTTTTCTTTGGATTTTTTTTCCAAACACGTGGATTTCTGTGTAAAATCAGTCCAATTATTAGATCATTTTGAAAAATTCTAAGTACACGAGCGGTTTGCACGACGTATTTTGAGTAGCTCGGACCAGCTAGCCTCTGCTCCCCACGCGCAACATGAGCCTTGGGCGTCCAAGACCCTGTCGCCGGTTCTCCGGTTGTCCTTCCTGGGACCACTTTTGGTAGGTACTGACCACTGCATACCGGGAACACCCCACAAGACCTGCCGCTCTGAAGATGCTCTGACTCGGTCGTCTAGCCGTCACAACTTGGCTCTTATCAAGTCGCTCAGATCCTTATGTTTGCCCATTTTGTTCCTGCTTCCATCACACTGACTGTTGGCTTGCTGCCTAACACATCCCACCCCTTGACAGGTGCCATTGTAATGAGATAATCATGTTATTCCCTTCCTGTCAGTGGTTTTAAGGTTTATGGCTGATCGGTGTAGTCGTCACTCATAGATCCATGAAACCAGACATGTCAGGTCATCGCTGGTGTCCCCGATTAACTGGAAATATGGGGAAGAGTGACGAATGCTCGCGTCAGCTAAATTAGCTTCAGCAGCCGCTAAAGTGGACAAGAGGAGTAAGACAAAGCATTTCAGGCTATCTGAATGCAGATGTACCTTTTCGTGAATTACTCGGCCGACGTCACTTAGTTTACATTTTCTCATTTAGCAGATGCTTTTTTCCCAAAGCGACTTAGTGTACCAAGATAGCAAGCAACCTAGAGACGCCTTAAGGCTCATTTACGCCCCCCTTTACGTACGTAAAGGGGGGGACACGCTAACAAGAGCGTTCATGCTAAAGCTAACCTGCAGAGTTTGCCATGCAAACAACCGCGGGTTTTGTTCACAGTCATCATTTCACTCGAGCAGACGTGTTGACAGAAGTTACTACCGTCCAAGCTGTTTGTGAAATCCTGGTTTTGGATATTCACAAGGCTGCCATGTTCAGGTTACAAGGCTCCAGGCAGGGGTGTCCAACTCCAGGCCTCGAGGACCGCAGTGTCTGCAGGTATTGGTTGCAACCGTGCCCTACACCACCTGATTTAACTAATTAGCTCACCTCCTGGATCAAGGAGGGAAAGGAACTAGTGTAATCAGGTGGTGTAGTGCACGGTTGCAACCAATACCTGCAGACACTGCGGCCCTCGAGGCCTGGAGTTGGACACCCCTGCGTCCAGTGTGTTACATCCAGACCTCAGCACGGCGGCTTGCAGAGGACGTTAGTGTTTCTGTTATGGTACAAGGGACCCCGCTTTGCTCAGCAGCGCCACTGTAGTGGCCAAGAAATCCGCAGTTCACCTTTAATATGGGCTTGCAGGGTAGTCGGTGAAGTTGCCTCTACTGCCCGGGAAAGCCGGCAGCTTTCCCGGGCAGCCGGCAGACCTTTCATTTACTTGAGTTCTTGCAATGGCTAGAACGGGACAATTGGAAAGTGTCTCTCATTTCAAATGAGTAGATCTTCACGTGGATTGGTGTTTATCCCCACCTGTTTCTTTTTAAGACCGCACGCGTGGCCGAGACTGGGCTGCTGCAGGAGATGGGAGCCATGTTGTCAAAGCTGGGCTGTTGATTTCCTGCTTACTTTGAAATAAACCTCAGGAGCTTGAACGGAAACCGTTCAGGATCAGTGATGGTCTTACACTTCCTCTCTGTACAATGGGGATAAACTCAAGGAAAACGGACACCGTTAGCAAAACCATACTTGACGACCGTAACCCTTCTGTCTGCAAGCCACGCCTTCATAAAGCAACCCTACCTGAGTAATTCGTAGCTACAGTTCATCGTATAATCCCCATCAGAGCAATCAGTCAATCAATCAATCAATCAATCAATCAGTCAAGCTGCATTTTAAATAGCGCTTTTCTAGCTGCAACAGCCACTCAAAGCGCTTTAACAGGAAGTTAAACAAGGGTGTGATTTATTGAGCAATGGGCGTATATTAAATTTGATCAGCTGCCATAACAGCGGGGTAAATCAAGTTTTCTGGAGTAAACCGAATTAGCCTGAGCCGGTCCCAGCACGGTCAATCTCTCAGCAACTCAACACGCATCATCTGCTGTGCAAGGCTAGTCTAGCTCTGCAAACCCCTGTTATTTGTGTTAATGTTGATGGGGGGGGTAATCTTTGCAGGGAGCATGCCCAGTACAGACCCACCCCTACATGGGTTTTAATGGAGCTCATATGTTGACCAGCCTCCCCCATAACATGTTTTAATATCGTATGGCTACCGCACTGCTTCTGCTGTTCAATGTGACTTTTCTCCTGATGGATCTTGTTTTCGGTGGTGCTGAGACTGTGATCTGTTCGCTCTCTTATAGGTCCAAGACTACCTGACGAGGTTCGAGAGCATACCAGACATATTAGAACTGGACTGTCAGGTGACACGGCGAGGTGACAAAAAAATGTTTGATATCCTCATCGGAAAGCGACAGGCACATAATTTCTGCCGGTTTGTCTTAGCGGCCGGATCTACATTTTGGATCCTCGCCTCTCAGTCCCTCTTTCATTGCCCTCCTCTTTTCTAGTTCTCTCGATAGCCTCGGTATTCTGAGGCTATCCTGTACTGACGAGGCCAAGCGACATGTGTCATGATGCGTAAGACTGAACGGGAAGCTGCTTGCTGCCGCTCGTGTAGAACCAGAGTAGTAAAACAGAAAACGTTGGGAGTTATTTTGCATGTTGGTGGAGTTTTCTGATTCCGGCAGGTCCTGTTCGTTCTGGCTGAAGAGAAGGTTTTGTGGAGGTCAGTGCGTTGCTTCATTGACATTTTACCGTGGTCTGATTAGAGGAGTTGATTTGAAAAGACGGGTTGCCTTTGTTGAGTCATTCAGGCCGTCGTCTTTTCTTGTCAGTGTTGTTTAAAGAACACATCGTCCATGCAGCGTCTTTGTCCACGTCTGAGTTTGTTTTGTCTTCGTTTCATGGCTGGGGGAGCTGGGGCTGGATCGGCTGGGACAGCTGGTGCTGGATAGGCTGGGGGAGCTGGGGCTGGATCGGCTGGGAGAGCTGGGGCTGGATCGGCTGGGAGAGCTGGGGCTGGATCGGCTGGGAGAGCTGGTGCTGGATCGGCTGGGAGAGCTGGGGCTGGATCGGCTGGGAGAGCTGGCGCTGGATCAGCTGGGAGAGCTGGCCCTGGATTGGCTGGGAGAGCTGGCGCTGGATCGGCTGGGGGAGCTGGCGCTGGATCGGCTGGGGGAGCTGGGGCCGGATCGGCTGGGAGAGCTGGTGCTGGATAGGCTGGGAGACCTGGTGCTGGATAGGCTGGGAGAGCTGGTGCTGGATCGGCTGGGAGAGCTGGGGCTGGATCGGCTGGGAGAGCTGGCGCTGGATCGGCTGGGAGACCTGGTGCTGGATAGGCTGGGAGAGCTGGTGCTGGATCGGCTGGGAGAGCTGGCGCTGGATCGGCTGGGGGAGCCTGGTCTGCTGCATCCGGTGGGCCCATGGCCCTGACCGGGGCTGCCCCCGAAGAGGAAACACCGATGGCGGTCTGACAGGGCGCGGAAGCGGGGCAGGCTAAGCTAACTGCTAGCCCACGCAGACAAGTAGTTCTGACGGTCCTCCTGGACGGCGTTCCTTCTCCCGGCCAGTCGAATTTGACTGTGTTGCACTGAGGGGGACTGTGTTGTTAACGGTTTTGTTTTTTAATTAGCATTATTATTTCCCCCCCCCCTTTTTTCTCCCCAATTGTACTTGGCCAATCACCTCACTCTTCCGAGCCGTCCCGGTCTCTGCTCCACCCCCTCTGCCGATCCGGGGAGGGCTGCAGACTACCACATGCCTCCTCCCATACAGGTGGAGTCACCAGCCGCTTCTTTTCACCTGACAGTGAGGAGTTTCACCAGGGGGAGGCAGCACGTGGGAGGAACAGGCGCCCCAATCGACCAGAGGAGGCGCTAGTGCAGCGACCAGGACACACACCCACATCCGGCTTCCCACCCACAGACACGGCCGGTTGTGTCTGTAGGGACGCCCCACCAAGCCGGAGGTAACGTGGGGACTCGAACCGGAGACCCCCCGTGTTGCTAGGCAACGGAATAGACCGCCACGCCACCCGGAGGCCCGGCAACTGGTCATGTTTTTTCTTTCTTTCTTTTTTGCTGTTGTTTTTTTTGCTTTGTCTTCTCTTTTTTTGTATGTTTTTTGTGGTGTCGTTTTTGGGAAACTGGGGATGTGTGTTTTTGTCTTTTGTGTTGTGCTGCTGTGGGCTGGGGGACACACAACGTCGTTTCTCTTGTGTTCCTGATTCCTGACGTGTCAAATAGAAACACTGGTCCCGCTACGTCTAATCCCAAAAAGCTCTTGATACAGGACAGGGTGACGGACACACACACACACACACACACACAGACACACACACACACACACACAGACACACACAGAGCCATTTCAGTAGTGGTGAGAAACACCGTGTCAGCCAGGTGGTAAGTGAGTGAACTGGTCATAAACGCCCAGCGCTTATCCTCAGGCTGAGGATCCTCACCTTGCTGATAATGTGTGTGTGTGCGTGTGTGTGTTTGTGTGTGTGTTTGTATGTGTGTGTGTGTGTGTGTGTGTGTGTCAGTGCATGCTTCAGGATGGCCTCAAAAAACTCTTGCTTTGCTCAAAAGCCAGGGTGTCACTTCCAAACACACATTCACATCCCTCCCCACTTCTCAGAACACACACACGCACACACACACACAGACACACACACATGCACACACACACACACACACACAGACACACACACACAGACACACACACATGCACACACACACACACACACACAGACACACACACACAGACACACACACCCCTCCTGGTACTTGTGCTCTTGTCTCCATCCTATTTAAACAGTGGCTGTTGAATTTCACAACCTGCCCGTAAACGACCCGGAGACACGATGAGGTCCACGGGAAAATAAATCAAGGCTGTTTGCCCGGCTACTCCATGTGTGTGTCTGTGTGTGTGTCTGTGTGTGTGTGTGTCTGTGTGTGTGTGTGTGTGTGTGTGTGTGTGTGTGTGTGTGTGTGTGTGTGTGTGTGTGTGTGTCTGTGTGTGTGTGTGTCTGTGTGTGTGTGGTGGGAGCGGGTCGTGTTTGCCAGTGTGTGAAAGGCAAAGAAAGGGAAATAAGTGTGATCTGTCAGCATGACACAAACTGAGTTTTCCGGCCAAGCGATGCGACGTCTCCCTGGGAATGCTACCGGTGGTCGCCATGGCGACGGCGGCGCTGGGGAGGAGAGTGGGAATGTGGCCGCCCTCGTCTTGTAAGTACAGGTGTGCTTATTATATAGGTGCCCACGCGCATGCCTGTGTGTATTTCTATACGTGAACAGAATGTGTGCATACAACATGCGACATCCCATTTGCATTTCACTGTTAATTGTCAGGCGTACACACGTGTGTGTGTGTGTGTCTGTGTGTGTCTGTGTGTGTGTGTGTGTGTGTGCATGTGCCCTCTACCAAATAGTGCCAGGCTTTCATCTTATATAAAGAGCCTCTTGCTGTTCAAATCTACTGTATTTAGCAATGCCATGTCACTCTTTGATACACACACTGGCTAATAAAATCAACACACACACACACACACACACACACACACACACACACACCTAGGGACAGTTTAATACGGCCGAGTCACCTGACCTACATGTCTTTGGACTGTGGGGGAGGAAACTGGAGCACCCGGAGGAAACCCACACAGACACGGGGAGAACATGGAAACTCCACACAGAGGACGACCCGGGACGACCTTCTTGCAGTGAGGCGGCCGCGCTAACCACTGCACCGCCGTGCCGCCCGAGACAAAAACACAACAAATCCCAAATTTCCCCAAAACTACACCACCAGAAACATACAAACAAACAAATAGTTAACAACACAGTCCACTCGGTGCAACACAGTCCAAAAATTCCACTGTCCAGGGAAGGAACGCCAGCCAGGACGACGGTCCGAACTGGCGGTCTGCATGGGCTAGCAGTTAGCTTAGCCTGCCCCGCTTCCGCGTCCTGTCAGACCGCCCTCGGTGTTTCCTCCTCGGGTGCAGCTCCGGAAGGGCCGTGGTCCCTGGGCCCACCGGACGCAGCAGACCCAGTTCCCTCAGCCGATCCAGCGCCAGCTCTCCCAGCCAGACACCTTCGACACACCTCCCCGCACTCCACACGACGCCAACGCCAGGCGAGGCCTCCGCCAGACCGCCCTCGGCGTTATCGGAACTGCCGGTCTGCATGGGCTAGCAGTTAGCTTAGCCTGCCCCGCTTCTGCGTCCTGTCAGGCTGCCCTCGGTAATGAATAATGTATAATGTATAATGAATGTATATGCTGTGATATTTATAGCCTGATGGACAACATGTAACTTCCACTGTCAACATGTAACTTTTACTGTCAACATGTAACTTTCACTGTCAACATGTAACTTTCTCTGTCAACATGTAACTTTACTGTCAACGTGTAACTTTTACTGTCAACATGTAACTTTACTGTCAACATGTAACTTTTACTGTCAACATGTAACTTTCACTGTCAACGTGTAACTTTTACTGTCAACATGTAACTTTCACTGTCAACGTGTAACTTTTACTGTCAACATGTAACTTTACTGTCAACATGTAACTTTCACTGTCAATATGTCACTTTCACTGTCAACATGTAGCTTTTACTGTCAACATGTAACTTTTACTGTCAACATGTAACTTTTACTGTCAACATGTAACTTTCACTGTCAACATGTAACTTTTACTGTCAACATGTAACTTTTACTGTCAACATGTAACTTTCACTGTCAACGTGTAACTTTTACTGTCAACATGTAACTTTACTGTCAACATGTAACTTTCACTGTCAATATGTCACTTTCACTGTCAACATGTAGCTTTTACTGTCAACATGTAACTTTTACTGTCAACATGTAACTTTTACTGTCAACATGTAACTTTCACTGTCAACATGTAACTTTTACTGTCAACATGTAACTTTTACTGTCAACATGTCACTTTTACTGTCAACATGTCACTTTCACTGTCAACATGTAACTTTTACTGTCAACATGTAACTTTTACTGTCAACATGTAACTTTTACTGTCAAAATGTAACTTTTACTGTCAACATGTAACTTTTACTGTCAACATGTAACTTTCACTGTCAACGTGTAACTTTTACTGTCAACGTGTAACTTTTACTGTCAACATTTAACTTTTACTGTCAAAATGTAACTTTTACTGTCAACATGTAACTTTTACTGTCAACATGTAACTTTCACTGTCAACATGTAACTTTCACTGTAAACATTTAACTTCCACTGTCAACATGTAACTTTCACTGTCAACGTGTAACTTTCACTGTAAACATTTAACTTCCACTGTCAACATGTAACTTTCACTGTCAACGTGTAACTTTTACTGTCAACATGTAACTTTTACTGTCAACATTTAACTTTTACTGTCAACATGTAACTTTTACTGTCAAAATGTAACTTTTAATGTCAACATATAACTTTTACTGTCAAAATGTAACTTTCACAGTCAACATGTAACTTTCACTGTCAACATGTAACTTCCACTGTCAACATTTAACTTTTACTGTCAACATGTCACTTTCACTGTCAACATGTAACTTTCACTGTCAACATGTAACTTTTACTGTCAACATGTAACTCACTGTCAACATGTAACTTTTACTGTCAACATTTAACTTTTACTGTCAACATGTAACTCACTGTCAACATGTAACTTTTACTGTCAACATGTAACTTTCACTGTCAACATGTAACTTTTACTGTCAACATGTAACTTTCACTGTCAACATGTAACTTTTACTCCCAACATGTAACTTTCACTGTCAACATGTAACTTTTACTCCCAACATGTAACTTTTACTGTCAACATGTAACTTTTACTGTCAACATGTAACTTTTACTGTCAACATGTAACTTTCACTGTCAACATGTAACTTTCACTGTCAACATGTAACTTTTACTGTCAACGTGTAACTTTTACTGTCAACATATAACTTTCACTGTCAACATGTCACTTTTACTGTCAACATGTAACTTTCACTGTCAACATGTAACTTTCACTGTAAACATTTAACTTCCACTGTCAACATGTAACTTTCACTGTCAACGTGTAACTTTTACTGTCAACATGTAACTTTTACTGTCAACATTTAACTTTTACTGTCAACATGTAACTTTTACTGTCAACATGTAACTTTTAATGTCAACATATAACTTTTACTGTCAAAATGTAACTTTCACAGTCAACATGTAACTTTCACTGTCAACATGTAACTTTCACTGTCAACATGTAACTTTTACTGTCAACATGTAACTTTCACTGTCAACATGTAACTTTTACTCCCAACATGTAACTTTCACTGTCAACATGTAACTTTTACTCCCAACATGTAACTTTTACTGTCAACATGTAACTTTTACTGTCAACATGTAACTTTTACTGTCAACATGTAACTTTCACTGTCAACATGTAACTTTTACTGTCAACATGTAACTTTCACTGTCAACGTGTAACTTTTACTGTCAACATGTAACTTTACTGTCAACATGTAACTTTCACTGTCAATATGTCACTTTCACTGTCAACATGTAGCTTTTACTGTCAACATGTAACTTTTACTGTCAACATGTAACTTTTACTGTCAACATGTAACTTTCACTGTCAACATGTAACTTTTACTGTCAACATGTAACTTTTACTGTCAACATGTCACTTTTACTGTCAACATGTCACTTTCACTGTCAACATGTAACTTTTACTGTCAACATGTAACTTTTACTGTCAACATGTAACTTTTACTGTCAAAATGTAACTTTTACTGTCAACATGTAACTTTTACTGTCAACATGTAACTTTCACTGTCAACGTGTAACTTTTACTGTCAACGTGTAACTTTTACTGTCAACATTTAACTTTTACTGTCAAAATGTAACTTTTACTGTCAACATGTAACTTTTACTGTCAACATGTAACTTTTACTGTCAACATGTAACTTTCACTGTCAACATGTAACTTTCACTGTAAACATTTAACTTCCACTGTCAACATGTAACTTTCACTGTCAACGTGTAACTTTCACTGTAAACATTTAACTTCCACTGTCAACATGTAACTTTCACTGTCAACGTATAACGTTTACTGTCAACATGTAACTTTTACTGTCAACATTTAACTTTTACTGTCAACATGTAACTTTTACTGTCAACATGTAACTTTTAATGTCAACATATAACTTTTACTGTCAAAATGTAACTTTCACAGTCAACATGTAACTTTCACTGTCAACATGTAACTTCCACTGTCAACATTTAACTTTTACTGTCAACATGTCACTTTCACTGTCAACATGTAACTTTCACTGTCAACATGTAACTTTTACTGTCAACATGTAACTCACTGTCAACATGTAACTTTTACTGTCAACATTTAACTTTTACTGTCAACATGTAACTCACTGTCAACATGTAACTTTTACTGTCAACATGTAACTTTCACTGTCAACATGTAACTTTTACTGTCAACATGTAACTTTCACTGTCAACATGTAACTTTTACTCCCAACATGTAACTTTCACTGTCAACATGTAACTTTTACTCCCAACATGTAACTTTTACTGTCAACATGTAACTTTTACTGTCAACATGTAACTTTCACTGTCAACATGTAACTTTCACTGTCAACATGTAACTTTTACTGTCAACGTGTAACTTTTACTGTCAACATATAACTTTCACTGTCAACATGTCACTTTTACTGTCAACATGTAACTTTCACTGTCAACATGTAACTTTCACTGTAAACATTTAACTTCCACTGTCAACATGTAACTTTCACTGTCAACGTGTAACTTTTACTGTCAACATGTAACTTTTACTGTCAACATTTAACTTTTACTGTCAACATGTAACTTTTACTGTCAACATGTAACTTTTAATGTCAACATATAACTTTTACTGTCAAAATGTAACTTTCACAGTCAACATGTAACTTTCACTGTAAACATTTAACTTCCACTGTCAACATTTAACTTTTACTGTCAACATGTCACTTTCACTGTCAACATGTAACTTTCACTGTCAACATGTAACTTTTACTGTCAACATGTAACTCACTGTCAACATGTAACTTTTACTGTCAACATTTAACTTTTACTGTCAACATGTAACTCACTGTCAACATGTAACTTTTACTGTCAACATGTAACTTTCACTGTCAACATGTAACTTTTACTGTCAACATGTAACTTTCACTGTCAACATGTAACTTTCACTGTCAACATGTAACTTTCACTGTCAACATGTAACTTTCACTGTCTGCATGTAACTTTTACTGTCAACATGTAACTTTCACTGTCAACATGTAACTTTCACTGTCAACATGTAACTTTTACTGTCAACGTGTAACTTTTACTGTCAACATATAACTTTCACTGTCAACATGTCACTTTTACTGTCAACATGTAACTTTTACTGTCAACATGTAACTTTCACTGTCAACATGTAACTTTCACTGTCAACATGTAACTTTTACTCCCAACATGTAACTTTTAATGTCAACATGTAACTTTTCCTCCCAACATGTAACTTTTACTGTCAACATGTAACTTTCACTGTCAACATGTAACTTTCACTGTCAACATGTAACTTTCACTGTCAACATGTAACTTTTACTGTCAACGTGTAACTTTTACTGTCAACATATAACTTTCACTGTCAACATGTCACTTTTACTGTCAACATGTAACTTTTACTGTCAACATGTAACTTTTACTGTCAACATGTAACTTTCACTGTCAACATGTAACTTTCACTGTCAACATGTAACTTTTACCCCCAACATGTAACTTTCACTGTCAACATGTAACTTTTACTCCCAACATGTAACTTTTACTGTCAACATGTAACTTTTACTGTCAACATGTAACTTTTACTGTCAACATGTAACTTTTACTGTCAACATGTAACTTTCACTGTCAACATGTAACTTTTACTGTCAACGTGTAACTTTTACTGTCAACATATAACTTTCACTGTCAACATGTCACTTTTACTGTCAACATGTAACTTTTACTGTCAACATGTAACTTTTACTGTCAACATGTAACTTTCACTGTCAACATGTAACTTTCACTGTCAACATGTAACTTTTACTCCCAACATGTAACTTTCACTGTCAACATGTAACTTTTACTCCCAACATGTAACTTTTACTGTCAACATGTAACTTTTACTGTCAACATGTAACTTTTACTGTCAACATGTAACTTTCACTGTCAACATGTAACTTTTACTGTCAACGTGTAACTTTTACTGTCAACATATAACTTTCACTGTCAACATGTCACTTTTACTGTCAACATGTAACTTTTACTGTCAACATGTAACTTTTACTGTCAACATGTAACTTTCACTGTCAACATGTAACTTTCACTGTCAACATTTAACTGTTACTGTCAACATATAACTTTCACTGTCAACATGTAACTTTTACTCCCAACATGTCTCTGAACACTCCTTGGATGCGTTACTCCATGGATGTGGATGCAACAATGTACTGTATATTCAAGGGGTATGCTATATCTGTGTAGGTGTTTGTATGCAGTCCATCTTCCTGAGCCGTCCACAGACCATGTGCATATTATATCAAAGGGACCAACTACATACTTACGAGTTCTCTATCTTACTCCCATTTATAGCAGTGGATCTTTTTTTTGCAACCCAGTTTGTCAAATGACTTGAATGTGCGGACATTCTTGACCAGTAAAATCGACCGCCGTTGTGCGCGGACACACATTTATGAGTATGTGCACGTGTGTGGTAGGTTTACAGTGTGGATGTACACGGTAAAATGCCAACTAGACACACAAACGGTGTTCTCTCTCCAGTATCTCTCATCTCTCTCTCTGTCAAACTGTCTCAGCTTATCTTCAAATCAGCTTATCATACTCATTAGCCACCAGGTGAGATGACGCCGAATGACAGTAACAGCACTCCAGTCCTATATATATATATATGAGCATGTTACTGGTTCCACCACCAAATATTTCTGGGCTCCCGAATCCGAACAATGACCAGGCGACCAGTGCCACACTTTTAATGGAAAGGCCACTTTCTCGCTCCCCTCACTTTGTCTCTTGCTCGACCATCCAGGCACTAATGTAAATGAAAAAGAGAGGAAGGGGCATGTTTTCTTGTGTGTGGGACTCTTTGTGTCTTAGTGTGTGTGTGTGTGTGTGTGTGCGTGTGTGAACAGGGACAAAGCCAGGGTCCAGGGGTATTGTTTTCGAGGCCTTGTGACACACATCCCCCCCCCTCCCCCTATTGACGGCCTTTCAAAATCAATAAAAATGATCTTGGAGTCCATCCACCATTTGGCTGCACTGTCTCGGAAGTGGCTCCTTTAGAATGTGGCGGCCCTACTGTACAATGGGGCAGCAGAGCGCGTGTAATTTGCCAAGCTAATCTGCAGCACTCTGCCATTGATTTCCCACCCCCCCTCACCTCCTCCCTCTCCTCCCCCCGACTCCTTAGCCCCTAGTCACTACACACATCACAAAAACACTAACTTCATCATATACCGTGTTAATGCACATGCACAATGACCCTCTTCCCTCCTGCCCTCTGGTAATTTCACTCTTTCTTTAGCCTTTCACTTTCCACTTTCTTTCTTTCTTTCTTTCTTTCTTTGGCGCTCTCCTCTCATATCGCTCCGGCCCTGGTCCTAAAACCTCCTCACGGTGCTTAAGAGTGTAGAAATGGATGGCTTGTGAAAATGCTGGCCCCCCCCCAGCCCCCCAGCCCAAACCCCCCCCCCATCTCCTCTAGAAACTTCACATTTCAGAAAGAGGCCATGTTTCTTTGACTATCTTATCTGCTACGTTCATTTTGCACCACTGAGCTTCATACAGGTTTAAAAAGGCATTTACGAAAACATTTGTAAACACTAAGCTCTTTCAAAAAATCTTAATTGCATTTTACTGGATAATTGCATTTTATTTTGCACAAGATGTATTTGCTTCCTCCAACAAAACTATCGTCTATGGAGGAAACGTCATTAATTGTTGACACCCGCCCTCGAAACACACACATTTTCCCACCTTAAGAACGTTTACGTTGCTCTCAATACCGCCACGGGACTATTTATTACTCATATGGGCAACACAAAACAAAAGCATAATGCATGGAAACTAGTGAGGGGGCAAGTGGAGAACAAGAGTGAATATATAAATCAACCGACACACGGAGGTGCAGTTGTCAGTTGCAGCTGTTCTGTTTTTTGAATCATCCAAAAATCAGCAATTGAACAGTATGTGTTTGCTAGCTGCAAGTTATATAATACGTCTTTCGATTTAAAAGATTTGAAAGAAATATCAATTTCATATATACTTACGTCCAGTGGCGGATCTAGAGATTTTTTCCTGGGGTGGCAAAGGGGTGGCAAGACTGTGTCCCAGAGGCGGCAGCTGCCACCCCTTGCCACCCCGTAGACCTGCGCCTGTGAGGGGGGGAGGGGGGCTTCTAAATCGGCGACTTCTGTTTGAGATGAGTTTGGTGTGGGGCCTCACTGACCTTCACCGTGAATGTACACAAAATATACTTTAAAAACATATTATCTGATTTATAAATGGGGTGGCAAGACTGTGTCCCAGAGGTGGCAGCCGCCGCCCCTGTTCCCACCCTGTAGATCCGCCCCTGCTTACATCATGGTCTGGGTCAGTGGTTCTCCACCTTTTTGGGGTCCTGGACCCCCCTGCGTATTTTTGATCTACTCTGAGGACCCCTCCACCTGATCTTGGGGGAGGGGGGGTTGCAATTTGATAGAAACAGTAGAAACTGCATTTTAAATTGCATTATAGCATTTATTCACTCTTTGGGGCAAAAATAAGAGCTTTCAGTTGTAACTTAGATATAGTTAACAAAACAGAATTCTTATGCAGTAACTTTCAGATATATGTAACAAAACAGAATATGTATTCAGTAACTTTCAGATGTATGTAACAACACAGAATATGTATTCAGTAACTTTCAGATATATGTAACAAAACAGAATATGTATTCAGTAACTTTCAGATATATGTAACAAAACAGAATATGTATTCAGTAACTTTCAGATATATGTAACAAAACAGAATATGTATTCAGTAACTTTCAGATATATGTAACAACACAGAATATGTATTCAGTAACTTTCAGATATATGTAACAAAACAGAATATGTATTCAGTAACTTTCAGATATATGTAACAAAACAGAATATGTATTCAGTAACTTTCAGATATATGTAACAAAACAGAATATGTATTCAGTAACTTTCAGATATAGTTAACAACAGAATTCTTACGCAGTAACTTTTAACAATGCAAACGGGAGCGAGATCTCTTATTAAAATACAATAAATTACACTTGTGAAACAGATGTAATTAGAGAAAAAAGTCCTGTTACCCTTTATAGTTTAGGTAGATAAAGGTCTCAGTCACATTTGAGTAAAATAATCCTATTTCTATAAATGTCATAGGATCTTTTTTTTTTTACAAGATATTTTATTTTCACGGACCCCTTGCAATTACACCACGGACCACTAGGGGTCCGCGGACCCCCGGTTGAGAAACACTGGTCTGGGTGAATACTCCCCGATAATGGACACAGGTACTAAGTAGTTCCGGTGAGGCGGGCTGTTCACCGGTCTAAATCAATGCGCTTGCCGCTGATAGGATTAATTCATTCGGCTCGCTGCGTCAGGCCGCGGCCGACAGCGACGTCTCATCATTTGTTCGTGAAAATCTTGCTATTGATTCGGGGACAATGAAACGGCTGGATAGCTAGCTAGTCTTGTCGTTAAACATCCCGTCCGATTACATTTACTCTTTGTCAACTGTACGCAGTGTTACTGACTTTGAATCTTGCTAGCATAGCGTTAGCTTTCCCGTTCATATAGCTGGGGTTCTTACGAGCGGACTAGAAGTAGTCCCGCCGCCTAGGCGTATCTGAGGGTTATCCTATTTGCTGGAGGAGTGAGCTACGTTTCCATTGCATGAGAACCTTGTGGGGTGGTAACGATTGGTCCAGGTTTTAGTCAGATCCTCAGGTGTTACCAGGGAAACGAGTTATGGCTTGTGGGAAAACTTTGGATTTTGGTTGTAAAACAAAGGAAAATATAAATTAATGGTCTTGGTTGTTTCCCTTTGGAAAGTGTCCTTGGCATAAGCGGGGTAATGACCTTCTGATAATGGACACCTCGTCGGGCAGCCCAAGCTGACCCTTTAGCCGAGCGGTTAGTGATGTCGCCTTGTGGTGCAGTACACCCCGCATCGAATCCCGCACCGGGCAAGAAAATTACCGGTTACCATAGTAATAATAATTATTATTATTGTCGACAGTTGTCAATCAAAGCAGCTGCAGGGCCAAACAGATACCGTCTAAATTCACCCTAGCTAGGCAAGAAGCATCGGCTCTACGGCTAAAGTTAGCCGAGCATCCTTTAGCTAACATTGACTAAAGCTCGTTCAGCTCCAGACGGGTGTCAGAAAACGCATGTTTGTGCTTCTTCTGTCTCGATTTCACCTCTCTGTAGTTATGGTGTTTGTTCGCGGTAAAGCATTTTGTTAACCTGTTCGGCAAGAGAAATGTGAATAAATCCGACGTGCCTTGTTTGACACGTGTCCTCGGCTTACGCAAACGTCTTCCCTAAAGCTGCATTTCCGTTATGACGCCTAAACATGACGTCGACTTCAGCTCCACGGCGCATACGATAAACCGAAAGGGAAAGGAAGAAACCCAGTGATGAAATTGGGACCCCTAGTGGTCCGTGGTGTAATTGCAAGGGGTCCGTGAAAATAAAATATCTTTTAAAAAAAAGATCCTATGACATTTATAGAAATAGGATTATTTTACTCAGATGTGACTGAGACCTTTATCTACCGAAACTATAAAGGGTAACAGGACTTTTTTCTCTAATTACATCTGTTTCACAAGTGTAATTTATTGTATTTTAATAAGAGATCTCGCTCCCGTTTGCATTGTTAAAAGTTACTGCATAAAAATTCTGTTGTTACATATATCTGAAAGTTACTGAATACATATTCTGTTTTGTTACATATATCTGAAAGTTACTGAATACATATTCTGTTTTGTTACATATATCTGAAAGTTACTGAATACATATTCTGTTTTGTTACATATATCTGAAAGTTACTGAATACATATTCTGTTTTGTTACATATATCTGAAAGTTACTGAATACATATTCTGTTTTGTTACATATATCTGAAAGTTACTGAATACATATTCTGTTTTGTTACATATATCTGAAAGTTACTGAATACATATTCTGTTTTGTTACATATATCTGAAAGTTACTGAATACATATTCTGTGTTGTTACATATATCTGAAAGTTACTGAATACATATTCTGTTTTGTTACACATATCTGAAAGTTACTGAATACATATTCTGTGTTGTTACATATATCTGAAAGTTACTGAATACATATTCTGTTTTGTTACATATATCTGAAAGTTACTGCATAAGAATTCTGTTTTGTTAACTATATCTAAGTTACAACTGAAAGCTCTTATTTTGGCCCCAAAGAGTGAATAAATGCTATAATGCAATTTAAAATGCAGTTTCTACTGTTTCTATCAAATTGCAACCCCCCTCCCCCGAGATCAGGTGGAGGGGTCCTCAGGGCAGATCACAAATACGCAGGGGGGTCCAGGACCCCAAAAAGGTGGAGAACCACTGGGCTAGCGTATCTGCTAGCCCAGTGGTTATCAACCTTTTTGGGCTAGCGTATCTGCTAGCCCAGTGGTTCTCAACCTAGCGTATCTGCTAGCCCAGTGGTTCTCAACCTAGCATATCTGCTAGCCCAGTGGCTACCAACACTCCTCTCTCACTCCGCCACTTCCGGGCTTAACACTTAACCTAGCGCCCCCCCCCTCTACAGCGCCCCCTTGTGACCAGAATAAACATTAAAACCAACACCAGAAACATGACCAAGCACGTTAGCAAGCGTGGCCATTGCAGCACCTAGCATACACACGGCTCCTCACACAGCACACTGACGGAGACAGCTGTCAGTCACTCTCTGAGAGTGGTGTGTGTTGCTGGTGAAGTCTGACACCGCACCGATCAGCCGCTCTAAGCCTATTACTGTACTCTCTCTCTGTTGTTGACAACGAAAACACACACACACAAACACACACACACACAGGGCGCTATCACGGAGACCTTATTCAGTAAGCTAACATATCCTCCACCATATCGCACACAATGCTCCTCCACACACGCAGGCGTAGACACAACACAACCCCTATCTGTGGGCTCGCTTTCTCTTTTTTCCCCCGCCATTGGTTGCCGACAACACGGCTTGTTGAGAGTATCATTTACAGCCGAGGTATCTGAAGAAAGGCTCCTCTCCCCTGGCGGAGTGCGTGTGTGTGTGTGTCTGTGTGTGTGTGTCTGTGTGTGTGTGTGTGTGTGTGTGTGTGTGTGCCACTCTCGCTTTAGAGAGGGGCTTTGCTGCTCCTGACACCGTTATCAGCTCCAGTCGAATGTATTTCTTATCGAGGTAGAGGGGTGTGCGTGCGTCGGTGTGTGTGTGTTTGTGTGTGTGTGTGTGTGTGTGTGTGTGTGTGTGTTTGTGGTGGGGATCTGACGACCGACAATACGAGCTTATCAAACGTCCTCAGCCCCGCTTTGGCCTGTCACTCAAGACACGTGCATGCGCACATGTGCACACACAGGCGCGCACACACAGGCACACACACACACACACACACACACACACACACACACACACACACACACACACACACACAGGCGAAGAGTGGGATTTTGATTGATAGATGGCTTTCCCAACAAATAGAATGTAGGGATCAACATCTTTGTGGCCCTGTTTCTTTCCACACATGCCCATGTGATGGTATAAGGTGTGCGTGTGTGTTTGTGTGTGTGCGTGCGCACACACACAAACACACACACACGTGCATAGGACGGTCTTCTTGTTTGAGTGTATGCATGTGAGCATGTGTGTTTGATTGTATGTTTGAATATGTATGCGTTAAGAGTGTCGTCACGTACGTGTGTGTTTGTGTGTGTGTGTGCGTGTGTGTGTCTGCATGTGTGTGTGTCTGCGTGTGTGTGTGCGCATTCCAGAGAGTAACAAAGGTGGGATTAGGAATGCATTAGTTGGCCACGGAGCGCAAGGCCTGTCAATAACAGCAGGCAGAATAAACCCCGAGACCTCGATAAGAAGACAAAGGCCGGGCCAGATAGCAGCTAGCAGGGAGAGAGACAGGGATCAATAAAGGGAGGGGGGGAGGGAGGGGGGAGGGGGGGGGGAGCAGACGAAAGGAGGAGAGAATGTTTTGCGAAAGTGGATGGCATCAAGGTGAAGGGATGGCTGAATGGATGAGCGCGACGGAGAGGAGGAGGAGGAGGAGGAGGAGGAGGGGGGGGCGGATGGGGGGTACGTAGACCATCAGGAAGGTGGTTTGGTTTTGAGTTTTAACCAGTAAACGTTGGACTCTCAGGAATGTCCAACTTTGGTGTTTCCAAGTTTCTAGAGCCGGGAAAGCAAGCTGAATAAGCAGCACTTGCTTACTTTGTGTGTCGACGTGTGTGACTCTGCACAGACACACACACACAGTGTGTGTGTGTGTGTGTGCACGTGTGTAAACGTGGTCTGTATAAGCATGCACACAGATATGTAGTCGCACATGACGTGACTGTAGTTGGCACAGTATTGCCTCCATGTCGTCACTGCGTCTCTTTCAAGGTGACCGTTCACGCGACAAGACGGCTCAGCCCTCCACAGGTCACGCTGGGCGCATCGGGCGGGGCGGGGGGGCAGTTCCAGCTACTCCGCGGGTTCAAAGCCCATCTCAAAAATGGCGTCTGGCTCTATTTCTTAACGGTGACGTCGAATCAAATTCTGTGTGAGAGAGGAACGGGTGAGGAAACCCGCAGTCAGTTTCGACTGAAGATCAGAGAAGGTTGGAGCGGCTCGTCTGGATACAACGTTTCTCCACAGACACGTTTCATCCCTCGGCGACGCCACACCTCTTCGGTCTAGCTGAGTGATGACACGTGTCGCTCGGTAAACATCGTATCCAGACGAACCGACTCAACCTTCTTTGATACTTCCTCTATCAAGAGATACACTGACATCCACAGTGAGCATATGACAAAACATGACACACTTATACATACAGTCTTACACGAGGCCAGACATATATTTACTTATATACATACTTAGACATGTATACTTTACTTATTTGCTAAAATATAAATTACTAACAACTAATTACTTAACTAGACCCCAAACCCCATAATAAGAACCACTGACTGGCAACACATTCAGTCGTCCCAGATAGTATATGCGTGTGTGTGTGCGTGTGTGTGTGTGTATATACATATACATATATATATATATATATAGAGAGAGAGAGAGACATATATTTACTTATATATATAGAGAGAGAGAGAGACATATATTTACTTATATATATATATATAGAGAGAGAGAGACATATATTTACTTCTATATATACATATGTATACATATATATACATATATATATATATAGAGAGAGAGAGAGAGAGATTTACTTATATATATATAGAGAGAGATATTTGCTTATATATATAGAGACATACACTACCGTTCAAAAGTTTGGGATCACCCAAACAATTTTGTGTTTTCCATGAAAAGTCACACTTATTCACCACCATATGTTGTGAAATGAATAGAAAATAGAGTCAAGACATTGACAAGGTTAGAAATAATGATTTGTATTTGAAATAAGATTTTTTTTACATCAAACTTTGCTTTCGTCAAAGAATCCTCCATTTGCAGCAATTACAGCATTGCAGACCTTTGGCATTCTAGCTGTTAATTTGTTGAGGTAATCTGGAGAAATTGCACCCCACGCTTCCAGAAGCAGCTCCCACAAGTTGGATTGGTTGGATGGGCACTTCTTTGAGCAGATTGAGTTTCTAGAGCATCACATTTGTGGGGTCAATTAAACGCTCAAAATGGTCAGAAAAAGAGAACTTTCATCTGAAACTCGACAGTCTATTCTTGTTCTTAGAAATGAAGGCTATTCCATGCGAGAAATTGCTAAGAAATTGAAGATTTCCTACACCGGTGTGTACTACTCCCTTCAGAGGACAGCACAAACAGGCTCTAACAGGTACTATTTAATGAAGATGCCAGTTGGGGACCTGTGAGGCGTCTGTTTCTCAAACTAGAGACTCTAATGTACTTATCTTCTTGCTCAGTTGTGCAACGCGGCCTCCCACTTCTTTTTCTACTCTGGTTAGAGCCTGTTTGTGCTGTCCTCTGAAGGGAGTAGTACACACCGGTGTAGGAAATCTTCAATTTCTTAGCAATTTCTCGCATGAAATAGCCTTCATTTCTAAGAACAAGAATAGACTGTCGAGTTTCAGATGAAAGTTCTCTTTTTCTGGCCATTTTGAGCGTTTAATTGACCCCACAAATGTGATGCTCCAGAAACTCAATCTGCTCAAAGAAGTGCCCATCCAACCAATCCAACTTGTGGGAGCTGCTTCTGGAAGCGTGGGGTGCAATTTCTCCAGATTACCTCAACAAATTAACAGCTAGAATGCCAAAGGTCTGCAATGCTGTAATTGCTGCAAATGGAGGATTCTTTGACGAAAGCAAAGTTTGATGTAAAAAAAATCTTATTTCAAATACAAATCATTATTTCTAACCTTGTCAGTGTCTTGACTCTATTTTCTATTCATTTCACAACATATGGTGGTGAATAAGTGTGACTTTTCATGGAAAACACAAAATTGTTTGGGTGATCCCAAACTTTTGAACGGTAGTGTATATTTACTTATATATATAGAGAGAGACATATATTTACTTATATATATAGAGAGAGACATATATTTACTTCTATATATATATATAGAGAGAGACATATATTTACTTATATATATAGAGAGACAGAGACATATATTTACTTATATATATATAGAGAGAGACATATATTTACTTATATATATATAGAAAGAGAGACATATATTTACTTATATAAATATATATATATAGAGACAGAGAGACATATATTTACTTATATATATATAGAGAGAGAGACAGAGAGAGAGAGAGAGAGAGAGAGAGAGAGAGAGAGAGAGAGACATATATTTACTTATATATATATATATATAGAGAGAGAGAGAGAGAGAGAGAGAGAGAGAGACAGACATATATATATATATATAGTATTGTAAGTGAAACAGCACTTAAACCATGTGATCCTACGTTCATTCTGCAGGCCCTCGTGTTCATATCTGACTTTTTGCTGTTTTCAGATTTTCTTTCTTTGTCTAAGTGTCCACACTCATTCTTGAAAGTGTCTCATATCTGCAATCAGTGTGAACAAACCTCCGCCTGAAACGCCTCGTATGTGCAGACAGACAACTATCAAGCTGTGTGCTGTGGTTTAACGTGTACAGGAAGGGAGCTCTCCGAAGCAGGTTTTCAACCACGGACTTTGCTCTCTTTCCACCCATGTCCAGACTTCCTGCCCTAACCTGGCGCAGATGTCTCCCCTCGTCTCATTGGACGATAGTTTCACTGACATGAGAGCAACGATTGGTCAGTGAAAGACAAGACATGAGACATCCAGGCAGCCCCATAGAGAGAACATGAATTCTGACTTTACGCCTCAAGCTGGATCGGATCTGATCTCCGGTAAAATATGACATTTGCCAGGACTGATGTAGAAAACATTCATTTCCATGCAGTTATACCGCTGTAAAAACCAGGTCTGCAATTGTTCTGGATTTAAGAAGCAGTCTGAACGTGGTTTAAAACAGAGCAGGTAAAGCTTTCAGTGGGTCAGCCTGTTCAGGTGTGAGGAAAAAAAAACAAATAAATTCGGTAACACTCTCTATGAAGCTTGCATCTATAACGCCCTATAAGCATCTATAACGCCCTATAAGCATCTATAACGCCCTATCAGCATCTATAACGCCCTATAAGTGTAGCTATAAGTCATTGTAAGATTAATTATAACCATGTATATGCCCTCACAACACCTCATAACCACCTTTATGATACACTATGTCAATTTAAAACGGATTTATGCAGTATAAATATGTCATCATTAGCCTGTTTATCTGTCAAATGTCATAATGCATCATAGCCAACTTGTTTTGCTGAAGTTTTGTAGAGATGCATAATGAGACTTCAGTGCTATTTCAGTCGTCACCCATTGCCGTTAGTCATTGTAATACACATTATAGGAAGGTATGGGCGTTATAGATGCAATAGATGCTTATAGGGCGTTGTAGATGCTTATAGGGCGTTATAGATGCTTATAGGGCGTTGTAGATGCTTATAGGGCGTTATAGATGCGTATAGGGCGTTGTAGATGCTTATAGGGCATTATAGATGCTTATAGGGCATTATAGATGCTTATAGGGCATTATAGAAGCTTATAGGGCATTATAGATGCTTATAGGGCGTTATAGATGCTTATAGGGCATTGTAGATGCTTATAGGGCGTTATAGAAGCTTATAGGGCGTTGTAGATGCTTATAGGGCATTATAGATGCTTATAGGGCGTTGTAGATGCTTATAGGGCGTTATAGATGCTTATA
>NC_079213.1:111104384-111107418 GCF_029633865.1 Lampris incognitus
GGGGCATTAAGTGGCCTTTTAGGAGACTGTGACCGCTGCTCAAAGACCCAATTACCAGGCTAATGGACTTAATGCCAGAGATGAGATGGGTCTGGGAGATGAGAGAGGAGGGAAAAAGAGGGAGAAGACAAACTCCAGTAGAGAACGAGCCGGCGTCCTTAATCTGATGGGCCAATCACGAAGGATCAGATGTACTGTACGACTACGCTGAGGAGGAGGACAACATGTGAGATGTGGAAGTGCATCCATGGGGGGGGGGTGGGGGGGACATGCCACACACACACACACACACACACACACACACACACACACACACACACACACACACACACATACACACATGCAGGCCACAGGAAACAAGCAAACAACAAGGAATACATGGAATGAATACAAAACACACACACACACACACACACACACACAGATGTGCACACACGCACACACACACACACACACACACACACACCCACACACACACACAGAGAAAAGAACTGTCTCGGTTTCAAGATCTGTCATGTGAGGCTGCAGATTATATGTGTGATCTCCGGGCTTATAAACGATTTAGCCAATTACCGACGTTATCTAAAAACGCTTTAATTTGCCATTCAGCCCTCCGACAGGGGCCCTCCGAGCCGTCAATGAGGGTGATTAGAGCCCAGATTGTGGCTTCGAAAGGCCCAAAACATCTGCTGTCAGGGAGACTCGGAGACGTCAACCCGGGGAAAAAAGTTCTCCTCTTCAAAGCCTGGCATCTGATTAGCAAGAGGAGAGGACGCTGGAGAGGAGAGGGGAGGAGAGGAGGGGAGAGGAGAGGAGAGGATGCTGGAGAGGAGAGGAGAGGAGAGGAGAGGACGCTGGAGAGGAGATGGGAGAGGAGAGGAGAGGAGAGGAGAGGAGAGGAGAGGAGAGGAGAGGAGAGGAGAGGAGGGGAGAGGAGAGGACGCTGGAGGAGAGGAGAGGAGAGGATGCTGGAGAGGAGAGGAGAGGAGAGGAGAGGAGAGGAGAGGAGAGGAGAGGAGAGGAGAGGAGAGAGAGGACAGGAGCGCAGAGGAGGGAGAGGAGAGGAGGCTGGAGAGGAGAGGACACTGGAGAGGAGAGGACAGGAGAGGAGAGAAGAGGAGAGGAGGGGAGATGAGCAGAAGAGAGGAGAGGAGAGGAGAGGAGAGGGGAAGAGAGGACGCTGGAGAGGAGAGGAGAGGAGGGCAGAGGAGAGGAGAGGAGAGGAGAGGAGAGGAGAGGAGAGGAAACAAAAACGGAGGAGCAGAGAGGAGAGGAGAAGATGGGGAGGGAAAGAGGAGAGGAGAGAAGGGGAGGAGAGAGACGAGCAGAATAGAGGAGAGGAGAGGGGGGAAGAAGAGAGGAGCGGAAACAAAAACGGAGGAGCAGAGAGGAGAGGAGAAGACGGGGAGGGAAAAGAGGAGAGGAGAGAAGGGGAGGAGAGTGGGGGAAGGCGAGGGAGGGCTGAGCGCATAAGAGGATAAAGGGAGAGATTGGAGATAGAGAGAGAAACGAGGAGGTGAGAGGATCCTGAGTTGGGTAGCTGCCAGCTAGCGTAGCGTGGCAGGGAAGGCCCATCTGCGCCTCCCGACACTCAAGATGGCAGATGCAGAAGCAGATTGATTTTCATTCAGCTGCCGCGATACACAACCGGAAGACACACACACACACACACAGACACACACACATACACACACACACACACACATACACACACACACACACACACACACACACACACACACACACACACCATGTTTCGAGAGGACTGACAAGTGCCAGGGCTGCTGTTGACTGTCTGTCTGCCAAGCTGTTCCTCTACTTCCTGTCGTTCTCTCTTCTTCTCCCCCTTCCCTCTCTCTTCTTCTCCCCCTTCCCTCTCTCTCTTCTCCCCCTTCCCTCTCTCTTCTTCTCCCCCTTCCCTCTCTCTTCTTCTCCCCCTTCCCTCTCTCTTCTTCTCCCCCCTTCCCTCTCTCTTCTTCTCCCCCCATTCCCTCTCTCTTCTTCTCCCCCTTCCCTCTCTCTTCTTCTGCCCCTTCCCTCTCTCTTCTTCTCCCCCTTCCCTCTCTCTTCTTCTCCCCCTTCCCTCTCTCTTCTTCTCCCCCCTCCCTCTCTCTTCTTCTCCCCCTTCCCTCTCTCTTCTTCACCCCCTTCCCTCTCTCTTCTTCTCCCCCCTTCCCTCTCTCTTCTTCTCCCCCTTCCCTCTCTCTTCTTCTCCCCCCTCCTCTCTCTTCTTCTCCCCCTTCCCTCTCTCTTCTTCCCCCCCTTCCCTCTCTCTTCTTCTCCCCCTTCCCTCTCTCTTCTTCTCCCCCCCTTCCCTCTCAGCGAGCACGGGCAGGCTCTGAACGCCACATCTGGCGCTCAAATTAAATCCTTCACAGTCCACAGGAAGGAGCGGCATTTAGCGGCGTGGACGGTACAGCTGGTGGAGGATCCGAGAGGCTCCTCCGGAGGCCCCGCCGCCTCCTCCGGAGGCCCGCCGCCTCCTCCGGCGTCTGATCAGGTGTTGCTGCGACGCCGCGGGGCGCCAGCGACATGTTTCCTTTCTGCGAGTCGCGCGTCCAACACATCCACAAGCGCCAGGCGGGGGCGCCACAAAACACCTGCGCACCTTTGTGCCTGGATGTTGCGGCACCACCCCCCCCCCCCGTTTGCAGCCGGGCCATGGCGGCCATTTTGCATCCCATAATGGGGGGGTCAATTTGCGGGGAAGCGAAATGGTTTGAAGGTCTCACTTCTAGGACATCTGATCGGTTTGTCCTCGCGGTAAACGCGCACACCTGCACGTGCCGCTGCAGCCGGACCGGCGTGCCTCCTCCACCCGCCGACGCCGGCGGAGGGCGGAGGAGTGACGAGGCCGTCACGTGACGCGTTTGCTCTCTCGTATGCGGCGCAGCAGAGTTTCTGGTGCGCCGCATACGTGCACACACAAGCCGTGCAGAGCAGCTCTCCTGCAGGCCGTCGGCTTCCCCGCCAAAATTAACTTTACTGAAGCGATCGTGGTTTTACAAGACCAGCTACACCGGTCCGCGGTGGC
>NC_079213.1:111107618-111125118 GCF_029633865.1 Lampris incognitus
GCGAGCGAGGAACCGTCGCTTATTAAACTATGCTCCGTATTGTTCTTCTTATGCTAACCGGTTTATGCTAACAGCGGAGGTGGTCCTGGACTAAACCAGGTAACCCAAATGACCCGGGACCCAGACTGGTGAGAGCAGCCGCCAACAACCCCGGCATTAAGTTTACATTCGGACCAATAATCCAGTCATAAACCGATAAAGGCACAACTCTGGTCTGTTTATCTTTACCAGGGTGTGGTCAAAACCAGAGCAAACACAATGAGATTAGTCAACGAGGTTTACACCACAGCCCCTTTCACACATGCAGCCTGACCCACAAATCTTCCAGCATTTATACTGCAGCCCCTTTCACACATGCAGCCTGACCCACAAATCTTCCAGCATTCATACTGCAGCCCCTTTCACACATGCAGCCTGACCCACAAATCTTCCAGCATTTATACTGCAGCCCCTTTCACACATGCAGCCTGACCCACAAATCTTCCAGCATTTATACTGCAGCCCCTTTCACACATGCAGCCTGACCCACAAATCTTCCAGCATTTATACTGCAGCCCCTTTCACACATGCAGCCTGACCCACAAATCTTCCAGCATTTATCCCTTTCACACATGCAGCCTGACCCACAAATCTTCCAGCATTTATACTGCAGCCCCTTTCACACATGCAGCCTGACCCACAAATCTTCCAGCATTTATCCCTTTCACGCATGCAGCCTGACCCACAAATCTTCCAGCATTTATCCCTTTACGCATGCAGCCTGACCCACAAATCTTCCAGCATTCATACTGCAGCCCCTTTTACGCATGCAGCCTGACCCACAAATCTTCCAGCATTTATACTGCAGCCCCTTTCACACATGCAGCCTGACCCACAAATCTTCCAGCATTTTCCATTTTGGGGTCATGTCTGAACACAAGCCGGAATCGATATTCCGGAAAAGTACTGGATGAAATCAGTAGGCAGCTGTTTTGTTTTTGTTTTTACTTTTCTCCCCAATTGTATCCGGCCAATTACCCCACTCTTCCGAGCCGTCCCCAGTCGCTGCTCCACCGCCTCGGCCGATCCGGGGATGGCTGCAGACTACCACATGCCTCCTCCCATACATGTGGAGTCGCCAGCCGCCTCTTTTCACCTGACAGTGAGGAGTTGCTTTCACCAGGGGGACGTAGCACGTGTGAGGGTCACGCTACTCCCCCAGTTCCCCCTCCCTCCCCCGAACAGGTGCCCGACCGACCAGAGGAGGCGCTAGTGCAGCGACCAGGACACACACCCACATCCGGCTTCCTGCCCGCAGACATGGCCAGTTGTGTCTGTAGGGACGCCCGACCAAGCCGGAGGTATCACAGGGATTCGAACCAGTGATCCCCATGTTGGTAGGCAACGGAATAGACCGCCATGCCCCCCCCCCCAGTAGGCAGCTGTTTTGTACAGTTAAAGATGCCATAGTCCATGATAGAATAAAAGATACCGTACACGAGCGGGGTGCAATGAGACAGAAGGCACTGTCACGCCATGTGCAAGCGAACGCTATTCTGAAGCCTTACAGAGACTGTATGTGTGAACATGGGGGTGGGGTGGGGTGGGGTGGGGTGGGGCATTCCGGCAATGCTACGAACTGTACGTGTGAAAGGGGCTTCAGTCTGATCACTGTGGCTGGTTGGAAACTGCAGATTTAAAAGGTCAACAGGCACACTGAACTACATGTTATTTGCACAATGCAAACACTGAACAGTTATTAGCTGCTTGGCTGGCTAACAGCTAACCCAGACAGCATGGTGGCGTCCAGCAAAAATATGCAAAGATGCGGGGGAAATGATCTAACGCGCTTATTTGAGGATGGCCACGATTGGGCGGCGGGGACAGGAAGCAACTGAAATGTTGCAGTGTGCCTTTCCCCTTAAGAATCAGTGAATACCCGATATTAGAAAAACGTTACTTTGGATCATTTAAATGCTTTTATTGAAATGTTGCCTTGAACCGACTTGCACCCCCAAGTCAGGATTTTGTTCTGCATGTAAATGAACTCGATGAGACATTCATTTTAAGGAATTCCGTCTCGCACTAGCAACCTAACCCGAACCCCCGTCTATGCCAGTCCTTTAAAACGGACTTTCAAAGGAAATAGTCTCCTAGTTGTAATTCTTTCTTTGTATTAGCACACCTTTTCTCACGGATCCATCTGGAAAAGCAACGCATACGTTTACATTTGAAATCCTGTGGTATACGGCGGGCAGTATTTCCCGTTCTCACCGCTGGTGCGTTTCACCGCGACTGTACTGCGGCGCTGAAATATCAGCCCATCTGAAATAACCCCCAAAAATAAGGGTTCTCTCATTAAGCACGCCTGTTTCACAATTTAAATATAAATTAATCTCATTTAAAAACCCTCGGCCACAATGAGGGAGACTCATTTAGAGCCAATCTAAAATTAATGAGGGCATCTGGCGAGGGAGAGAGCGGGTGGAGAGGCCCGGCATGGCTTAACAGATACCAGAGAGTTAACACGCTACTGTACTTTAAATACTGGAAAATCCCCAGTCATTTTAAAGTTAACGCACTACTGTACTCTGAGCGGAAAACCGCTTTAATGTTGGTTCAAACAAATTAAAGTGACATCTTTTTAGAGTAGGTCTTGCCCTTTTGCTGTCAAACCGCCCTTTATGTTGTCATACACATCCATTTATCCGACTTTCCACGGTCTTGTAGGGTGGTAATTGTGCAGAAATTTTTAGTCGTTTGGCGTGTGCGTGTGTGTGTGTGTGTGCACGTGTGCGTGCATGAGTGTGCACATTTTCCAAGATTCAAAACTGCAACCATCACACTGATAGACCTATCACACCACTCCCATTAACATTCATTTACAGCGCCACCAGCTGTGGCAGCGTTGCAGAATCCTCCCCGCACGGCGTATCCTACATTACTGCATCTCTTAAACGTCTGCTGGGCAGAAAATACACAAACAGCGGCGCAGCTGTCTATTCCGGGGATCGCTGGTTCGAATCCCCGTGACGCCTCCGGCTTGGTGGGGTGTCCCTGCAGACACAACTGGCCATGTCTGCGGGTGGGAAGCCAAATGTGGGTGTCCTGGTCGCTGCACTGGCGCCTCCTCTGCTCGGTCGGGGCGCCTGTTTGGGGGAGGGGGGGGGGATAGCGTGATCCTCCCACGCGCTACGTCCCCCTGGCGAAACTCCTCACTGTCAGGTGAAAAGAAGCGGCTGGCGACTCCACATGTATCGGAGGAGGCGTATGGTAGTCTGGACAAATACAACTGGGAGAAAAGGGGGGGGGGTAGTATAAGACTGACCTGAACTATGAAGACCACATGACTTGTTCTCATTTAGTCCTGCTAACCGTTTCCTTGGCGTTGATCTTCGTGTCATTTTTGGCGCTGCATCATCGTGGAGGCGGACGTGCTTACTGAAGACTTGTTTAATCGTGCAACAAGAGGTAGAAGTTTGAAACTTGATCCTCAAAAATGAAACAGGACATCCCGATTTAACGTCATTGGTGCTGATGACACTGATGTGGCTCCCCTCCACCTAATATTCCGGCTGATTTCCAGCCAAAAGTTCATTTAAAACAAGTTATGGTGACTTAACAAGACCAATCGAGACTCATTTTCTTAAAAAAACAAAACACAAACAGCCTCGCACAGGGTCTGCCAGGAAAGACTGTTGTTGTTATTAGTCAAAGAAATAGGATTTAATATTCCAGTTTAAAAGCTCTTGTCTTTGACGTGTTGGGTAGGAGGTTCTTCTCCTCGGCGGTCATTTGAGTGGTTCCGGCGGATGCCAGCTAACTCCCACAGTGACTGTTTGGTTTTGCAGGTTTAATTCCCAATGGGTCGGGGTCCACTGTGATTAGGCTGAGCCCCGGAGGCCTGCGGGCTTGTCAGGTGTCTCTGCAGATTAACGTTGCTCTGCTCACACCCGAGCTGACAGCGGAGGGAGGCAGAGGAGACGGGGAGAGGCTGCTGTCGCCCGGCAGGAGGCACGGAGCAGAGGCAGGGGACTCAAACCCGCCACTCGGTTGTGCTGTTAGCTGCCAGGTGTGGTTTGGGAACAGTGTCTCCTCGGCTACCAGCCGGGAACTCGGGATGGGTAGCGGGTCGGTGTTTGCCTCGCTTTGCACAGAGGCAGGGAGCCAAATAGGGATCACCCCTATTTGGTGGGAATGATTTTTAATAATCATTAGCCGCGATAATAATCCCCCAAAAAAAAAAATCAAATTTTTTGGATTATTATCAAAAAAATTGGGCGATTATCCAGTTTCCCCTCGGGGATGAATAAAGTATTTCTGATTCTGATTTAAGAAGATGAAGAGAGTGCATCATGAATGAGGCCTTGCTGGAGGATGGCCTTGCCCAAGCCAACACATCCAGCATCATTCACTATGTGCGTCAACAACACATTATATAGTGCGAAGATGGCACTCTGTCGGCGTCCGTCTCTATTTTGGGGACGTGCTGCCTGTAGTTTGAATAGGAAAGTCGCTCGAGTCCCACTCGCTTTATCTCGCCTTTACTTCGAGCGGCCTCGTTTTTCTCTTTGCCCGCCAATTTAACAGCAAGACTGCCCGAGCACTTTGAATGTTCTGATCTTCCCAGACACCAGGAGCGGTCACTCGGTGTAGGAGGGAGGAGGCACAGCTGTGTGAAACCCTGAAATCATCGTAGCGACGGCGAGAGAGAGACGGCGAGAGAGAGAGACAGAGAGAGAGAGACGGCGAGAGAGAGAGACAGAGAGAGAGAGAGAGAGAGAGAGAGAGAGAGAGAGAGACAGACAGTGTGGTCAGCTAACCCTGCTGGCTGCGGGACCAGGATTCAAATAAACTTGCATTGTGTCCGTGCACAAACAACTTCCTATATGCAGACGTGCGGCTTGTTAATGGGGGGTGGGCGACTAGAACAACTCTTCCTGCTGCTGACCTCCCAACCCCAACTCCCCACCTCCCCCACCACCCCCCTTATCACCCCACCACCACTATCGCCTACACAGCATGGTGCAGCTATAGGAGGAGTGTTGGCTTGGAGATGACGTTATTTCGTGTGTGTGTGTGTGTGTGTGTGTGTGTGTATTTAGGGTTAGGATGGTTTAGACTGGGGGTGGGGGTGCGTGGGAGGGAGATCGGGGTTCTGGTTTTTGAAGAAGGGAAGGAGTAGATGAGAGGAGGGGAGATGAGGAGACCCTGCGGAGAGGGCAGCCTATATACACTCCTTCTTGTCCTCCTCCTCCTCCTCCTTCCTGCCATAGCTCTCCCTCCATTCCTTATGTCTTTTCACCCTCCTCCTTTTATCCCTCAAAGCCCAACACCCCCCCCCCACCTTCCTCCTCCTCCTCCTCTCCTCCGTCTCCAGCAGCGGGGGTAAAGTACATTACATGCTTGCAAATCAAACCCCTTTCATTACGAGTGTGGAGGGCAACAACGCGCCATGTGTCACTTCGGAAGGGGCGGAAGCAGCCCTACTGTACATCTACTGTACATCTAGCGTCAACATGTGGCATGACTGACTCACGTTTTGCTGAAGGTCACAGCAGGTGCGTTGCTCCTTACTGTACACGAGCAGATCAGCATGCAGCCTGTGGTGGCTGAAGAGAGGAGGACCAACAGGTGACAGGAGAAGGAAGGGAAAACTTGCTCAGACTCTTCCTAAGACCACCTCAATCTTCCCATCGTATTCCTTCCCATGCATGTAAATGTATCGATGAATGAGGACGTATAGTTGAGGACATCCTAATCCTAACCCCCCCCCCCCACACACACACTGTTAACCTGGATTGCCACTCAACACGGATTATAACGCTCAATGACCGGCCTCCCAGATCTTTACCCTGACCTACCACACCAAACCCATCCCTAAACTCAACCATCTCCTATCTAGTAGTACTGAAGCGGATAATCTGATCGGATCCTGGGCATCCCCATTCAGCGATACTCTGAATGGATTTCCTATGCCCTAGGAGCGACAGAAAAACAGGGGTGGGGGTTAGTGATGGGGGATTGGGGTGAGAAAGTACTAGCGATCATTGATCAACCATCCCAACATGTGACAGACACAGTCTGCAAAAGGTTCAAGTAAGGCCTCTTAACGCCTTCTTCAAGGCTATCATGAAGGCTCCTAGGAAGAATTCCGTTTTCCAAATTTCACCAAGAGTTTCCTTAATCTGGTGATGTGGTGCAGGAGGAGCATCCTGTTCCCATCCGAGGAGGAGAGGGTCCTTTCTGCATTGTACTGGCCGTGTCGGTGACTGAGATCAAGGTCAGTATATCGAAGGCGGTGTGGAGGGGAACCAGTGTTCCGAGACACAATTCGGTGAACGTTGAAAGGGACATGCGAGTCAGGTCGGGGGGCGGGGGTTGAGTGCACCTCTTACAAGTCATCTAACTCTGATTTCCGTAGTAAAACTCTACGACTATGATGTGGTAAAAGCCGGTGCATTGCACAGATGGAGAATAAACCAGTTTTCACAAAGGCTCAACTCTTCATCAGTGATCGTAGTTCCTAGCATCTGTTGTCATGTACTTTTTTTGGGGGGGGGGATTTTCCCCCCTTTTTCTCCCCAGTTGTATCTGTCCAATTACCCCACTCTTCCGAGCCATCCGGGTTGCTGCTCCACCCCCTCTGCTGATCCGGGGGGAGGGCTGCAGACTACCACATGCCTCCTCTGATACACGTGGAGTCGGCAGCCGCTTCTTTTCACCTGACAGTGAGGAGTTCCGCCAGGGGGATGAAGCGCATGGGAGGATCACGCTATTCCCCCCAGTCCCCCCCCCCCGAAGAGGCACCCCGACTGACAAGAGGAGGCGCTAGTGCAGCGACCAGGACACATACCCACATCTGGCCTCCCACCCGCAGACATGGCCAATTGCGTCTGTAGGGATGCCCGACCAAGCCGGAGGTAACACGGGGATTCGAACCGGCGACCCCCGTGTTGTTGTCATGTACATTTAAGATGAAGCAGGTTGTCTACATTTGCAGAGCTCATGGAGCTGAATTGGACTGAAATGAACTGCAATGGATGATAGACAAGAGAAAAGAAAGGATTCAGTTTGGCAATAAAGAGGACAGTAGAGATATTTTGAGCGAACCCCCCCCCCCCCCCAAAAAAAACCCAAGCGGTATTTATAGTGGTATTCATAGCAAAGCCCAGCTTGGCTGAAGACTCCTCACTACAAGGGATTATGAAGTAAATATGCATTTTACCTTCAGCATGTCTGTGAATGTTCTCATTCATCCAGGTCAACTGAATCAAGTAGAACTGGACTTGGTATATACTATATATACCAAGTCCAGTTGCACTTGATTCGGTTCCTTTGGATTTACCTTCAGCAGTTATGAAATTGTGACTCTGAGAGAAGGGGAGGAATTAGGGATTGCTCAGCACCGGCAGCGAGTGACCCGGGAGCTGGACACAAACTACGAGGCAGCTGTTAGTACAGGATTTGCGGTGGTTTAATGGGCAGCTGGCGGTGATTAGAGGAGTCTAGATCAGGGGATGGCAGAGAGGGCCGCGGGGCCGGCAGTCCAATGCGGGCCGAACACGGGCCCTCCCACTTTCCCATTAGCATTGAGCCAACATGACAGCGCCGCAGCACTACCTGCTCAGGAGTTTTAAATGAAGTTTGGCAACGACTTGGTCCCCGTCCAAAAGCATCAGAGTCAAACCCTGCAGAGCGATGAAAAGTGGTGCAGCTGTCCAACCGAACCTTCAGTCGACGAGCAGCTAACAGGAGCTGGCATGGCGTGGTTGGAAGGGCCGTGCACAAACTGATTTCCTGTCATTTTATTCCTTTAACATGGTGGTGTTGATGTCAGCAACACCACGGCTGTAATTTTGGTCCCATGCCTTCGACTGGGGACTTTGACTATACAAGTTGATTAACACACCAGTTAGACTGGAAAAGCACTTTGGAAGCCTTGCGGATTGGAAGCACACCAGCGATGCTTGTAATCCTGCGCTGACACAATTACTGGACTCATGTCAGTGATATTTCTGAACCCCTAAGTATATGTAATGAGACGTTTACTTAACAGTAAAAAACAGACTCTTGCACCAAAGGTACTGACACGTTACAACCCCATGACCTGCTATGAAGAGAACCCTGGAAGGTCTTCTTTGGGTCGTTCAGACATTTTGCACATATCATATAAACAAGGTCACACAACACATCACAACTGAACTGACTACGTTATCTCGTTTATCAAAAGTAAATGAGATAGCTGTTTCAAGACTAGACACACTCTCAAACGCCTAGTCTCTCCTCTTCTTCTTCTCCCCTTGCCTTTCCTCTCTACTCCTCCTCCTCTACTCTTCCTCTACGCCTCCTCTACTCCTCCTCCTCCTCCTCTTCTTTCCCCCTTGTTGGTGATTGGATTTAGTGAGCACCTGTATGAGTGCAGATTGTTCTAGGAATTATGGACAGAGAAACTGTGAGTCACCTTTACCTACCCTTCCGGCGCTCTCTCTCTCTCTCTCTCTCTCTCTCTCTCTCTCTCTCTCTCTCTCTCTCTCTCTCTCTCACACACAACCCCCCCCCCCCCACTCCAAAATTAAGAGTGCAAATCTGCTGGGTTGGGTTTACAAGAAACTCGGAATCAGATTACCTCATTTACCTAAACTAGAGCCACCGTAACTGCCCCATCTACCAACTCTGTTGCTTGTCGTTCTGCGTATCACGGGGTGTGATCTGTTCACCACATCATCTGGGACTGCTGTAGCCCCCTGGTTAGGGAAGTGGGACCGTGGTTAAAATGTCCCCGGCTCAATATCGGGGGACTCGGGAGGAAAATGAAACGGTGTGTTCCAGCAGAGTCAGCCGATAAGCGCTTCCCTGTTTCACAGACGGGCAGACGCTGAAGCAGAAAATGAAGTTTAAGTTCCCTCGCTCCTTTGCTTTGTGGTGAGATTTTTTTTTTTTTAAATAATACAGTCTCATTATGTGGCTCCTACATGGTTGTGGTCAGTAGGTTAATCCTGTAGT
Organism: Lampris incognitus; assembly: GCF_029633865.1. Classification (NCBI taxonomy): domain Eukaryota; kingdom Metazoa; phylum Chordata; class Actinopteri; order Lampriformes; family Lampridae; genus Lampris; species Lampris incognitus. Next base: position 111,116,604 of record NC_079213.1, read on the forward strand.
GTTAGACGGGCCCTGGGACCTGAGAGGAGCCATGATGTATAAACACTGTGGGACTGCTCAGGAGGGAGCTGAAATGAACCGTCAGAAAACAGAGAAGAGACGGGGGACCTCTTCTCCGTCCGTCCGTCCGTCCGTCCGTCCGTCCCACTGAAATCCGACCAGGGAACCGAGCTGTCAGCTGAGGGGTGGGTGGGTGTGTGTGTGTGTGTGTGTGTGTGTGTGTGTGTGTGTGTGTGTGTGTTTCACACACAGATGAGCAATGAACAGACAGCGCTTTGCCCTCAAGTCAAAGAGCTCCAGTGACTAAAACCCCAATGGACAGCAACACACACACACACACACACACACACACACACACACACACACACACACACACACACACTAAGCTGCAGAAAGGTGTGTGTGTGTATGTGTGTGTGTTTTCGAGTGTTTGGATGAGCACAGTAGACCTGAGACGGAGTGAAAGAAGGGGTGGGTGGGTGGATGGATGAGAGGGAGATGGGTTGGATACTGTAGAGAAAGGAGGGGGCATGGAGGGAGAAGGAGAAGGTGAAGAGGTGGTTGATGGACGGGCAGAGGGAGCAAGAAAAAGTGTAGTCACTCTTGCTTGGCTAGTTTCCCACTGTTAAAAACACCCACGTAACAGACGTAGTTGATAGGTGGAGGCTGAAATCCACCATACAGACATTGAAACGAGACCTTTCAAGACCTGGTGAAACTCCTCACTGTCAGGTGAAAAGAAGCGGCTGGCGACTCCACATGTATTGGAGGAGGCATGTGGTAGTCTGCAGCCCTCCCTGGATTGGCAGAGGGGGTGGAACAGCGACCGGGATTGCTCGGAAGAGTGGGGTAATTGGCCGGATACAATCGGGGAGAAAGAGGGGGGGGGGGATCCAAAAAAGAACATTATGATAACTGTTTATCTTCTGTTTTAAAATGTAAAAGATAGTTTTGGTACAGATTTGGGTCATTTAAGTTTCATGAGTTCGGCCTGAATTCTGTGGAGAATGTTCTCGTGGGTCATAGCTGCTAAACACCAAACATCTACAGGAAGACCATTCAAGGCCGGCCACTAGTGTCTGACAGAGCGGTGTGGAGGCCCTCACCCGAAACGTTTCTACAAGCTCTAAACATTCTACATCCAACGCAGCAACAATCACGGCAAATGAAGCAAATGAAATGATCTCAGTTGATAAATAACCGACATTAGATATCATTTCATCCTGCATCGGAGCCCGGTCACATTTCTAAAGAGGTCATTTGCCTCGACCGGGTTTGAATCGGCGCCCAGCAGAACGGCCCGGCGCTCGACGCCCGGCTCGACTGTGACGCCGAACTTTGGCTGGAGAGACGCGCGCTCAAAAGTGAAAATGTTCTCCCGAAAACTGAAACAGGAAGTCCAGTCTCGGGATGGATGAGAGACTCTGAGGAAGAGGGGAATGGATGGAGAGACAGCTTGAGGGAAAGAAAGAGAGTGGGGGGAGATGGTGGTGGTGGGGGGGGGGTCGTACTGAGGAAAAGATAGAAGTTTGTGTGTGAGTGGGGGGGGTGTAGAGTGCAGCAGGAACTTCCCATGCTGGCCTCCCAGTGTGGCTACGTAATGAGGGCGAGGGACACACACACACACACACACACACACACACACACACTCACCCAGGGCTGAGCATGGGTCCACGGCTGATTAGCGGCACACAAAGGCCCCAAACAGAAGTAGCAGAGGACACACAATAGGAGCAGGGCCTCAAGGCGTGGCTTAATTCTGCCCTGAGGGAGGGAGAGAGGGAGAGAGGGGAAGGAAAAAGAGAGAGAGCGAGAGAGGGGGGGGGGGGTCCCACTTAGCTGGCCAGGCAACAAGAGAGTGGAAGGGGAGGGAAGTGAGGAGGAGATGGAGACGGGGTTGGTGGTGGTGGGGTGGGGGTGGGAAGGGGTTAGAAAAAGTGACAGAAGTGGAGTTCAGTTTTGCGCTCTTTTCTGATAGAGACAGACCGGCTTTGAAATGTGTCCCATTCACACCTGTTGCACCATCAACCTTTCGGTTGCAGGTTCAGGTGGATGTGGGGTCCAGGGTTAGGACAACAGTTGAGTCGGGGGTCTTCGGGACTCGCCTCCTTGCTGTGCAGTGTGTCGGTGTCGTTTAAAAAAAAAGGCACACATCTGATATCTACAGTACACACATGATGCATACATGATTTACATTGTAGATACACATTCTGTCCTTTCAGATATTAATCTAATTTATTTTTAGGTGTGCAGAGCTGATAGCGAGCACTTCCCTTCCACATGTTTACCTAACACACGACTGACCCACATGGATAATATCATCAACTTCTTAAAGTAACAGCAAACTCTGTTGAGGTACTGTGTCTTTTCTTTGGGGAACATGGCAAGCATGTAGTTTATTGCCATTCCAGTTCTGGTGGTGAAAATGTCAGTAATTCATATTTTTCCACAACTTCTGCAAAATTGCTCCTGTTTACGTGAATGAATGAGACAAACACAGGGTGACAGTGCAGTACACAAATTTATACCACAAATTTTGTGGTATAAATCAGAGGAGAGCATTACATAGCCATGGTCAAACATCATAGGACAGACAAAATACATCATCTCTGCAGAAGAAAAAGAAAACCGCGAGGTGTGATTTTCAGCATGCACTAAGCGGGTTTTGAGTAGTTTGAAAAGAAAGTTTTAACCTCCAGAATGCAAAACCAAGTTGTACGCGAACTATCACGAGGCTCCAATACCGAGTAGGCAAAACAAATGAACCGAGCGTCCTGTGTTAGTCGAGATTCCCTGAATTCTGCGGATGAAACCACCCCGCCAGAGGAGAGGAGCATCCTCCTTCTGCAGGCTCACTGCCGGGTCACTTTGTTCAAGACTTGTTTGAAATCTGTGAGGAGATTAACAACAGTGTTGGGTTTTCACGTTCTTTCAAATGACAGTTCTTTGGGTTACACCGCCGCCCAAAGCTACACAGTTAAAAATGATCCGACCGGCTCTTTCCATAGATGATTATCTAAATATTTCTACAGGGAATGAACGTTATATGGCAGTGAGTGATGAACAAGCCCTTCTTTTCACAGAGGAGCAGAGCCCGCTGTAATCTCTGCTGTTCAATTAGCGGGCCTTGACCCGGACCCTTCCTCCACTTCATTAGCAGGGAAAGGAAGGTAGGGAGTAGCCTCTCTCTCTCCCTCTCATTTCTCGTTTGCTCTCTCTCTCTCATTTCTCTTTCTTTCATTTCTCTTTTGCTCTCTCGTTTCTCTCTCCCTCGCTCTCTCGCTTTCTTTTTTCTCTTTCCCTCACTCTCTCATTTCTTTTTCTCTCTCTCTCTTGTCTCATTTCTCTTTTTATCTCTCCCTCTCTGTCTCTCTCTCCCTGACTCCCCCCCCCCCTCTCTCTCATTCTGCTGTCTCTCTCTCCCTCCTCCTTGCTCTCTCTCTGGGAGACATATCTTAGTGTCAGAGAGTTAGACTGTCCCAAATTAGTTTTGCGGTATCAGTTAAAGGCCAATTTTCTCTTTTTCACCTTTAAAATAAAAGCTTCTAGAATATTTATGAAGACATGATAAATAGAGAGAGCGAGAGAGACACAGAGAGAGAGAAAGAGAGAGACAGTAGGGGAAGTGAAAGAGTGAGGGGGGAGGGGGAGTATAAATCCATAAAGACAATTTCACTTTTTTTCCCACTTCTTTTGCTGTTTTCCAATTACTTAATGCTATTTAAATACAACAGAGCCAACACACACACACATTACACACACACACACACACACACACACACACAGACGTACATGCAGGCACACGCACACACACACACGCACACACACACGCACACATTACACACACACACACACACACACGGTCCTCGGCAGTGAAGAGGGCCCAGAAATAAGTCACGCAGTAATTGTGTTTGATAAACCATAAAGAGAACCCATCAGTGTACAGCTAGCTGTAATAAAATGATAAAACAGACAATTATGAAAAAATCCCCGGGCTTTAATTTGCTAAACACACTCTGGAGAGGGCAGTTTAAGCCAGAGCGATTTGGACGAGATGCTCTCCCCCACTGACACTCTGAATTACACCACAGAACAACATCAAATGGCTCCACCATTAGCGGCGTGCCGTAGATTCCTGGTGACCGCTGCGTCGTAGCTCTCTTCCTCATAGAAATGCCGTTTCTCATTGTGTTTGCCAAGCAGAGAAGAGCCCATTACCATACTGTCTAACACACCGCCACAGCCCAGCAGCGAGGACATACAGCTTCATGCTATGTGCTTAACAATAGCATCACTGTTCCACTCTGTGTTCTCCTCCGTGTTCCACTCCGTGTTCTACTCTGTGTTCTCCTCCGTGTTCTACTCTGTGTTCCACTGTGTTCTCCTCCGTGTTCCACTGTGTTCCACTCTGTGTTCCACTCCATGTTCTACTCCGTGTTCCACTCCGTGTTCCACTCTGTGTTCTACTCCGTGTCCACTCCGTGTTCCACTCTGTGTTCCACTGTGTTCTCCTCCGTGTTCCACTGTGTTCTCCTCCGTGTTCCACTCTGTGTTCTCCTACGTGTTCTACTCTGTGTTCCACTCCGTGTTCCACTCTGTGTTCTCCTCCGTGTTCTACTGTGTTCCACTCTGTGTTCCACTCTGTGTTCTACTCTGTGTTCTCCTCCATGTTCCACTCTGTGTTCCACTCTGTGTTCTACTCTGTGTTCTACTTTGTGTTCTCCTCCATGTTCCACTCTGTGTTCCACTGTGTTCTACACTGTGTTCCACTCTGTGTTCTACTCTGTGTTCTCCTCCGTGTTCCACTCTGTGTTCCACTGTGTTCCACTCTGTGTTCTCCTCTGTGTTCTCCTCCGTGTTCCACTCTGTGTTCTACACTGTGCTCCTTGTTTACCACTTACACTTCACTCCATGTCAACAGTGTGTAGTACAGTATTTCACTGTGTGTGGGTGTGCACGCACACGCGTGCATGTGTGTGCATGCATGTGTGTATGTGGGTGTGCACATGTGTGTAAGTGTGTGTGCATGTATGTGTGTGTATGTTTGTGTATTGTGTATATGTGTGTATTATGTGTATGTGTGTGCATGTTTGTGTGTGTGCATGTGTGTGCGTCTGTGTTTGCATGTGTGTGCATGTGTGTGTGTGTGTGTGTGTGTGTAATATGTGCATGTGTTTGCATGTGTGTGTGTGTGTGTGTGCTGTGTGTGTGTGTAATATGTGCATGTGTTTGCATGTGTGTGTGTGTGTGTGTGGACTATAGGCTGAATATATTTCAGGTCCGTTACCAGTATCGTCACCTCAGCACCAGTGTCACAGGACTTGACGGGTCAAAACAGAAAGTAAACAAAAAGTAAACAACCTCTTTGTTTTTTTATTTTTCCAAATGAATCAAATTCCCGCGTGCTTCAGGACTTCTTAAGACAGGAAACGCGTAGCTGTGTCATGCTGACGGCCTCAACAGGCGAGTCATCTGGCTGCGTGGGTACCGCAGGTGTTTTCTGATGGCCCATTTAAGGAGGACGCGGTGCGGATTTATAAACCGCTCAGCCAACATGGGATGGACGGAGGAGGAGGGAGGTGCATCACTCACAGCTCGGGTGAAGCGCCGGTCCGTGGCGCTCGTCTGAACTGCGCGGACCAAACCATTCTTTCACCATCCCACACCGGCACCGGTCCCACACCAGCACTGCTAAACAGCCTCCTCACAAACAGTCAGATCTGTTTTGTCTACAGCACAAATCTCAGCGTATTCAGCGCCGTCTCACAAATCCTGCCCCACAGTGTTGTGCTGGTGTGTAGGCCACCGTGTCAGGGAGAGAGCTGCACCACAGGCAGTTAGAAACCACACACCGAGTCGATCTGCTGTGTAAAATAACGTGGAAACGGAGATTTTCCACTAGTGGGGCTTCCACAGCGTGCTCTCCCCCCAGGCAGCAGCAGCAGCAAAAAGCTGATTGAATTGTGTGTGTGTGTGTGTGTCATCGGTTGGGAAGACACCTATTGCCCCTCTGTGAAATCCTTGTATCTCCAACTCCAGTGGTTTTCTGTGATTAGGTGGAACTCAACTAGACAAATCATTTTATATGACCAGAAATGTTTGCTTTATCATAATAATAATAATAATAATGATAATAATGATAATAATGATAAGCCCTGTGATGGGACTGGCGGCCTGTCCAGGGTGTCTCCCCGCCTGTTGCCCAGTGACTGCTGGGACAGGCTCCAGCATCCCCGTGACCCTGAGAGCAGGATAAGCGGTTTGGATAATGGATGGATGGATAATAGTAATAATAATAATAATAATAATAATAATAATTTTGCTTTAGATTCCTGAAAAGCTGAGAATCGTAACTCCTGGAGTTGTGAGGTTTTCCTCTGACTTGATGGATGAGAGAGTATGAGGAGAAAGAGCAGAGAGACAGAGACAGACAGACAGACAGACAGACAGAGACATAGAACGAGACCTGGGAGCCCTCCTCACTTTCTCTCTCTCTCTCTATATCCGCTCTTTACCAATGCGGACTGGCCATCTGGAGCACCGGGGGGTTTCCCAGTGGGCCACTTGACAATTGGGGGTCGATGCAACGCAAAATATAAATAACCCCGGCCCCCACTTAAATGAAAATAACCAAGTGTTGTGTGTCTGGCCGGCCCACTGCGGCTGGGTATTAAATCTGTCAGCCTCTCTCGCCCAGCCGTTTACTTTTGGTCCGGTCCATTCTAACGTTTCCTGGGCTCCGCCCCTTCCCCGTCTCCGTTAAGGGGCGACATGCGGATAAATAGAGGGGTGGAGCAAGATGGACAGACAGAAAGAGAAAAAAAACGTGAAGGTGGTTAAACTTATTTCTTTTACTGGTCAGATGGTTCCAGAGATTCTTGCCACCTTGCTGTCAGTGCCATTGTGCCAAAATGTGCTCCTTCTAGCTGGCCTCCTCCTCCTTCTAGCTAGCCTCCTCCTCCTTCTAGCTAGTCTCCTCCTCCTTCTAGCCAGCCTCGTCCTCCTCCTAAGAGCAACACCTTGCCCTTCTTCTATTTTACTAGAATACTGTTCAGTAATCTTGTTTACATCAAGTGTGGCGTGGTTTGTGTGGGTGGTGGTGTGTATCGGGGGGGGGGGGTGGTGGGCCGGCCTGAGTCAAAAAGTCCAGGGCCATTTTTCATTCCCAGTCCGCCCGACTTACACACAAACACACACACAAACACTAACCGCCCCTCTCTCTCTCTGTAGGTTGGTGTTACATCCCTGAAACCATGAAGAAGTATGGCGAGAGTGACAGGAAGGAAGGTCGGTGATGGAATGGGATCCGACTCTATGGACGACACCCTGACACCACAAAGGAGAGGACAGTGACATCACATGACCCGCGACGAGGCAGAGAACAGGAAGGAGAACCCAGTGATGTCACACATCACGGACCAGTAGCATGTGACGTGTCCGCCTGGCTGCACCAAGGAAACGGCCGTACTGGCGGTGTATTTTCATTTGGGTGTCGTTCCATGACAAGTGTCCATACGGGATGAGTGCTTGTTGTTGTTGTTGTTGTTGTTGTTGTGTAACCTGAGCAGTTTAAGCCAGTGGTACCATACAGAATGTATGCGTATGTGATTTTTCAACTCATATTAATTGAATATTACTGCTAATTAGAAAAATAAGCTGTTGTACTGTTGGCTTGGAATAAAAACCTGCGAACCCGGCTCTGCATATTAATACTCACATGTCACGTGTGTGATTTGGACAATATAGTATATATACTATATATATGTGCATTTAGCCAGTTGGCATGGATGTGCCCTCTGTTTCCTTGGTCTTCACATTGAACCAGTCACTGTGTCTGAGGTGATGAGGGCAGAAACCCGGTCCAGAAAGTAAAAACCCTAACTGTGTCTTCACTCCGCCCATGTACTAAACCAGTAGATAGCACTGACTAGCTTCCCAAATCAGCTGGTTTAGTACATGGATGGAGGAAAGACACGGTTTTTACTTTTCTGGATATGACGCAGGTTCACTCGACACAATCGTACCCACAAAGTCACATGTAAAATCACCGGTACCGCTTTTCCAAGCTCTGTAAAGCCCCGGCGGTCTCGAACACGACCCGACCGGCTGCCATGCTTTCATTGTTCACCACTGAACACACTGGACAGCAGATTCTGTTTCAAACATTTTGCTCCCTGAAAAAAAAAAAAGAAAGAAAAAGAGATGATAGAAAACGACACGCTGAAACTGAAAATGGTTTCAGATCTGCTGTATCACGTAGGAATTTGGAGAGAGATTAAAACAACTTTCACTCACTTTAACATGTAATCGCCTAACGATGCTGACACGCGGTGTTAGTTCAGTGGCGCTTCAGATGTTTTGCAGCTGATTTTCGTTTGTACCCAGACTCTGCTGCCTCTCGTGTCAGCGTCCAACAACAGCCGGCCAGCACTGATGGACTCCAGTTGTCCTGATAGCTCTTTTCCATGGCCACAATGCCCTGGTGAACCCTGTCCCCCTGTTGGTCACTGGCTGC
>NC_079213.1:111127618-111140118 GCF_029633865.1 Lampris incognitus
GTCTATTCCGCTCCCTACCAACACAGGGACCGTCGGTTCGAATCCCCATGGTACCTCCGGCTTGGTGGGGCGTCCCTACAGACACAATTGGCCGTGTCTGTGGGTGGGAAGCCGGATGTGGGTATGTGTCCTGGACGCTATACTAGCGCCTCCTCTGGTCAGTTGGTGCACCTGTTTTCAGGGGGAGGGGGAACTGGGGGGTAATAGCGTGATCCTCCCACATGCTACATCCCCCTGGTGAAACTCCTCACTGTCAGGTGAAAAGAAGCGGCTGGAGACTCCACATGTATCGGAGGAGGCATGTGGTAGTCCGCAGGCCTCCCCGGATCGGCAGAGGGGGTGGAGCGGAGACCGGGACGGCTCGGAAGAGTGGGGTAATTGGCCGGATACATCTGGGGAGAGAAAACATGGACAGACCCAAGAAATGTACAGGCCAATGTTTTTGAACTTTGACCATCCAAATCCTGTTGGCATCGAACACGCATCAGGAATATCACCCAACGGAAAATCTCCACACAACCTGACGAGGCTTTAATCTGTCACACATATTCCATCACAGCCGTCTCACCAATACTGGAGATTTCATCATACGAGTCAGGCTATTTTCACACTTAAGCATGTGATTTGGCTGCAAGCGCAAAAAAATAAAAAAATAATTTGGTAACACTTTCTATGAAGCTTGCATCTATAACGCCCTATAAGCATCTATAACGCCCTATAAGCATCTATAATGCCCTATAACCATCTATAACGCCCTATAAGCATATATAACGCCCTATAAGCATCTATAATGCCCTATAAGTGTAGCTATAAGTCATTTTAAGATTAATTATAACCATGTATACGCCCTCACAACACCTCATAACCACCTTTATCACACATTATGTCAATTTAAAACGGATTTATGTATTTTAAATATGTCACCATTAGCCTGTTTATCTGTCAAATGTCATAATGCATCACAGCCAACTTGTTTTGCTGAAGTGTTGTAGAGACGCATAATGAGACTTCAGTGCTATTTCACAGTCTTCAGCCATAGCCGTTAGTCATTGTAACACACATTATAGGAAAGTATGGGCGTTATATATGCAATAGATGCTTATAGGGCGTTATAGATGCTTATAGGGTGTTATAGATGCTTATAGGGCGTTGAAGATTCTTATAGGGTGTAAAAGATGCTTAGAGGGCGTTATAGATGCAAGCTTCATAGAAAGTGTTACCAAAAATTTTTTTTTTACATTTTTTTGAAAATCCAGCCGTACTAAATTCCCAGCGTTCGGCCAGGGTGGTGCCGTGAGAGAGTTATAGCAGGAACGCGAGAGGTGGTCTTGTATCAGACTCTAAACACACGTCAACGTGTTTCACTATCGGGGATTTTATTCCCGATGACGTCACGCTAAGGATTTATATGGGTGATGGTCAAAAGGTGCAGAAGGCTGACAAGCCATTGTGCGGAGGATGAGGGGCCTCCCCGTGTATCAGCCATGACAACGTACGATGGCGGACAACCAGACATGTGCTCTTTGATCGGACGACTTCAGCCAGGATATCTGGCTGAGATAAGAAAGGCGATGACGTGAGCAGCACAGCTGTGGAGGCTTCAGATTAAAGCCGCGATGCTGAATGTTTCTGGTAGTTCCTATCAGCAGCATGTTTGGGAGAATAGCTAAATGTGTGCATGGTGTTTTGAGACTAACTAGCAGATATGGTTAACAGAGTTTGTCGAAGACCTTTACTGACAGATACAACACCAGTAGCTGGCTTCAGACTGGCTATGTCTCTCGGATGTAGAGAGGTCAAATACAAACACAAGTCTTTCTTTAGCAGGACTTTTGGGTAACCGACGATATCCCTAACCACCATGGTACCGGCTCGACTCGACCCGCAGAGTGTCGTTTTCCATCACCGTAACAGTACCCCCTCGGTGTAGCTGGTCTGCATTAATTTTGGTACCCACCCCAGTTTTTTTGTTACCTCGCCAAAGGTGGTACCGGAAAAGTGGGAAGTTACCAAAATGCCGGTAATTTCCAGTAACGGAAAACAAAAAAGCCGAGTCGAGTTGAGCCGGTACCATATGGTGGGAAAGGGGTATTAGTGCTATACCCCGACCAGCCATCACATGTGCAAATCATCGCCGATTAGACCTAAAGCTAATCCTACTGCTGATTCTGATTATAAAGACGATCTAGTGATGTGGCCCTCAGTCTAGTTTATATGATCTAGTGATGTGGCCCTTAAGACTAGTTTATACCATTTAGTGATGTGGCCCTCAGTCTAGTTTATATTACTCCATTACCATCTCACTTTTCAGACCGCTGACCAATGGAAGGATTGTCTGATCCATGTGTGTGAGTGTGTGCATGTGTGTGTGTGTGCATATGTGTGAATGTGTGTGTGTGCATATGTATGTGTGTGTGTGTGTGTGTGCATGTGTGTGTGTGTGTGTGTGTGTGTGTGTGTGTGTGGTAGAAACAATGAGAGAAAGAATCCGGCACAAAGAGTGGGAGGGTGAGCTGTCGCAAACACAAACAAAACTAATTTTTCCTTTTTGACAACAATTACTCCTGATGCTCGGTAACCCAGGTAAACATGCTCAGTAACCCAGGTCAACATGCTCAGTAACCCGGGTAAACATGCTCAGTAACCCAGGTAAACATGCTCAGTAACCCAGGTAAACATGCTCAGTAACTCAGGTCAACATGCTCAGTAACCCAGGTAAACATGCTCAGTAACCCAGGTCAACATGCTCAGTAACCCGGGTAAACATGCTCAGTAACCCAGGTCAACATGCTCAGTAACCCAGGTCGACATGCTCAGTAACCCAGGTCGACATGCTCAGTAACCCAGGTAGACATGCTCAGTAACCCGGGTAAACATGCTCAGTAACCCAGGTAGACATGCTCAGTAACCCAGGTCAACATGTTCAGTAACACGGGTCAACATGCTCAGTAACCCAGGTCAACATGTTCAGTAACCCGGGTCGACATGCTCAGTAACCCAGGTCGACATGCTCAGTAACCCAGGTCAACATGCTCAGTAACCCAGGTCAACATGCTCAGTAACCCGGGTAAACATGCTCAGTAACCCAGGTAGACATGCTCAGTAACCCAGTTCAACATGCTCAGTAACCCGGGTAAACATGCTCAGTAACCCAGGTCAACACGCTCAGCAACCCAGTTCAACATGCTCAGTAACCCAGGTCGACATGCTCAGTAACCCGGGTAAACATGCTCAGTAACCCAGGTCAACATGCTCAGTAACCCAGTTCAACATGCTCAGTAACCCGGGTAAACATGCTCAGTAACCCAGTTCAACATGCTCAGTAACCCAGTTCAACATGCTCAGTAACCCGGGTAAACATGCTCAGTAACCCAGGTCAACACGCTCAGCAACCCAGTTCAACATGCTCAGTAACCCGGGTAAACATGCTCAGTAACCCAGGTAAACATGCTCAGTAACCCGGGTAAACATGCTCAGTAACCCAGTTCAACATGCTCAGTAACCTGGGTAAACATGCACAGTAACCCAAGAAAACATGCTCAGTAACCCGGGTAAACACACTCAGTAACCCGGGTAAACATGCTCAGTAACCCAGTTCAACATGCTCAGTAACCCGGGTAAACACACTCAGTAACCCGGGTAAACATGCTCAGTAACCCAGTTCAACATGCTCAGTAACCCAGGTCAACACGCTCAGTAACCCAGTTCAACATGCTCAGTAACCTGGGTAAACATGCACAGTAACCCAAGAAAACATGCTCAGTAACCCGGGTAAACACGCTCAGTAACCCAGTTCAACACGCTCAGTAAGCCAGGTCAACATGCTCAGTAACCCAGTTCAACATGCTCAGTAACCTGGGTAAACATGCTCACCACAGCCATTTCCATCCTTTTCGCAAAATCGACCACCATCTGTCCTTACACATTCCTCTCCTTGACTCCATACCTTCCCATCACCTCTGTTCCCTTCACCAACATGTCCATTGAAGTCTGCTCCAATCACCACTCCCTCCTCCTTGGGTACCCTCTCCACCACGTCGTCCAACTCACTCCAGAATTCTTCTTTTTTGTCCATCTCACACCCAACTTGCGGGGCATATGTGCTGATAACATTCAGCAATACACCTTCAATTTCCGGCTTCATACTCATCACTCTGTCCAACACTCTCTTCACCTCCAACACACTCTTGCCATACTCTTCCTTCAGAATTACCCCTACCCCATTTCTCCTCCCATTCGCACCATGGTAGAAGAGTTTGAACCCACCTCCGATACTCATGGCCTTACTCCCCTTCCACACAGTATGCCTACCTTTCTTCTTTCCATCATGTCAGCCAGCTCTCTCCCTTTACCAGTCACACACATGCCTTCCCCCTCTCCTTCTCCTTTGCCCAACAGTAGCATAGTTTCCACCGGCACACTGCTGGTTAACAGTACCAGCGGCGGTCGTTGGTAACCCGGGCCTCGACCGATCCGGTATGGAAATCTTATTTATGATCCGCATATTTGATTTGGCAAAGATTTTACGCCAGATGCCCTTCCTGATGCAACCCTCCCCAATTGTTCGGGCTTGGGACCGGCACTAAGAATGCACTGGCTTGTGCATCCTCAGTGGCTGGGTTCTGTCCTTGTATACATACACAGAAAAATACACATAAACACACACACACACACACTCACAGATATGCATATGCGTTTGGACTGATGCGGCGGTACATTCAGTCTGTGTTTCTGACTCTTTCTCTTCTAACCCTCCTCTGTGTCCCTCTCTCACCCTTGAAAGTAAAAGGTTAAAAATTCTCAATTCCTGCACGTCTTCTGTCAAACTGGCCTTAATTAACGCCCCTGAAGACGGACTGTGAAAGAGACAGACAGACAGACAGGCTGAAACAAGTTACTGATGGCCTTTCTCCTCTTCCACCCTCTTCTTTCTTTCTTTCTTCTCTCCTGTCCTGATCATCCATTATTATTATCACACACAAATATCGGGAATCAGGAACATTTATTTGAAATATCGTTTGAAATATCGTTCCCCCCAGCCCACAACAGTGCAACACAAATGCAAAAACACATCCCAAAACTACAAGAACTTCACGAACACACATATCCAAACTAACACATATATCCAAACTACAAAAAAAAAATCCCTGTTCAAGAGAACACCAGCCAGGATGACTGTCAGAACTGCCGGTCTGCATGGGCTAGCAGTTAGCTTAGCCTGCCTCGCTTCTGCATCCTGTCAGACCGCCCTCAGCCTTTCCTCTTCATGCCGGGCCGTGGTCCCTGTGCCCACCGGACACAGCAGACCAGGCTCCCCCAGCCGATCCAACACCAGCTCTCCCATCCAGACACCTTTGACACACCTCCCTGCACTCCTCACTAAAACACAGCCAACGCCAGGCGAGGCCGCCGCCAGACCGCCGTCGGTGTTATCGGAGCTGCCAGTCTGCATGGGCTAGCAGTTAGCTTAGCCTGCCCCGCTTCTGTGTCCTGTCAGATTGCCCTCAGTATGTGTGTAGAAAGGCTTCCTCTCAAATATTTTACAACAGTAAGGCCCATCAATAATAAACTGATATCTTTATTATATCAAACATCACATCCTGGTGTTCTGGAAAACAACTTTATTCTATTTTAGTTTTTTTCCTCTTTTTCTCCTGACGTGTTTATCCAGCAGTACAGCTTCCCCTTCAGGATTCTTTAGCATGCAGACACACACACGCACGCACACACACAGACACACATACATGCACACACATGCACACAGACACACATGTACATACACACATGCACACACAGAAACACACATGCACAGTCACACATGTGCACGCACACATGCACACATACATGCACACACACACACAGACATGCACATGCACACACACATGCACAGTCACACACGCATGCACACACACAAACGCACACACTTGCAAGCACAGACACATACACACAATGAGTTTTGTCAGGTGGACGGTGTGTGCGTGCATGTGTGTGTTAGTGAGAATGTGTATGTGCATGTATGTGTTAGTGAGAATGTGTATGCACGTGTGTGTTAGTGAGAACGTGTATGCACGTGTGTGTTAGTGAGAACGTGTATGCACGTGTGTAATGTGTATGCTTGTGTGCGCTTGTCTGCCGTGGCGTCCGCCATAGAAAAGGGGCTGAATAGAGCAGCAGTAAGAGGATGAATTGGAGCCACCCACACAGCCGTCTCCAAATCCCACTTGTGTGTCTGTAAACAATGCTGACACACATCCTAGTTCTAAATTTATGATTACCCAGAATATATGACAGACAATAATTCAACTATGTTGTAACTGTTCAGCACACAATTTGTCCAGTTTTCCTTTTGTCATGAATAAAAGTGGACATTGTTCATTAACGGCCAACACAGATCACGTTTTGATGTTTAAATGGGCATCAGTGTGGGGAGTTTAGATGTTTAATGAGCGTCAGTGTGGGGCGTTTAGATGTTTAAATGGGCATCAGTGTGGGGAAGAAGCACATTTTCTGTGTTTATGTGAGGTTAAACACACGGTGATGACAGACGGGGAGTATTTTCTGGTAGGCGACATTAGAGACATTTCCTTCACCTCAGGCGTTGATGAGGGGAAAGACTAATTCCCGAGTCCGCTCACCTCTTTCCTCTTAATCCCATTTCATCCCTCATCTTCTCCTCATCTGTTCTCCTCAAACCAGCGCCGTCTCTTCTGTAATCCACCCTAATAACTTCATTGCTCTATTGCACCCCATTTTGATTTATTTATTTACTTACTTTGCCTTCATTGGATAGAGGATAGTGAAGCAGCAGACAGGAAATTGGGGGGGGGCGGGTAGATGGGTGCAACATGAAACAAACCAGGGATGTTGTGGTTAGGTGGCCTGCACAGAAGCCATTCAGCGACGGGCTCGCCTCCCTCCATCTCCTCTCACCTTATCTTCTCTCATCGCACCTCGCCTTATCTCATCTAATGTAAAGGAATATAATGTAACGTGATCTACTGTCACATGACAGGCCATCCCATCGGTGCATGGGGAGGAAGACAGAGCCGTGATGAAGTGATGAAGGCTAGTGGAGTTGATAGTGTTGATTGCCGTCGCTACAAACACACAAGACCTTTACAATGGGTGCAAAAAGGGGCTATTGTTGTTTTAACGACTGACAAGTCCCATGTCATAGCCAGGTCTCTCTCTCTGTCTGTCTGTCTGTCTGTCTGTCTGTCTGTCTGTCTGTCTGTCTGTCTCTCACTGTGTGTCTCTCTTTCTCTCTCTTGCTGTTTCTCTCTGTCTCTCTCTCTCTCTTTCTCTCTCGCTGTCTCTCTCTCTCTCACTGTCTGTCTCTTTCACTCTCTCTCTCGCTGTCTGTCTGTCCGTCTCTCTCTCTCGCTCTCTCTCTCCAATTCACCGTTCTTGTCCTTCCTCCCTCCAGATCCACCATTCTCTGTCTACGTCCCCTCGTCACCTTTTATTTTCCTTTTCTTTCGTCCCTCCTTCCCTCCCTGGGGCTAGATAGATGACCACTGCTGAAGGTAAAGGGAGGAGGGAGAGAGAAAGACACACACACAGAGACATGGGTAGACTGCTTAACCTTCCAGTGAAACAAAGCTGACGGTGTGTCTGAGTCACACTGTAGGTTACATTATAGTTTACAGTGTCCGGAACATTCTCAGGTCCACTAAATATTCATTGGCCTGGCCTCCCCTGAGCGACTGAGGCCTCTCTGTTCAACCCCCAGCCGACATCATCAGTAGACGGGGGCTGAGAGAGAAAGAGGAGATGAAAGAGGATGGAGGGGCAGATGGTCGGGTGCCACCCACCTCGTTCGGCTCTCAAATCATAAAGGCGCTGCCGGGCCAGCTCCAATCGTCTGCCAAAACAGCCCAGAGCCCTCCACGCCAGGACTCTGACCCGGGGGCCGCCGGAGTACAAAGTGTCCTTTGCAAAAATTTGTCTAGGTCTTGTTTGTGTGCCAGCTGATCGTCGCTTGTAATACAACATATGCCTGCTAAAAAGACGCAGATATAAAGTGATGACATCATCACAGCTATAATCCCGTAGCCACCAGCAGTACCAAAATGCCGAAGGTCACAGCGTTCATCAATAATTCATCAATGTACTATATACTATCTTTAACTAGTAGCAATCATTTTGTAATCCTATCAGAAAGTGAAAAAGACGAGGCACCACACATTTACATTTGCAGTCCTTCCAATCCCATCTTAGGGACCCTCACACATCACATGTTGTTGTCGCTGACCGGCTCCACGCTGCACGGGCGTACCACAAGTTGTTCAGATTCCACTGATAAAGAAAAATATCTAACATGTCTGACAGCTACAACTGGTTTTCAGCAGACCTGGATGCTAAACTAGCAGATGACTCGTGCTGGGTGACCCGTCCCACTTTGCACAGGCCGCTCGCTGCAGACTCTCCACTGTCCTGAAAAACCGGCCGTCGTGGCCTTATCGGGCTAATAACCGGCCTATAAATCATCTTCACTCTCTATAAACAGATCTGGAACTCATTACACTCAGTTGAATAAGTGTGTGTTTGTGTTAGCATCAATCCGTGAAGGCTCCCTGTTTGCATTGGTTGTATTAGTTTAACCTCAGCATGCAATACGTTAACCATTTAGACCTGGCCCAAAGCAAAGTGTGCAAGACGGAACTTTCCAGTGACACGACTCGACGGAACCAGCGACGGTTTCTCTGCAACTGATTCAAAACCCGATTGTGGAAGATAAGCTGGCTGGCGCTGTTTAAAAAGCATGGCTAAACACGGGTCCGAGTGGCGAGGCAGTCTATTCTGTTGCCTACCAACATGGGGATCGCCGGTTCGAATCCCCGTGTTACCTCTGGCTTGGTTGGGCGTCCCTACAGACACAATTGGCCGCGTCTGCAGGCAGGAAGCCCGTATGTGGGTAATATGTGTGCTGGTCGCTGCAGTAGCGCCCCCTCTGGCCGGTCGGGGCACCTGTTCGGGGTGGGGGTGGGGGGGCGCTACATCCCCCTGGCGAAAATCCTCACTGTGAGGTGAAAAGAAGCGGCTGGTGACTCCCCGTGTAACGGAGGAGGCGTGTGGTAGTCTGCAGGATCGGCAGAGGGGGTGGAGCAGCGTCTGGGGCGGTTTGGAAGAGTGGGGTAACTGGACAGGTACAACTGGGAAAAAAAGGGTGAAAAATCCCCCCCAAAAAAAGAAGAAAGCATGGCTAAACACTAGCGACGTATGGCACCAGTACAGATCAACAAAGACAAGGACACCGTGGAGGCTGAGCTGCACACAGAAGCCAAACTGATGGTGCTTCCTGACACGGCCATCTTGTTTTGCTGAGAGCTCGTACTATAAGAGAGGCTGACATGCCCTTCCTAACACATTTCTGAACACCGGAAGTATGAATCACAACCGAAAATAGGCGTGGTTTTATGACTTCAAAGCTATTGGCTACTGTCTTCCTGGGTGGGCGGGGCTCGGTACCGCTCGTCACTTGTTATTTACCAAAAATGTCAGATAGCGAGAGCGAGAGGGAGATCTTCTGCGAGGATTACAGTTTCGACGAGGGTTCGGTGATACAAATAACTGTTAGACAGACAGACAGACAGACAGATAGACAGATAGACAGGCAGACAGATACATAGACAGACAGGCAGATAGATAGATATAGATGGACGGACGGACAGACAGACAGACAGACAGACAGACAGACAGACAGACAGACAGACAGACAGACAGACAGATAGATAGATAGATAGATAGATAGATAGATAGATAGATAGATAGATAGATAGATAGATAGATAGATAGATAGATAGATAGATAGATAGACAAATAGATACATAGACAGACAAATAGATAGATATAGACAGACAGACAGACAGACAGACAGACAGACAGACAGACAGACAGATAGATAGATAGATAGATAGATAGATAGATAGATAGATAGATAGATAGATAGATAGACAGACAGACAGACAGACAGACAGACAGACAGACAGACAGACAGACAGATAGATAGATAGATAGAAAGATAGATAGAGACAGACAGATACATAGACAGACAGATAGAGACAGACAGACAGACAGACAGACAGACAGATAGATAGATAGATAGATAGATAGATAGATAGATAGATAGATAGATAGATAGATAGATAGATAGATAGCAATACGTCGTGGCACGATCGATAATAAAGTCTTGGTAAAATAGCACAAACTGGAGCCAAGTAGCTAAGCAGGGGGGGGTGAAAGACCGGCTTCTCTCTGGTTTTACAGCATCTCGCTACGGACACGCCCTACATGCAAACTGACCGGTGTCTACGTCTCCACCGGCACAGTTTGTCATTGGACCCCATCTACAGCCAATCACAGATCTCTCTCGAGTGGCCGCAGACGCGCTGTCCTGGCCGCTGAATTTCTCCGCGGTCCCATTCCAACTCGGACCACGGCCTGTCAATGGGAGTTTTCCGACGTTGATGTCCGTATGACTTTAAGGCCCCTCCACGACGACAGGGGCCAACCCTTCCACTCCCCTTACCGTACATCACGGCGGATAAACCGCCATCCGCTGGAGCGGCGCAGCAACTCCCAACGGGCGCGGTGTCACCGTTACAGAGGTCGTCCCTTTGTTTTTCAGGGGCGAGAGCTTAATCACCTTGAGTCGGGATCACCTTCGCCGCTGACCACCGAGAGGCGCCGCTTCCCGCGTGTGTGTGTGTGTGTGTGTGTGTGAGCGTGCACGCACGTGTCCGCGTTGCCGGAACATTTGGAGCATGACGAACAGAAAAAAGTGTTTGCAGATTAAGGGAGGAAGAGGGATTAAGGTCGCTTCCTGTCGATAAACTCTAAATTACGACCCCGACCCCCCACCCGTCCCCAAACCCGATACCACAGGGGAAAAACAGACCCGCTACGTGGATCCTGCAACACCGCCTCCGAAACGACCGAATGACAAGCTGGGTCATAGCATGCAGACTTTATTTCGAGGCCTCACGTGACCTTCACACGGAGGTGCGTGATTTAAATGGGACTGGGCTCCAGCCAGGAAGCAGACCCTTCGGCTTGAGTCTTGGAATGAAAACATCGACGAGCCTGTGCCCCAAAGTGACACATATCGAATCAAATGATGACAGGCAGTTCAGTTGTCTTGTCTGCCAACGTTGCTTTCGCAGACTAGACAGGAGGAGAGACCTGGTTGCAGCTTGCTGGCTGGACTGCACCACGTGCTCTCGGCATCACCGCCCCCGTACCACAGTTTGCCTCGGTGGTATTTATTTAAGGAGCTCTGGAGAAAATGTTTGATGTTCTGCCGTTCTGCCGCGTGACGCCGAGAGGTCCAGTTCTAGGACGTTGTCGGCCTCGTTGTTCATCCATCCATCCGTTATCCAAACCGCGTATCCTGCTCTCGGGGTCGCGGCGATGCTGGAGCCTATCCCAGCATGCATTGGGCAGCAGGCGGGGAGACACCCTGGACAGGCCGCCAGGCCATCACAGGGGCATTCCAGCCCTGTATTAAAAGCAGCGGGCGGTGTTTTGGGTTCTCAGGTGTGCACCTCAGCTCTAAGGAGCAACATCAGACGGCTACAATAACGCGTCTGGCATTGAACCCAGTCCTCGTGTTGTCTGGACTGCTGTTGCATCATCGCCCCAGCGGGAAGGGGTTTGGAAAACCCCACCTGAATAAAGTGTGGGTTGGATACCAGTGATCACATCCGTCCATCCGTCCGTCCATCCAGCCAGAAGCTGTATGTGCATGACATACACGGTATCTTTGAAAGGTTCAGCTCAGAAGGGCTTCATAATGCAAAGTCATGACAGTGTGCATGCTTCCTCTCCCTCACCTCTCCATTTACCAAGACCTCTTTTCTCCTCTCCTGTCCTCTCCATTTCCCTCTTCCACTTTGTCAATTAGTGGTACGTTTCACCCACCCTGACACACACACACACACACACACACACTGTACACACAAGCCAACTGTCGTACTGTGTGTGTGTGTGTGTGTTTGAGAGACAGACAGACAGACAGACAGACAGACAGACAGACAGACAGACAGACAGACAGACAGACAGACAGACAGACAGACAGACAGACTGAGAGAGAGAGACTTTGTGAGAATACAGTTGGCTTGTGTGTACAGTATGTGTGTGTGTGTGTGTGTCATGTGAGTGATTGTGTGTGTTTGGAGGAGTGCTGGGGAAATGCATGTGTTTGCAAAAGGAGATAGAGGGGCTCACACTGGGGGTGTGTTGAGGTGGTGGGCACTTGTGGTGGGTTTGTGTGTGCATGTGCTCTCAATGCCCGGGGACGGGGGCTTCCTGGAGACCGCGTGCCAGAAGCCAGAATGGTTTCCAGTGTAGTTCAGTGAACACTGTTTCTCTCTGTATGGGCGTCTGTCAGCTAGCGACCACCACCGCCGCTCTCCAGCCTTCAAAAAGCGATCAGCTGATAACGACACACTACTGCCAGTCAGACAGGAAACAGAGGAAGGCCCAGTGTGACCAAAACC
>NC_079213.1:111152618-111155118 GCF_029633865.1 Lampris incognitus
TGACCCCAATCATGGTGGTGTTAGAGTCCCACCCCCCACCCCCATGTGTCCTATCCTACCTTATGACTCGCCCTCTCTCCACACACACACACACACACACACACACACACACACACACACACACACACACACACACACACACACACACACACACACCTCAGCACATTGTTTCAACAGATTAGGGGAGATTACCGGAAAACTCTGTCAGACGTGCAGCTTGTGTGCACAGCAGAACGAGTTAGGGACCAGCGCAGAAAACGGTCCACACTCAGTCAGAGGCCAGGGAGCCTTCTGTCCATGTCCCCGCGTCTGTCTCCATGTCCCCCTCCATCATACTCAGTCAGAGGCCAGGGAACCTTCTGTCCACGTCCTTCTCCATCACACTCAGTCAGAGGCCAGGGAGCCTTCTGTCCACGTCCCCTCGTCTGTCTCCATGTCCCCCTCAATCATACTCAGTCAGAGGCCAGGGAGCCTTCTGTCCACGTCCCCTCGTCTGTCTCCATGTCCCCCTCCATCACACTCAGTCAGAGGCCAGGGAGCCTTCTGTCCACGTCCCCGCGCCTGTCTCCATGTCCCCCTCCATCACACTCAGTCAGAGGTCAGGGAGCCTTCTGTCCACGTCCCTCTCCATCACACTCAGTCAGAGGCCAGGGAGCCTTCTGTCCACGTCCCCTCGTCTGTCTCCATGTCCCCCTCCATCACACTCAGTCAGAGGTCAGGGAGCCTTCTGTCCACGTCCCTCTCCATCACACTCAGTCAGAGGCCAGGGAGCCTTCTGTCCACGTCCCCTCGTCTGTCTCCATGTCCCCCTCCATCACACTCAGTCAGAGGTCAGGGAGCCGTCTGTCCACGTCCTTCTCCATCACACTCAGTCAGAGGCCAGGGAGCCTTCTGTCCACGTCCCCGCGCCTGTCTCCGTGTCCCCCTCCATCACACTCAGTCAGAGGTCAGGGAGCCTTCTGTCCACGTCCCCTCGTCTGTCTCCATGTCCCCCTCCATCACACTCAGTCAGAGGCCAGGGAGCCTTCTGTCCACATCCCCCTCCATCACAGGCCAGGGAGCCTTCTGTCCACGTCCCCTCGTCTGTCTCCATGTCCCCCTCCATCACACTCAGTCAGAGGCCAGGGAGCTGTCCACGTCCCCTCGCCTGTCTCCATGTCCCTCTCCATCACACTCAGTCAGAAGCCAGGGAACCTTCTGTCCACATCCCCGTGCCTGTCTCCATGTCCCCCTCCATCACACTCAGTCAGAGGCCAGGGAGCTGTCTGTCCACGTCCCCGTGCCTGTCTCCTTGTCCCCCTCCATCACACTCAGTCAGAGGCCAGGGAACCTTCTGTCCACATCCCCGTGCCTGTCTCCATGTCCCCCTCCATCACACTCAGTCAGAGGCCAGGGAACCTTCTGTCCACATCCCCGTGCCTGTCTCCATGTCCCCCTCCATCACACTCAGTCAGAGGCCAGGGAGCTGTCTGTCCACGTCCCCGTGCCTGTCTCCTTGTCCCCCTCCATCACACTCAGTCAGAGGCCAGGGAACCTTCTGTCCACATCCACGCGCCTGTCTCCGTTTCCCTCTCCAGGCCTCTGTGCGTCTGTCCATTTGTCTGTCTATCTCGCCGTTATCGTTCATTAACATCGTTATATTTCATGCGATTTAGAAGTGGACGGGAAGCTGAAGCCACTTCCACACTGAAGTCCGGGCCTTTACCTGGGCTTGAAAACCCATCCAGATAGCAAAGAACCTTTGGCCCAAACATGGCCCACATCTGCAGCTATCTTATGGCCCACGTTCGGTCTTGAATGACGGCGTTGACTCGGGGTTGCGTGTGGCCGCCTCAACTCAGCCACACTTGGGCCACATTTGGGCCACATCTGGCCTGCATAGGATGTACCGGGCTTAACCCTAGTCACATTTGGGCCACATCTGGCCCACATAGGATGAACCGGGCTTAACCCTAGTCACATTTGGGCCACATCTGGCCCACATAGGATGAACCGGGCTTGACCCACAAGGAACCGGGCTTGGCCCACATAGTAATGAAATGTAATGAACCGGGCTTGACTTGGGTCAAGCCCGGTTCATTTGTCTGTCGGGCTTGACTTGGGTCAAGCCCGGTTCATTACATTTCATTACTATGTGGGCCAAGCCCGGTTCCTTGTGGGTCAAGCCCGGTTCATCCTATGTGGGCCAGATGTGGCCACATTTGAGCCACATCTGGCCCACATAGGATGAACCGGGCCTGACCCAAGTCAAGCCCGGTTCATTACATTTGGGCCACGTCTGGCACATACACAACACATGCCGGAACCCAAGTCAGGCCCGGCTTATGACATTTGGGCCACGTCTGGCCCTCACAACAGGTGCCAGTGCTGAGCCGTAAGTACCAAAGGTGCCCCTGATTAGGCCCAAACTGTCTATAAGACCTTCTTTCACACCAGCAAATCCGTTTCATTCATTTTTCTGGAAGCGCACCTTTTCACACACTCCCTTAAAATCCCGTCT
>NC_079213.1:111160118-111185118 GCF_029633865.1 Lampris incognitus
TCTACACACCACAGATATACACACCACGGGTCTACACACCACAGATCTACACACCACAAAGCTACACACCACAAAGCTACACACCACAGATCTACACACCACAGAGCTACACACCACAGAGCTACACACCACAGATCTACACACCACAGATCTACACATCACAGATCTACACATCACAGACCTACACATCACAGATCTACACACCACAAAGCTACACACCACGGGTCTACACACCACAGATCTACACACCACGGGTCTACACACCACAGATCTACACACCACAGACCTACACACCACAGAGCTACACACCACGGGTCTACACACCACAGATCTACACACCACAGATCTACACATCACAGACCTACACATCACAGATCTACACACCACAGATCTACACACCACAGATCTACACATCACAGACCTACACACCACAGAGCTACACACCACGGGTCTACACACCACAGACCTGCACACCACAGATCTACACACCACAGAGCTACACACCACAGATCTACACACCACGGGTTTACACACCACAGACCTACACACAACAGATCTACACATCACAGACCTGCACACCACAGATCTACACATCACAGATCTACACACCACAACACAGACCTACACACCACAGATCTACACACCACGGGTCTACACACTACAGAGCTACACACCACAGGTCTACACACCATGGGTCTAAACACCACAGATCTACACACCCCAGATCTACACACCACAGAGCTACACACCATGGGTCTACACACCACAGACCTGCACACCACAGATCTACACACCACAGAGCTACACACCACAGATCTACACACCATGGGTCTACACACCACAGACCTGCACACCACAGATCTACACACCACAGAGCTACACACCACAGGTCTACACACCATGGGTCTAAACACCACAGAGCTACACACCCCAGATCTACACACCACAGAGCTACACACCACGGGTCTACACACCACAGACCTGCACACCACAGATCTACACACCACAGAGCTACACACCACAGATCTACACACCACAGACCTACACACCACAGATCTACACATCACAGACCTGCACACCACAGATCTACACATCACAGATCTACACACCACAGCACAGACCTACACACCACAGATCTACACACCACAGATCTACACACCACGGGTCTACACACCACAGGTCTACACACCATGGGTCTAAACACCACAGAGCTACACACCCCAGATCTACACACCACAGATCTACACACCACGGGTCTACACACTACAGAGCTACACACCACAGGTCTACACACCATGGGTCTAAACACCACAGAGCTACACACCCCAGATCTACACACCACAGATCTACACACCACAGATCTACACACCACGGGTCTACACACTACAGAGCTACACACCACAGGTCTACACACCACAGATCTACACACCACGGGTCTACACAACACAAATCCACACATCACAGATCTACACACCACAGATCTACACACCATGGGTCTACACACCACGGGTCTACACACCACGGGTCTACACACCACGGATCTAGCCAGCTGGTGTGAGGTGAGATATAAAGGAACTATACAGAATAACAACAGTGGTAATGTGCCTGTTGGTCCACAGACGAGCGTCTTCCTCAGAGCTAGTTGGGTTTTAAAACCACTGTTTGGATTTTGTTGTTGTTTGCTTGTTTATTCGTTGTTTGTGCTTCATGGCTGCCCGTCGTCTTATTTTGTTATGGTCCTCTCCATTTAATTTTGTCCTACATTCCTTTATTTGTAAAGTGTCCTTGAGCTTTGGAAAAGCGTAAAAATGATCACGTTTTCAAAATTATTATTATTATTATCGTGAAAAAAAAAATGAAAAGAGCTATCAGAGGTTGGACTCAATCAAGAAAATTAATGGAAAAAAACTGTCCTTGGGAAACCTTTTCTCTCCCGTGCGCTTCTTTTTGAGATTTTTATTTCTGCATTTCATTTTAACATTAAAAATACACCCATTACAGCATTAAAATAAATGCAAATCTGTGTGTGTGTGTGTGTGTGTGTGTGTGTGTGTGTGTGTGTGTGTGTGTGTGTGTGTCTCTCTCTCTCTGTCAAAATGTCCATGAATATAATAGGCCGTCGATACTACGGAATGATTTCACCCCAGTTCAGTTCTTCATTCAACTGTAAGGTGTTTCCAAACCACCAGCCAAATTAGACCCCCCCCAACCCCCCCCCCCCACACACACACACACACATTTAAACACACATTTCAGCTCCCACCTGATTACAACTTTAGGTCAGAGGTCAAGGGTCACTTGGGATCATGAGGAGGTCATGAAAGGGGCTGGTGCGTACTGTGTGTGTGTGTGTGTGTGTGTGTTTTGGCGGGGGTTATGGTTTTTAATGCAGTTTGTCTTTATTTGGACCGCTGCAGCTGAAGGATGAGTGTCATTACGTGGCGGTGAAGAAGCTGTGTGGTCACATGTTGTGCTGTAATAGTACGCCTTGTAACGGGCACTGGCGTAGGGGCTTCTTAATGTGTGCCGTGTGCAGGCACGTGTGTGCCTGTTTGCATCCATGTATGTGTGTGTATGTGTTTGTGCATGCATATATCTGTGTGTGTGTGTGTGTGTGTGTGTGTGTGCATGCATGTGTGTGTGTGCATGTGTGTACCTGTGTGCATGGAGGGGGGGGTCTTTTTTGTTGTTTTCAATTTCTTCTTATTCACTCTGTGGGCAAAAAAGACAACATTTTACAAGGGGTGTGAAATGTCATAATTTCAGCTAGAAAATACACCACAATTTTTATAGTATTTTTGAAAACATCTTTTAATTCCTTCACTCTGAAGACTTCCTTCTATCACCGTTTATTGTAAAGCGACGTTGCGTGTTAGAAAAGCGCTATACGAGATTGATTTATTATCATTATCATTATTATTATCGCTATTATTGTTATTTTTATTCCCGTTACCCAGCTATTACTGCTGTGAAGTGGCAATTTCTCGCAACTGTTCAAGTACGTTGTGTTTATTGTTTTATTAGTTATTATGACTTTGTCTCTACTTCATTACATTTGGCTTTCGGTATCACATTTCTGTTGTGTAGAAAAAAACGTTATTATTGAAACAACATTATCACGGTCAGTAAGACTGGGTTTCAGATTACGGTGTCACTGTTTAGCAGGCAGTGTGTATGTACTGCTGTCTCTCGTCCTTTCTACTTTATGCTCTCTCTGCCTGTCTGTCTCTCCTTCTGTCTATCTGTCGCTCTCTCTCTTTCTGTTTGTCGTGCTCTGCCTATTTTCTCTTATTTGGGCCAAAACATGAGGTCACCTGGCAGTAAGACATGAGGGTTCATGTTCCACAATACTCCTACATCTTCTATCACATGTTAGTGTGTGTGTGTGTGTGTGTGTGTGTGTGTGTGTGTGTGTGTGTGTGTGTGTGTGTGTGTGTGTGTGTGTGTGTGTGTGTGTGTGTTATCATGCTCCATCTCTTGTTTGGGTTTCAGCAGGTTACACACAGCTGCTGAGAGCGACTGTGTGATTGCCATTCATGTTGCTACAATGAGCTCATCTGATCCCTCCCATGTACACACACACACACACACACACACATGTACTTACATACATGAATACACATAACACGCATGGCTGTATGTATACACAACCATGCACACACGCAAAAAAGACACACAGTCATAAATGCAGATACATGCGACGGTAAACACGCGCATGTACAAACATGCACGCCACAACCCTGCTAACACGCACAAAAAAAAAACATCAACACAATATTTTTTTGTGTTTTTGTTTATGTGCTGAGGTTTCCATGACCTCATTTCACCGTTTTGGCACAGTGTTTACTACAACTGAGTAGTTCTGTTGTGCATGCTAGAATGACGAGTCGACGCTCCGGTTCCCAGGCTATCAAGCCGGCCGGGGGGTGAATTCGTCTCGTGAAGTGTGGGGAGAAACTGTCCGCACAAAACGTACCCGTCAGTAGCTCGTCGGACAAAAAAGAGCTGTGGCGGAGCGTGTCTGTGGCGGAGTGTGTCTGTAGCGGAGTGTGTCTGTGGCGGAGTGTGTCTGTGGCGGAGTGTGTCTGTAGCGGAGTGTGTGTGGCGGAGTGTGTCTGTAGCGGAGTGTGTGTGGCGGAGTGTGTCTGTGGCGGAGTGTGTCTGTAGCGGAGTGTGTGTGGCGGAGTGTGTCTGTGGCGGAGTGTGTCTGTAGCGGAGTGTGTGTGGCGGAGTGTGTCTGTGGCGGAGTGTGTCTGTGGCGGAGTGTGTCTGTGGCAGAGTGTGTCTGTGGCGGAGTGTGTCTGTGGCGGAGTGTGTCTGTAGCGGAGTGTGTCTGTGGCGGAGTGTGTCTGTGGCGGAGTGTGTCTGTAGCGGAGTGTGTGTGGCGGAGTGTGTCTGTGGCGGAGTGTGTCTGTGGCGGAGTGTGTCTGTGGCAGAGTGTGTCTGTGGCGGAGTGTGTCTGTAGCGGAGTGTGTCTGTAGCGGAGTGTGTGTGTGGCGGAGTGTGTCTGTAGCAGAGTGTGTGTGTGGCGGAGTGTGTCTGTGGCGGAGTGTGTCTGTAGCGGAGTGTGTCTGTGGCGGAGTGTGTCTGTGGAGGAGTGTGTCTGTAGCGGAGTGTGTGTGTGGCGGAGTGTGTCTGTGGCGGAGTGTGTCTGTAGCGGAGTGTGTGTGTGGCGGAGTGTGTCTGTAGCGGAGTGTGTGTGTGGCGGAGTGTGTCTGTGGCGGAGTGTGTCTGTAGCGGAGTGTGTGTGTGGCGGAGTGTGTCTGTAGCGGAGTGTGTGTGTGGCGGAGTGTGTCTGTGGCGGAGTGTGTCTGTGGCAGTGTGTCTATGGCGGAGTGTGTCTGTAGCGGAGTGTGTCTGTGGCGGAGTGTGTCTGTAGCGGAGTGTGTCTGTGGCGGAGTGTGTCTGTAGCGGAGTGTGTCTGTGGTGGAGTGTGTCTGTGGCGGAGTGTGTCTGTGGCAGTGTGTCTATGGCGGAGTGTGTCTGTATCGGAGTGTGTCTGTAGCGGAGTATGTCTGTGGCGGAGTGTGTCTGTAGCGGAGTGTGTCTGTGGCGGAGTGTGTCTGTGGCGGAGTGTGTCTGTAGCGGAGTGTGTCTGTAGCGGAGTGTGTCTGTAGCGGAGTGTGTGTGTGTGGCGGAGTGTGTCTGTAGCGGAGTGTGTCTGTAGCGGAGTGTGTCTGTAGCGGAGTGTGTGTGTGTGGCGGAGTGTGTCTGTAGCGGAGTGTGTCTGTGGCGGAGTGTGTCTGTAGCGGAGTGTGTCTGTGGCGGAGTGTGTCTGTGGCGGAGCGTGTCTGTGGCGGAGTGTGTGTGTGGCGGAGTGTGTCTGTAGCGGAGTGTGTCTGTGGCGGAGTGTGTCTGTAGCGGAGTGTGTCTGTGGCGGAGCGTGTCTGTGGCGGAGTGTGTCTGTAGCGGAGTGTGTCTGTGGCGGAGTGTGTGTGTGGCGGAGTGTGTCTGTAGCGGAGTGTGTGTGTGGCGGAGTGTGTCTGTAGCGGAGTGTGTGTGTGGCGGAGTGTGTCTGTAGCGGAGTGTGTCTGTGGCGGAGCGTGTCTGTGGCGGAGTGTGTCTGTAGCGGAGTGTGTCTGTGGCGGAGTGTGTGTGTGGCGGAGTGTGTCTGTAGCGGAGTGTGTCTGTGGCGGAGTGTGTCTGTGGCGGAGCGTGTCTGTGGCGGAGTGTGTGTGTGGCGGAGTGTGTGTGTGGCGGAGTGTGTCTGTAGCGGAGTGTGTCTGTGGCGGAGCGTGTCTGTGGCGGAGTGTGTCTGTGGCGGAGTGTGTCTGTAGCGGAGCGTGTCTGTGGCGGAGCGTGTCTGTGGCGGAGTATGTCTGTGGCGGAGTGTGTCTGTGGCGGAGTGTGTCTGTAGCGGAGTGTGTCTGTAGCGGAGTGTGTCTGTAGCGGAGTGTCTGTAGCGGAGTGTGTCTGTAGCGGAGTGTGTGTGGCGGAGTGTGTCTGTGGCGGAGTGTGTCTGTGGCGGAGTGTGTCTGTAGCGGAGTGTGTGTGGCGGAGTGTGTCTGTGGCGGAGTGTGTCTGTGGCGGAGTGTGTCTGTGGCGGAGTGTGTCTGTAGCGGAGTGTGTCTGTGGCGGAGTGTGTCTATGGCGGAGTGTGTCTGTGGCGGAGTGTGTCTGTGGCGGAGTGTGTCTGTGGCGGAGTGTGTGTGGCGGAGTGTGTCTGTGGCGGAGTGTGTCTGTGGCGGAGTGTGTCTGTAGCGGAGTGTGTCTGTGGCGGAGTGTGTCTGTGGCGGAGTGTGTCTGTGGCGGAGTGTGTGTGTGGCGGAGTGTGTCTGTGGCGGAGTGTGTCTGTGGCGGAGTGTGTCTGTAGCGGAGTGTGTCTGTGGCGGAGTGTGTCTGTGGCGGAGTGTGTCTGTAGCGGAGTGTGTCTGTAGCGGAGTGTGTCTGTGGAGGAGTGTGTCTGTGGCGGAGTGTGTCTGTAGCGGAGTGTGTCTGTGGCGGAGTGTGTCTGTAGCGGAGTGTGTGTGGCGGAGTGTGTCTGTGGAGGAGTGTGTCTGTAGCGGAGTGTGTCTGTAGCGGAGTGTGTCTGTAGCAGAGTGTGTCTGTAGCGGTGTGTGTCTGTAGCGGAGTGTGTCTGTGTCGGCTAACAAACTTTTCGAGCAACGACACGACATGCAAAAAAAAAAGAAAGAAAAAGTTTTACCGTTAGCGCGGGAAGGGGGGCCGGGGCGCCCCCTAGTGGTGGGTGCAGCCCCCCCCCAGTAGTGGCAGGTGGTTGTGTAACAACTTAAACCCAGTATGCCTACATTTTCCTAACGTACAAAAGCAAAATAAAATGAAATAAAACAAACCACACCTCTATTTTAGACAGTGGGCGGGGCTGCGTGGAACGCACGTTTTTCATAATAAAGTGAGTACACACTCCATCCCACATCGGCTACACACGCGCCTGACGAACAAAACAATGACGTCACACTGTAGCGCCCGGGGGGGGGGGGCGGTCGGTCTACCGGTCGGCGGTTCTGCGCAGGGGGGCCGCGCGATGGCTGATGGGATCGCTAATGTAAGATTTAAAATTGTGTTTTCATGATGTGGCGTTCGTGTTGTGGTCATTCTTGTGTTGTTGTTTTGGCGGGGTTCAACTCAAGACTACGTAGGAGACCGTTTACTGACTAGCTGGGGGGGTGGGGGGGGGGGACTTGTTACCTTGTCGTCAGTTGTGGCCGGTGTGACTAAACGAGCCCTCCCGGCCGGGGTCGTGCGGCGGGCACGGGGGTTGCGATTAAAGAGGTCTCTGCCTCTCGGCTCATCCCTCCACCCCCGGCTCGCCACGATACTGTTCGTTTTAGTTGGCAGCCCCCCTGCTTCAAACATCTGGGTTTACCCATCTCTAACAGGACGCAACTACTGACACGTATTCCCCGCTCTCCTCCTCCTCCTCCTCCTCTTCAGCCGCGGAGGGTTAAAATCTCTCGCGTGTCCTGCATTCACTTATTTATTCATCTATTTTAAAGTCACCCCACAAGCTAACTCACTGCAACAAACGGGCAGATGTCCGCACACGGGACCCAGTGACCAGGCTAATGTCCAGGGACACACGTCACTACCGTCTAAATCACCTGGCGTCAAAAAACCTGACCCATCCCTTTCAGCCATGCCCCGACCCAACACATCGAGCTGTCGTTCTTTGCTGGTTTGGGTTTAGGAATCAATTCATTTCATCTAGGCTACCTGCGCACATGCAATGAAACGAAATGCCGTTTCCTCCAGCCCCCAGCAGCACAACACAAAGACAAAAACACCTCCAAACACTACGAGAACACACACATCCAAACTAACACCCAAATCAAACCAAAAATCCCTGTCCAAGGGGACGAACGCCAGTCAGGACGACTGTGGGAACCGCCGGTCTGCATGGGCTAGCAGTTAGCTTAGCCCGCCCCGCTTCCGCGTCCTGTCAGACCGCCCTCGGTGTTTTCCCTCCTCGGGCGCAGCTCCAGCCAGGGGCCGTGGTCTCCGGGCCCACCGGACGAAGCAGACCGGCCGATCCAGCGTCAGTTCTCCCAGCCAGACGCCCGCGACACACCTCCCCGCACTCCTCACGACGACATCCAAACCACCACAGTCAACGCCAGGCAAGGCCGCCAGACCGCCCTCCGTGTTATCGGAACTGCCGGTCTGCATGGGCTAGCAGTTAGCTTAGCCTGCCTCGCTCTCCCAGCCGATCCAGCGCCAGCTCTCCCAGCCATCAACCGAGGATAAAACTTAGACGCAGACGTGGACAAAGACACTACATGGACGGTACTGGGAGAGGCCGCCGCAAATATGAAGGTTTAGGTTTGGTTCTGGTTCACCTGCCACCTCTCATCTGTCAATCAAGTGACCGGTACCGCCGTTTTGTACCTGCGGTTCCACCGATCTAGCAACAACCCTACAGTAACCTGTGGGTCTTCTGGGCCATGTGACAGGCAGCATCATGTAGCCTGCTAGCGAAGAGCTGATGGAGGGCTGGCCTGTGTGTGCTGGTACCTCCATGTGGTCAGATACATTCCCTCACTGATGTTTCGCCAAACGAGGACCACGACACCTCAAGAGGGAACATGGCATGGAGTCTTTTTATTCCATTTTTCTTGAAAATTTTCAAAAAATTCTGGCTTGTCCAAGTTTCACTAATTTACACAGTTTATTAATAAAAAACTCTCAAACTTCTTGTCTTGATAACAGGTGCAGGGTTTACCTAACTGTAAGACACTGTCATATACATTTCTGACAAGGCTTATATAAAATCAGACTGCATTAGAAACATTTTTTTTTCTTCTGGCAATTTTTTAAAAATACTAAAAACTGTATTTTTTATTTTTTTTGCATTCAAATGCTCAAATGCTAGATTTATTTTTCAAAGATACACATTTTTTGTCGAGCTTATCAATGTATTTTTTTTACTTTTAAAGCAATATCATGGACCAGTTGAGGAATGTTTCACAAATCAGTTCAAAGGTAATGTCCTCTACGTCATGAAGCCTAACCTTCCTCACTCTCTAACATACCCCTCTCGCTCACCGTTGTTGTTTACATACATCAGATTTTACTCTTGCATTATTATTATTATTGTCATTGCTTTGAGAATGTTGATTGAAAAGTATAGAGAAGGCCAGAAGGAGTTACATTGTGTCTTTGTAGATTTAGAGAAAGCATATGACAGGGTGCCGAGAGAGGAGGTGTGGTACTGTATGAGGAAGTCGGGAGTTGCAGAGAAGTATGTAGGAGTGGTGCAGGATATGTATGAGGGCAGTGTGACAGTGGTGAGGTGTGCAGTTGGAATGACAAATGGGTTCAAGGTGGAGGTGTGATTACATCAAGGATCGGCTCTGAGCCCTTTCTTGTTTGCAGTGGTGATGGACAGGTTGACGGACGAGATCAGGCAGGAGTCTCCGAGGACGATGATGTTTGCAGATGACATTGTGATCTATAGTGAGAGTAGGGTGCAGGTTGAGGAGAGCCTGGAGAGGTGGAGGTATGCACTGGAGAGAAGAGGAATTAAAGTCAGTAGGAGCAAGACGGAATACCTATGCGTGAATGAGAGGGAAGACAGTGGAATGGTGAGGATGCAAGGAGTAGAGGCGACGAAGGTGGATGATTTAAAATACTTGGGGTCAACTGTCCAAAGTAACGGGGAGTGCAGGAGAGAGGTGAAGAAGAAAGCACAGGCAGGGTGGAGTGGGTGGAGAAGAGTGTCAGGAGTGATTTGTGACAGAAGGGTACCAGCAAGAGTTAAAGGGAAGGTTTACAAGATGGTAGTGAGACCAGCTATGTCGTATGGTTTGGAGACAGTGGCACTGATGAAAAGACAGGAGGCGGAGCTGGAGGTGAAGATGCTAAGATTTTCATTGGGAGTGATGAAGAAGGATTAGGAACGAGTATATTAGAGGGACAGCTCAGGTTGGACGGTTTGGAGACAAAGCAAGAGAGACAAGATTGAGATGGCTTGGACATGTATGGAGGAGAGATGCTGGGTATATTGGGAGAAGGATGCTGAATATGGAGCTGCCAGGGAAGAGGAGAAGAGGAAGGCCAAAGAGGAGGTTTATGGATGTGGTGAGGGAGGACATGCAGGTGGCTGGTGTTACAGAGGAGGATGCGGAGGACAGGAAGAGATGGAAACAGATGATCCGCTGTGGCGCCCCCTAACGGGAGCAGCTGAAAGTAGAAGTAGTAGTAGTATTGTTATTATTGTTATTATTATTATAATAAACACTAATACGAAGTTTCTGACAGACTGTTACTAAATCGTATGTGACCTGATAATCATCAGACTGCACAAAAACATACACAAATGAACACTAACCCAGTGCCACACACACACACACACACATATGTCATCCTAGACTTGTGGGGTACCCTCATTGAATACATTCATTCCCTAGCCCTTAACCCTAACCTTAACCATCATAACTACATGCCTAACCTTAACCCCTTACCCTAACCTTAACCTAATGTCCCCTTAACCCTAACCTTAATCCTAAACCCAAGTTCTACCCCTACTCTTTTCTTCACGGGGACTCATAAAACGTCCCCATAAGGTAGGTAGTTTCAGGTTTTCTCATGTAGGATAGAAAACCTGGTACACACACACACACACACACACACACACACACACACACACACACACACACACACACACACCTTGTAACAGCTAAGTAGTTGAACAGAAGGAAGCAAGAAGGAACAGACAGACAGACAGACAGACAGTAAGGCGAACACGGCGGTCCATTCATGTGGCTTTGGTAGTAAGCTATATGAGCGCATGTAAGTACATAGAAGTGCAGTCAGGTAGACAGACAGGTGAGACAGTAAACAGACAGCTGTTCAGAATGGAAGGTTCTAGAGAAACAAGTTACCAAACACACAAGTGAGTAGATGTGCCAGTATTAAGACACTCGGGCAGACAGGTAGTCAGAGAGACGGGAAGTCAGGCAGACAGGCAGTCAGAGAGACAGGATGTCAGGCAGACAGGTAGTCTGGTAGACAGAGAGTCGGGCAGACAGCTAGTCAGAGAGACAGGACGTCAGGCAGACAGGTTGTCAGAGAGACAGGAAGCCAGGCAGACAGGGAGTCAGGCAGACAGGTAGTCAGAGAGACGGGAAGGCTGGTAGACAGGTAGTCGGGCAGACAGGTAGTCTGAGAGACAGGAAGTCAGGCAGACAGGGAGTCAGGCAGACAGGTAGTCAGAGAGACAGGACGTCTGGTAGACAGGGAGTCAGGCAGACAGGTAGTCAGAGAGACAGGACGTCTGGTAGACAGGGAGTCAGACAGACAGGTAGTCGAGAGACAGGAAGTCAGGCAGACAGGGAGTCGGGCAGACAGGTAGTCTGAGAGACAGGAAGTCAGGCAGACAGGGAGTCAGGCAGACAGGTAGTCAGAGAGACAGGTCGTCTGGTAGACAGGGAGTCAGACAGACAGGTAGTCAGAGAGACAGGACGTCTGGTAGACAGGGAGTCAGGCAGACAGGTAGTCGGGCAGGCAGGTAGTCTGAGAGACAGGAAGTCAGGCAGACAGGTAGACAGAGAGACAGGAAGTCGGAGAAACAGGCGGTAGGCAGCCACCTCACTTCTGAAGTCTTTTATGTGAAGTTTGATGGACAGCCGAGGTGTTCACACAGGTTTCAAGATAGAAATGTTTAATAAGCCGACAGACGGGCCCACACCTCCTCATGCATGTTATACTACTAGACACAGAGACACAGTGATGGACTGGTGGTCAGAGAGACACACAGGGAGTTAGACTACCGGGTAGTCAAAAATGTATGCTTGTCAACAGTCAGTTGGCCTTGACCATCGATCTAAACAGCCAGAACACAACTAGGAGAGGTAAACAGATGTACGGTGAGAGAGACAGGTACAGAGACAGACAGGTTAGCTAGTCCCTTCACTCCTAACAGCTGTAATTATTGAATTAGTCGGAAAGTTCAATCCAAGGCCTCCTCACATTTCACATCAGGGCTAAGCTTC
This sequence comes from Lampris incognitus, assembly GCF_029633865.1. Classification (NCBI taxonomy): domain Eukaryota; kingdom Metazoa; phylum Chordata; class Actinopteri; order Lampriformes; family Lampridae; genus Lampris; species Lampris incognitus. Next base: position 111,172,070 of record NC_079213.1, read on the forward strand.
ACCACAGAGCAATAATCCTTTGCCTGCCAGCCCTGGATCAGTGTGTGTGTGTGTGTGTGTGTGTGTGAAAGAGAGAGAGAGAGAGAGAGAGAGAGAGAGAGAGAGAGAGAGAGAGAGAGAGAGAGAGAGAGAGAGAGAGAGAGAGAGAGAGAGAGAGAATATGAGATATGAGAGCCAGCTTGCGTGTGTTTGTTTTCGTGTTTGAGAACAAGTGTGCGTGTGGGTAAACTTTCCCCTACCCTCCACTCCCCTTTATGCCCTCCTCCCCGCGCACACACACGCACACACACACACACACACGCACACACACACACACACACACACACACACACACACACACACACACACCTGTGTGAGTGTTTTCAGGTGTATTTGGTTTGGTTGGGAGGGAGTGGAGTTGGCTGTATTATCACCCTGAGAAACCTGTGATCTCTAAATGCACTCCCTAAAACCCTGCTGCTCACAGAAGGGTTCACACACACACACACACACACACACACACACACACACACACACACACACACACACACACACACACACACACACAGGTGTGCTCGAGCCGGTATGACAGTGATTTGTAGGTAGCACATCTTAAATGTGCTAGCATGGACTCAGTATGTGTGCATGTTTGTGCTTGACGGTCCAGTGTGTGTATGCATACATGTGTGTATGCATACATGTGTGTATGCACAGTTGCATGTATGTGCGTTTGTATATCTGTTCGTTGCTGGCAAGAATAGCGATGGTTCTCCCATTGGGTGTTATTCTGCCTGCTGACAGAGACAGACACACACACACACACACACACACACACACACACACTGACCCAGAAGGGGTTTTTTTTGGTCAGGCAGTTTTGACTGAATTTGGACCACGAAGTAGGAGTTGAGTGACGTGCTCCTACAGCTGATGGAGCTGTAGGAGCACGTCAGATCTGAGTGACGTGCTCCAAATAGAACAGAATAGATGCCAAGAATAGAGCTGCATCAAGCAGCTCTATTCTTGGCATCACACTGTAGCACTGCAGAGGAGATCTTTCTCTGGGTTGGAATTCAAAGGAGAAACTGGAACCGGTTCTTCAGGATGAGCGAGGGAGCTGTGTTTACTGGCGAGACGTTATCGCCAAACTCATTTTACCGTAAACATACAACTTTTAGTACATTCCTCTCTATGGACGATCATTAACCCCCAAGTGTCAAAACCAGCAGCTCTGCAGCCAACATGCTTTACTATTTCCAACCTCACCGCTGTAAAACCTCAGACCCATAAGGAAGCAAGACACCCAGATGTTAGTAGACCACAAAATATCCTCAGTCAAACTGGTCATGAGCTTTGGGTAGGGACCGAAAGGGTGAGATGGCGGATACAAGCGGCTGAAATGAGTTTCCTCCGTAGGGTGTCTGGGCTCAGCCTTAGAGATAGGGTGAGGAGCTCGGACATCCGGGGGGAGCTCGGAGTAGAGCCGCTGCTCCTTCACATCGAAAGGAGCCAGCTGAGGTGGTTCGGGCATCTGATTAGGATGCCCTCCTGGGCGCCTTCCTTTGGAGGTTTACCGGGCACGCCCAACTGGGAGGAGACCCCGGGGTAGACCCAGAACTTGCTGGAGGGACTGCATGTCCAATCTAGCCTGGGAACGCCTTGGGATCCCCCAGGAGGAGCTGGGGGGTGTTGCTGGGGGAGAGGGAGGTCTGGAGTGTCCTACTTAGCTTGCTGCCACCACGACCCGACCCCGGAGAAGCGGCTGAGGATGAGATGAAATGAAACTGATGCCAACGTTAGATATTCCTAAATCAAATATTAACGCTCCTAATTCGGTGAAGACAAGTGAACTCAAAGATCTGCTCCGGAGGCACATAGTGGAGAACCGAGGCGGTAATCTGTAACACCACCAGGTGACAATTCCTGCAGCTCCTCCACAATGAAGAGCATTACGGACAATGAGAAGCATAATGGGACCTTCTGCTCTCAAGTAGGTTGTGTTTTATGGTGCCGTTTTAAGTTCTGAACTAGAGAGCATACCGATATCGCAGCGTCATCAAACGCCCACCTCTGGCCAAACGTCATCGCTGCAAATTGCCTACCTGACAGATCAAAATCACAACTTGAGACGCTCTCTGGACAACAGAAACATCACCCTCGACCCCCACAGCCGGCTGTGGTTCCAACCAAATGCTCGACTGTCACATCTGCTTTGGCTGCTTGTATCACGTCCCAAGGAAGATCTGGTTGGTCGGTACAAACATCTTCCAGCACCTGGTCCACACTAGTTCAACCATTTTATGAGTTTCCTCTTTGGGCCGGGCAAATCCCAGCCACGGCACACAAACACAACCGGAGAACACTCTGCACGCCTTGACGTTAACGCCAGGAGCCATTTACAGTGGTGGGACATGTGTAATGGGAAAGCAATGTAGCCTCTAAAGATGTCTCGTCTGCAATGTAGCCTCTAAAGATGTCTCGTCTCGGTTATAACGTTCAGGTTGAGTTCAAGACGGGGGTGTGAGCTGGCGTGTTCTTCATCAAGTCTTCATCATCCTTTCCTCTTGGATTATCTTCTTTTTTTTTCATAATTCCCCCCTTTTTCTCCCCAATTGTACCTGGCCAATTACCCCACTCTTCCGAGCCATCCCGGTTGCTGCTCCACCCCCCTCTGCCGACCCGGGGAGGGATACAGACTACCACACCTCCTCCGATACATGTGGAGTCACCAGCCACTTCTTTTCACCTGACAGTGAGGAGTTTCACCAGGGGGACGTAGCGTGTAGGAGAATCACGCTACTCCCCCCAGTTACCCCCCACCCCGAACAGGCGTCATAACCGACCAGAGGAGGCGCTAGTGCAGCGACCAGGACACACACCCACATCCGGCTTCCCACCCGCAGACACGGCCAATTGTGTCTGTAGGGACGCCCGACCAAGCCGGAGGCAACACGGGGATTCGAACCGGCGATCTCCGTGTTGGTAGGCAACAGAATAGACCGCCACGCCACCCGGAAGCCATTCGTGGATTATCAACATGAAAAAACAGCAGGGAGTTTGTTTTTTCAGCCTTCTTCATAACTCGAAACTTTGTCTACCAAGTCCATGCAGCCCCCCCCCCCGCCATTGTTCCTTATCAGTGTCAGCCATCATTGTATGCAGTCACCTGGAAAATTCTGCAACTGTTACCTTCCTCCTCTTTCAACACCTCCACCTAATAGTATCGTATCCATGTATGCACACATATGCACGAGATCACCCACACACACACACACACACACACACACACTTACAAGCACGTGCATAAACCCAATGCATTCACACACAAACTTACGCTCAAGGGACACGCGGTCGACAGACGTGGGTCGGTATTAAAACACGTAGATACTGACAAGCTTCTGTTCAGCCGTGCACATACAATACAGGGCACATGCTCCATCCCCCGTTTTACCATCGCTACTCCCCCTGTGACCTTCTAAATACAGTATAGTGCGAGTACTGTGGGGTACAGACCCATTATCGGTTTTCTTTCGTTGTTGTAAACCCATTGCCTCAATATATCATTAATTTGGTTATTATTCAGTGGCCATCTTATTTACGCGTGTATGGAAATTTAATTCATCATTTTGATACTTAGAATACAACATATTTGATTCTGACTTCTCGAGATGCACCGACCGAGGCATTACCCTCCGTCGAATGTTCTCTTCCTTTTCTTTTTTCCGTTTGGATACGAGCAGCGTAACCACAACCCCGCACAAAGAAATCAATCATCTTTACAGAGAAGCAGATCGACTGGTGCCGACAAAGGAAAGCCTTTGGCCCATACCGTAGGCGTCTCCAGCTGTACTCTCCATCAGTGCTGCGGGATAACATGGGAGGCAGAGGCCGCTGTCGGCTTCCCTTCAGGTGTGTGCCCTCGTTAATGCTTCATTCTGATTGGCTGGACTTCAATTACCCTTGTGAATTATAAGGTAGGACAGCTCTGATACAACCTTTCCATCATCCATTGTAAATGACTGCATAACGCTAAAGCATCCATGTTAAGCCATAGGCTGGCACAACAGGTCAAATATAAACGGGTACCCAGTTAGTCTGCTAAATAACAGCAATACTTGGCCTTGATGCTCCACACTCAGGACACTGACATCCTCTTATTATGGAGCCAAGTCGTTCGCACTGACCCAGCTACCAATAACCTGGTTGCCCAATCGAGACTGAGAATCGTTTTTTCAAGAGGGGCCTGACCAGGAAGGCAGCAGCACAGACAAGCCTAAATGTTACCGATGAATAACGTGCAACAACTCAGAAAACGCTTAAAAGTTGAAGGAATAATCTCATAATGAAACCGGTACAAAGGTTCAATGTCGCTTCAAGACCACTCAAAGGCAGAAGAGCCACAGTCCATTCGAGAGTCCAACAGGGTCAGAACCGAACCTGGGCCGATCAAAGCATTCAGCCGAGTCTGCTGCTAATCCCTTCACTTTTTTGGGCCCCCCCCCCTTCTCCCCCATTGTACTCAGCCAATTACCCTATTTTCCGAGCCGCCTCGATCGCTGCTACACCCCCTCTGCGGATCCAGGGAGGGCTGCAGACTACCACATGCCTCCTCCCGATACACGTGGAGTCGCCAGCCGCTTCTTTTCACCTGACAGTGAGGAGTTTCACCAGGGGGACATAGCGCGTGGGAGGATCACACTACCCCCCCCCAGTTCCCCCTCCCTCCTGAACAAGCACCCCGACCAACCAGAGGAGGCGCTAGTGCAGCGACCGGGACAAATACCCACATCCAGCTTCGCAGACACGGCCAAGTCTGTAGGGACGCCCGGCCAAGCTGGAGGTAACACAGGGATTCAAACCGGCGATCCCTGTTGGTAGGCAACGGAATAGACCGCTACGCTACCCAGACGTCCCCTCTTCACTGTTGTTTTGACGTTGCATAGAGAGACCAGCTCGGGCCATTTCAACCCGTTCTGCAGCACTTCTATGCACATAAGAGTCCTTTACCCATCTCACTACAGGCCTCAGCAAGAACAAGTTCTTAGACCATAAAATAGTAATGTCCACCGCTCTTCTGAGTGATGTAAATACTCCAAAAAGACAGAAGAAGGCTTAGCATTGCCTCATAGTTGAACGTTTGTCAATGACTAGTAAGTCTACGACCGGACAGCTTGGGTCAGTCAACTCAAGCTACGAGGTACAAAGGTGAGTGAGTGAGTTAGTAACAAACCTCAGAGCCCCATGATGCACAGTGTCTGGCATATGAAGAAGCAGAGAGGATGAATGTACAAAGCCAAGTCACGTACACGTACATAGTCAAGGCCAGGTATAAAAGTCACAGCAATCAATCTCTGGTTAGCCTCAAAGGAAAAACCAGTCTAGTTTCTAAAACAGAAAAAAAAATCAATTTCGTCTCCACTTTCTTTATAAAGTGCTGATTGCCGTATGGCATAAAGGAAAGGAAGTCATCATGTACAATTCCCCAGTAGTCATAAGACATGTCTCCATGTCTTTGTCCTGTAAAGGAGAAAAAGGCATTATTCTCACATCTGTATCCACAACCGGGTTTTGTCTTGTCACCATTCAGAACACGCTTCAATTGAAATAAGCGAGACTACAGACTATTAAAAGTAATGAATAGGTTCTCCAACGTCAGATTTAGCAGCGTAGCATCAAATGCCAGATGTCATCAGTGTAAAACGAAAGTTTAACGTTTGAAATACCATGATCCAAACGTCTTATTAAATAGTGAATTAAAGAGGACCATGGACTGAACTCTGGGGTACACCGTCACAGACAGTTGGTACGTCTGAAGTGATGACGTCAAAGTGTTTGCACTGAATTTGACCATGTTTATCTAATGTCATGATCACCTTAATCCTGCCATTAAGGATAATCTATAATAAGTGAAACACATTGGTACTCATGGTCTCATGCAATGGTATTATCATTTACAATATTCAAGGCTGCTGTAATTGAACTAAGCTCTAAAAAATTATTCAAGTACTTTGGCAAGAACTAATAAATTTCTAATTTGCCTGTAATGAACTAATTCAAATAAAAGAGAGCATTTTTGTGCCTTTCATTATAAACTGTGATGATAACAGTAATATTTCAGCAATTCCATGTTATAACATAGGATGATGATATGGAATAATGCTTCAAAATGTGGCATTAAGTAACAAAATGGTAAAAAATGAGCTACATAATGGGAAAACTGAATGATAGCGGGGGTTTTTTTTTTAAATGCTGGTGGTATTCTCAAGCTTTCAAACACAATTTTTGTCACTCTTCCTGCAGCTGCCATCAGATGTAATATGTAGTAGGAGTTATGAAGAAGATGTGAAACACTGTCAAGTTAGAAAAAAAAAGTCCAAAAACTCTCAGGGGCAGTGATAATACCTACTATAATAGTAAATGAGTGTTTCAAGATGAAGAATTCGTTTTTTAACAGTAATAACCCTAACCAAAGCCAATTTTTCAATACAAAGAACTATCATCTGGGCTCACTGTGGATTCAATTTTCCTCAAGGCCATTTTTGTATTGTGATGGGATTAGAAATTGGTTGCAAACGTGACTATTTCATGTTATTATTCTTTTTTTTTTTATTACCCGTAACAGCATTCTCCAGCTCGAAGGATTGCACCATAATACTTTTACACAATGCAACTCGAGCAAACTTCAAACACAATCAATTCTCTACATAAATAACTTAGACAAATACTGAAGAGGGGGGTGGGGGGGGGATTCCAAGGATGTCTGAAGCCAGGAGAAGGGTTAGCGGGCAAGCACACACATATGTAGGTGCGCACGCACGCATGCACACACACACACACACACACGCACACTCTGAGGCGAGCATGCAGATAGCCTGAGTGTTGACCAAGTCATTAGGAAATACTGGGCAGTGAAAAAGGCTCCAAAACCAAAAGTTTTCCACCTCAGGTGAAGGAACACAGAGAAGCCATACCCATAAATTGTAGTGCTGCAAAATTCAAAGCAGTTTGAATACCACTTCATCAGTAATACATGAAGCACACAAACATACAAAAGAACTAGTTAAAAAAAAAAAACATATATGCACAACCTACAAGCCATACACTTTTACAGTGTTTCTTGTCAGATACAGAATGCTTTGAAGTCCAAAAATAAGAGTATACATTGTTTTGTGCAGTTGCTTTAAGTCATGTTGTCGCAAAGCCATTTCAGATTATCTTTGCTCCCTCGCTAACAGCCACGCCCAATGTAGAGGAAGAACATAAGGACCATGGGTAATTTAATTACATACACAGAAACATAGTTTGTTTTAGTCATTTTCTGGTCCAGGATAAAAATAAGACCAATCATTTGAGGGCAATATTGGCTTTGTGTCAGCACTCATTTTATGGGCCCTGCAAAACAATTTGCCCCCTTAGCAGTAGATGAAGCTGACATGCGGATATCTTTATCCAATCAGAGCAGCTTTACATGTCATATTTGGGTTTTAAAGTCTTGGTGACGTCATCATGTCACAGTCCCCCTCGTGCAGCATGGTTAGAAACGCCACATCTGAATTTCTAACTCATCTGCCCACTTTTCCAGAGATGCTATTATAAACCATAATGAAGTAAAACAGAATAGAATGGAATGTGAGGGAGTTACACTTGAACTCTTTGAACTGTGAGAACTTAGTGGGACTTGTTCTGAGTCCAGCCCGGCTGTGTTGTCTCTGCACAAACACCACTCAGACCGACATGATGAGCCCACACGGCACAACACACCACACCCCTCCTCTTAAAAAATCAATCCGAGGCTTTTATTTTCCATCTCACACACTGCAAAGACAGGGATGGGTGGCGAAGGTCTTTGTGTGCAATATAGTTCTCAATTTGGGGGGGGGGGGGGATTAAAACCTAAGGAAAAAAAAAAAAAGAATTTGGAGTTGTAAGGCCGTTCGTTACATTAGGGCCGAGTGAACTTGATAAAATCAATCACAATATTTCTTGTCTGAATATCCCGACGTGGGTAATGTGCCATATTCTGGGGGACGACCATTGATGCTTTTTTTTTTTTTCTCCCCAATTGTACTTGGCCAATTACCCCACTCTTCCGAGCCGTCCTGGTCCCTGCTCCACCCCCTCTGCCGATCCAGGGAGGGCTGCAGACTACCACATGCCTCCTCCCATACATGTGGAGTCGCCAGCCGCTTCTTTTCACCTGACAGTGAGGAGTTTCACCAGGGGGACGTAGCGTGTGGGAGGATCACGCTATTCCCCCAGTTTCCCCTCCCCCTCGAACAGACGCCCCGACTGACCAGAGGAGGCGCTAGTGCGCGACCAGGACACACACCCACATCCAGCTCCCCACCCGCAGACATGGCCAATTGTATCTGTAGGGGACACCCGACCAAGCCGGAGGTAACAAGGGGATTCAAACCGGCAATCTCTGTGTTGGTAGGCAACGGACTAGACTGCCACGCCACCTGGACGCTCCTCATTGGTGCGTTCCTACAAGATTTACACACAAGAAAGATTTTGGAAAATGGTTATGAATAATGTGGATACGGTGGATGAGCAGGTAGAGGAATGCGTGGTTTATTTCACTAACACAGTCTGGTAAGATAACATTCAAGTTATATTACGATATTACCATAACCAAAACCCCAGACGATATCCAGTCTCACACCACAATATCAATTTTACATTGACATTGCCTAGCCGTACACTGCAACAGAGAGGAACTATGCATCATATCAAATAATATGTTCTGCAACAGTTGTTTATTGATACAACAGCACATGGACGTACTGAGCAGGACTGGGGCATGATACTGAAGTGAACCGGACTGTGAATGCGTATGCGCTCAGAGTCCTTATGGCGTATGATGCACTCTTACTTTACAGGGACATTCAAGAAAAAGAGACGAGTAATGATTTGTTCATGTTTCAAGGATAAACCTCTCTCGCTGTGTCAATTATCATTCCAACGATTGCCTCCTTCGGTCCTCCGGTCTGCCCACGTCCCCACATCTTCTTATAAAACAAATCTCCACGTGTCAGAGATCACGGAGGTCAGACGGGCAGAGAGAAAGAGAAGTTGCATCTCTCAGAGTCTCTCAGTGAACCGCCGCGGGGGAGAAAAAAAAAGATGTACAATGGGTCTCCATCCTTGCTGGCTGTCAGCCTGCAAGCACACGTCGAGACATAATCATAAAAATCAATGATGGGCGAATGGATGAGTGAATTAACGAATTTGTGATAAAAAAGAAAGAAAAAACAACAACAACAACAAGAGATGAGAGAGGGTAAAAGAAGACTCAGTGGGTTTGAAGTACCGCTGAAGGGCAATTACAACACAGGAATACCACACTCCCGCCCGCCTACCGTACAAACACTGTGTGGAAGTGGTTGAGGAGGGCACATAGAGAAAAGTATTTCCTACCAAGCGGGATGTTTACCGCCGAGATGCTGGATGTATGTTGGTTAGAAGACAATGCAACACACTTCTGAATGCAGCAGTACTGTTGAAGAGCTATACAAATGGATGTAGGTTTTGAGCAGATGGCCTTTACATGAGAAGATTGGGTGTATTTTTTTTTTTTTTATTGTATGCATCGATTGTGTGTTCAGGGAGAGGAAGAAGACCGTTAAACTGGAATTTATACTGACGTGCTCACAGTTTACACCGCAGCGCTCCACGTTTAAATCTACAACCTATCCATTTCCCCACACTATTTATTGCATTATACAGTGAACTCGAAGCAGACACATACTCGGTGTGGTTACAAAGTGAACAGTAAATGTTAATCAAGTCTAAATGTAATCTAAAACCACATATTGTGCTCAGTATTCTCAAGATCTGTATATATTTCAAATAATACCGGCGAAATACTCAGTATGTGTCAAAAGCTTCTCTTTCAGGGCGTCCGGGTAATGTAGCGGTCTAATCCGTTGCCTACCAACATGGGGATCGCCGGTTCGAATCCCCGTGTTACCTCCGGCTTGGTCAGGCGTCCCTACAGACACAGTTGGTTATGTCTGCGGGTGGAAGCCGGATGTGGGCATGTGTCCTGTCGCTGCACTAGCGCCTCCTATGGTTGTGTTCCCACACCTGTCTATCATAGCCAGTTAGTACTGCAATGAACGACTATTTTGATAGTCGACTTGTCATCGATTATTGAAACGATTAATTGACTAGTCAGATAATGAACTGCACAGAACAATAGCTCTTATTTAGCTATCGGCTTTTAAATTTAGCTTGGGTTATTTTAAGTATGTGCTAACTAACAATAAAGACAATAAAGATGAATGCTTCATTTAAAAATATGTCTTTTATTAAACTTTGCCGCTCATTAGGCTACTACTGATACAAAAGATAAATAAATTATTGATCAGCGACCTTAATATTATTTCTTCATAAATTCTGTCGTTATATTAAATATACAATTGTTTATATCAAATATATACTAATTGCTATTATGTGTGTGTGTGTGTTTATTAAACGCCTACCTTCAGAAAGGTTGTCTCATATTTCTTCTCCATCAGTGGGTGAAATGGGCTCTGGATGGCAGCCTGTATTCGGGGTTGAACTGGCGAATCATTTGTTGAAACCCTTCACCGTCAGCCATGGAGTGGCCTCATGTCATTGACCATCATGTTTAGTATTGCCTCGGTGAGGGCAGTCGCTTGCTGCGGTGTACACAACTGCTTCTTTGCAGAAAGCCATCCATGGTACCTTCACTCTTCTTCGGAGTCGGCCTGCATAAATTTGATTAAAAAAGTCATTTGTTAGGCAAAAGAGTAACATTACTCTTAAACTGCTGCACACAGACATAGATGGAGTTGTACTGGCTTGATGTTATGTTCATGACAAGCACATTCTGAATCATAAAACTTTGTACTTACTGTATTGTTCACTGGTACTGCCATATTTGAATTATGGATTGGAGGTATGGGGGAATACTTACAAAAGCAACCTAGAACCGCTATGTGTACTGCAAAAAAGGGCTATAAGGATAGTGAACAATGTAGGATATCGGGAACACACCCAACAAACTGTTTTCAAATTCAAGGGCCATGAAGTTCATGGACCTTATAGAATACAAGACTGCACAAATGTTGTACAAAGCAAGAAATAATCTACTTCCTGGCAACATACAACAAATGTCCTCAGATAGAGAGGGTGGGTTTAATTTAAGAGGAATATCGAAACAAAGTATTCGCACCACTTGCAAAAACATGTGTATTTCATACTGTGGAGTTAGCCTGTGGAACTCAAGGAAAGCAAAGTTTAAATCATTTCAAAAAAAGGTACCAAAAAAATGGTTTTAAAGAGGTATACGGATGAGGAGGAGGCCTGCTTCTCTCATGACCATGATACCTTGGTGGATGCCATTGTTGTTTTTCCTTATATTATTTTTATTGTGGGGATTTTTTTCCCCCTGTATTTTATTGCTGTCATAGTTTTTGTTTAATGGGACACCATTATTATTGCTTTTATTATCTGGGGTTTTCTTTTTTTCTCGTTTTTTTTGCTTGTTTTTCGGTATTTTTATTGCTTTGCTTACAAACACACGCACGCACAGCGCGCACACACACACACACAAATTAATCTTATTTTTCCACTATTTTTCTTATTTTTATTCCATTTTTAATTTCCATCATTACTAGTGCTTTGTTTTTTGACTCATTGACAAGGTAAGTCATTGAGTAAGGCATACTCTGATGTGTAAAAAAAAGTTTATTAATTAATGAGATTGTATAGCTTGAGCATGAGAGGGGGGGCAGGATATTATACGTAGAAACGTTCTCCTGCTCCTTTTCGAACATGTAACATGTTTGTTTGTTTGCTGTGTTTAAAATAATCACATGTTGCTTTGTATGACTGAAATAAAGACCCACCTATGTTAATGTTAAAAGCCAACACAACTCTGTCTATACATAGCTAGCTAGCTAACAAGCTAACTAGCTTACCGAGGCGCGTCCGCGTCGTCCAGGTGTCCAAGGGGCCTCCTCTTCACATGTCCGTGCATTACTGAGGCGCTGCCATGATAAATAAAGAAAGGTCCACCTCGCAAATCTGGCAGGTCATCCTCTTCTCCGCCTAGCTGAGGGTGAGACGCTCCCTGACTTTCTTTAGATGTTTTAGGATGCGGCGGCGTCGCTTCGGCCGCCGCCATTTTGCTGTTGTTTACCCGTCCCGTCACTTCCGCTTCGGTTACCAGTCGCTTTTGCGCATGTGCACCTCTCAGAGATTCGGAAAGGAAGTGACTCCTTAGCCACTTCCGTCACCAATTCCGTTTTTTTGTTTTTGTTTTGTTTTTGGTTTACTTTTTTTGTTGGTTGTGTAACCGGTTATTTTCTTGCCCGGTGCGGGATTCGATACGGTTGTGTACTGCACCACAAGGCGGCATCACTAACCGCTCGGCTAAAGGGTCAGACCCGTTGGCTAGGGACTAATGCAGGGGTCCGCAATTACTTTTCATAGCGGGCCACTTTTAGGGCCACTTTAAAACCATGGGCCACTCAACCTCCAGCAGCAGGTGTTCGTTAGTTTGTTTTGGTGTCGATACGTTGCAGGTATTATAATTTAAACAGAGATTTTCATCTATTTTTCGATATATTACTAGTCTTACTTTTACTAAGAAATTAATTAATTAATTAATTAATGTTTTTTGGTGGAGAAATAAAAAATTCTTCCTTCTGGCATTTCTCCAAAAATTCTCGCGGACCATAAATCAACCCGTCACGGGCCGGACGTGGCCCGCGGGCGCCTATTGGGGACCCCTGGACTAGGGGTCTTATTAGTAGTTTACAATCATGTAAAAATTAAAATTAATTAATGCACATAGTGTGGAGTTAGAAAACAACGAGACAGGAGACGTGAGAGTTGACGTAGTCGAAGTAGTTTACTAGCTCCAACTTAGCATGTCATACATCTGACAACGACGCTGAACTGACTGTGAACCGGAAGCGGAAGTGCATCATCTGACCCCTCGCCTCTTCCCTTAAAGGTACACCGTCCTCTTAGGTGAATTTCTCTCGATATATAGATGTGGGTCACACACAGCCCCCCCCCCCCAGAATTCACCT
>NC_079213.1:111198302-111208302 GCF_029633865.1 Lampris incognitus
GTTGGAGCATCTCTAGTCACCACAAGCCATCGACTTAACGAGGCTGCTTTGACTGGGGATGCAATAGAGCTAACTGCTAAGCTAGGCTAAGCTCAAAGCTAGTCACAAACTACTAGGAACGACAAGCTGCCTGCCGAACACAAGAGTCATATGAGAAAGATAGCTAGAGAATCCAGCGGTAAGTGAACTAAGCACAGAAAATAGCTAAATCAGAACAAATGAAGAGGTTAGGGAAGAGTATAGAGACGAGATAGTAAGAGAATATAAGTGGAAGCCCGAGCATGAATGGGTGAACATGTGGTTACAATAAAATAAATTAACAAATAAGTGAATAAAAAAGGGGAGGCTAATAATAATAATTGGCCAACATATGAAAAATACCGGAGGGTGTGCTCCAATTATCGGGGCATCACATGGCTCAGCCTCCCTGGGAGAGTCTACTCTAGGGTGCTGGAAAGGAGGCTCCGACCAATCGTCGAACCTCGGATCCAGGAGGAACAATGCGGATGCCGTCCTGGCCTTGGAACAACGGACCAACTCTTTACCCTTGCGGAAGTGCTGAGGGGGGCATGGGAGTTTGACAGCCTACATGTGTTTTGTGGACTTGGAGAAGGTTTACGACCGTGTACCCCGGGGCACTCTGTGGGGGGTACTGGGGGAGTACGGGGTACCGGGGCAGTTGCTACAAGCCATCCGGTCCTTGTATAACCAAAGTGAGAGCTGTGTCCGCATTCTCGGCACAAAGTCAAACACGTTTTCGGTGGGTGTTGGAATCCGCCAAGGTTGTCCCTTGTCTCCCATTCTGTTTGTGATATTCATGGACAGGATCTCAAGGCGCAGCCAAGGTGAGGAGTGTGTCCATTTTGGGAACCTCAGAATTGCATCTCTGCTGTTCGCAGATGATGTGGTTTTGTTGGCTTCATCAGGACGTGACCCCCAGCGCACACTGGGCTGCTTTGCAGCTGAGTATGAAACTACTGGGATAAGAGTCAGCAGCTCCCAGTCTGAGGCCATGGTTCACTACCAGAAAATGGTGGATTGCTCCCTCCGGGTTGGAGATGAGTTGTTGCCTCAAGTGAAGGAATTCAAGTATCTCGGGGTCTTGTTCACGAGTGAGGGTAGGATGGAGTGGGAGATTGACAGGTGGATTGGTGCAGCATCAGCAGTAATGTGGACGTTGTACCGGACCGTGGTGGTGAAGAGGGAGCTGAGCTGGAAGGCAAAGCTCTCAATTTACCAGTCAGTCTTCGTTCCAACCCTCACCTATGAGATCGCGGATACAAGCGGCTGAAATGAGTTTCCTCCGTAGGGTGTCTGGGCTCAGCCTTAGAGATAGGGTGAGGAGCTCGGACATCCGGGGGGAGCTCGGAGTAGAGCCGCTGCTCCTTCGCGTTGAAAGGAGCCAGTTGAGGTGGTTCGGGCATCTGATAGGATGCCTCCTTGGCACCTTCCTTTGGAGGTTTACCGGGCACGTCCAACTGGGAGGAGACCCCAGGGTAGACCCAGAACTCGCTGGAGGGACTACATGTCTAATCTGGCCTGGGAACCTCTTGAGAACCCCCAGGAGGAGCTGGAGGGCGTTGCTGGGGAGAGGGACGTCTGGAGTGCCCTACTTAGCTTGCTGCCACCGCGACCCGACCCCGGAGAAGCTGTTGAAGAAAAATGAGTGAATGAATGGATGAATGAATGAAAGAAAAATAACCGGGCAGCATGGTGGCACAGTGGTTAGCGCGGTCGCCTCACAGCAAGAAGATCCTGGGTTCGAGCCCCGGGGTAGTCCAACTTTGGGGGTCGTCCTGGGTCGTCCTTTCTGTGTGGAGTTTGCATGTTCTCCCTGTGTCCACGTGGGTTTCCTCCGGGTGCTCCGGTGTTCTCCCACAGTCCAAAGACATGCAGGTCAGATGAATTGGCCATACTAAATTGTTTGTAGGTGTGAGTGTGTATGTGTGTGTGTGTGTGTGTGTGTGTGTGTGTGTGTCGGCCCTGTGATGGCCCGGCGGCCTGTCCAGGGTGTCTCTCCGTCTGCTGGGATAGGCTCCAGCATCCCCCCTGACCCGGAGAGCAGGATAAGCGGTTCGGATAATGGATGTTCTGGATGATTGGAAGTCATTCTAACTCAGAATCTCTTATTGTTTACCTCGTTATATCATATTTAGAGTAGAAAGGGGGGGGCTCCATCTTGTAACTAAAACACTTTTGAAAAACATGCTCAAGTATATATTTGTCCATGAGGTTGTAGTTTTGATTAGCATAGGAGGCTCGGTGGTTGTATAGTGTTTATAGGCACTGCCTTGTGATGGAAATGTCAAGTTTCATCTTTGCATGAGCCAAAATTAACCCATCCACAACCACCTTGTCCCATCAAAGTGGCCTTGAGCAAGGCACTGAACCCCTGTATGTTCACTCATTTGACGTTGCAGCGCAAAACTAATGACCAGATTATTAAACAGGTGGCTCAAATTAACTCCACTCGCACTATGTGCAATACACCAGGTGGAAGGCCGTGACGACATTAAGGGGCCGTTCACACGTTGCGTCTAAAAACGCGTGGAAACCCTCGGCCAAGGTGCTGGCGAGGTTGGCGTGGGTTTTTTTTTTCGTACCCGTGGACGAAGACGCTGCACGGACGGTGCATCGCAAACGATGGCGAAGAGAAGCTTGTTAATTGAGACCATTTAAAGCCAAGAAGGCCTTCCCCTGGATGTGAGACCGGCACCTCTGACTGTCTGAAGAGAAAGACCGCTTGTGAAAACAGTCCCTTTGAAGTGTTTTTTTCTCCCACATCCCATAATGCCACGATGATTTAACAGAGCAGCAGGTTTGAGTTCTCCACAAAACGATGAATTTGAGTTTTGCCGCTGAGGGGCTGAAAAACAGATGAAGGCGTTTGGAGCCACGCAGAATCAAAGGCACTGCTCGCAGCCTAAGCTTCGGAAAAAGAAATGACATCTTACTTTAATTTGTGTGCAGCACAACGCTAACCTGACATGCATATCAAGTTCCCACACTCTGCTAAAACAGTTATCCTCTCTGACTACGTCGGACTGACGTCCGTGATCGGACAACTCATTGTCGTTACTCACTGGTGAAACATTATGGGTAACACTTTCTAGGAAGCTTGCATCTATAACGCCCTATAAGCATCTATAACGCCCTATAAGCATCTATAATGCCCTATAAGCATCTGCTGCATCTACTATAATGCCCATACTTTCCTATGATGTGTATTACAGTGACTAACAGCTATGGCTGAAGACTGTGAAATAGCACTGAAGTCTCATTATGCATCTCTACAAAACTTCAGCAAACAAGTTGGCTATGATGCATTATGACATTTGACAGATAAACAGGCTAATGATGACATATTTATACTGCATAAATCCGTTTTAAATTGACATAGTGTATCATAAAGGTGGTTATGAGGTGTTGTGAGGGCGTATACATGGCTATAATGAATCTTACAAGGACTTATAGCTACACTTATAGGGCGTTATAGATGCTTATAGGGCGTTATAGATGCTTATAGGGCGTTATAGATGCTTATAGGGCGTTATATTCATTGAAAGTGTTACCACATTATGTTCACATATGCCAAAGTTTTGGTAAGATCAGACAGAGCGAAACCGAGGAAGCAGCCTCATTATATCACCGTGGAGTGAACAGAAGCGCCTCATGGGAGGTGAACACATCAGAATCAGCTGCTGAGACAAGCATCGGGATGACTAACTGGGAAAAAACCGCGGCGGTCCGACAAGCAAAAGACAGCAGAATAGAGGTGAGCAGGCACTGGGTGGGTCAGACCGAGGCCTCTCCCAGCTGTCGTGTTGCCGTATCCCGAGGCTACACACACACACACACACACACACACACACACACACACAAACAGCAGGCAAACAGGCCTTAAAATGAACATGTAAATCACCAGCACAACAAAGACGACCACAGCCGGTGTCAACCAACCAGGCCTCGCCGAGCGCCCGCGAGTATGAATGGGTGGCAGCAAGTGAGCATCTGTGTGTGTGTGTGTGTGTGTGTGTGTGTGTTAATGTGTGTGTGTGCGCTTGTGTATCAGCTTGAAACGGTACTTGACTCGGGAGATAACAGTTCATATTACCTCCCACTTCTCAAGTCAACATCCTACTTGTACAACTCAAATACATACACACGCACACACACAATCACAAACACACACATGTTTTAGACCACACACAAACACACACACACACACACACACACACACACACACTGCGCTGATCCCTGTATCCCTGTTTACACCTTACCAAATCATCAACATATCCTGATAGATTACCACACACCTTGATCTGCCCCTTAATTCCTTAATGTCTCAGGCAGAGGTACAAGCCGGCACAGCCCAGATTAGAGTTAGGCTGCACTCACCCAAACCCCCCAAAAACTGCCAACCTGAAGCTAAAAACTAAATAAATACGCACGGAGTCAGCGTTCTGCATCAGATTTGCTGCTAAAGCCAGGGTGATTACAGCGAGCGAGCGGAGAGGGTGGCGTGATGGGAGACGTGCACGAGGCTGCATGTCTGCTGTACTCTGGTGGGCTGGATTCGGCCTCACATCTCGAGTCAGAGCTCTTCATGTGCACGTGTGGCTTTCCTTCCTCTCTTTCTTTAAGCCGAGAATCACAGGTCGCTTCTGAGGCGGAGAGTCGGGGTGGAGAGTTGGGGTGGAGAGTTGAGTCGGAGAGTTGGGGTGGAGAGTTGGGGTGGAGAGTCGAGGTGGAGAGTTGAGGCGGAGAGTTGGGGTGGAGAGTTGGGGTGGAGAGTTGGGGTGGAGAGTTGGGGTGGAGAGTTGAGGTGGAGAGTTGGGGTGGAGAGTTGGGGTGGAGAGTTGAGGTGGAGAGTTGAGTCGGAGAGTTGGGGTGGAGAGTTGAGTCGGAGAGTTGGGGTGGAGAGTTGAGTCGGAGAGTTGAGGTGGAGAGTTGAGTCGGAGAGTTGAGGTGGAGAGTTGAGTCGGAGAGTTGGGTGCAGTCCGCATATTTGGCGAGCACGTCATCCTGATGGTGCTGGCAACCCTCGCTAACCAGGAGGCCCTGAAGAAGAAGCTTGGTGTAGGTGCAAGTTGTGTGTGTGTGTGTGTGTGGGGGGGCCGCATGTGTGTTTATGTGCGTACAAGTGTGCGCGTGCATGCGTGTGTGTGCGTGCACGCACGTTTGTGTGCGTTCGTGCGTGTGTGTGGTACACGTGTGTTTATGTGCGTGCGTGCATCTGTGTGCGTGCATTTGTGTGTGTGCGTGCATATATATATGTGCGTGTGTGTTTGCAGGTGATTGCATGTTTGTGTTTGTGTGTGTGTGTGTGTTTGTAGGTGATTGCATGTTTGTGTTTGTGTGTGTGTGTGTGTGTGTGTGTTCGTAGGTGATTGCATGTTTGTGTTTGTCTTCGTGTGTGTGTGTGTGTGTATGAGCGTGTGTGTGTTTGCAGGTGATTGCATGTTCGTGTGTGTGTGTGTGTGTGTGTGTGTGTTTGCAGGTGATTGCATGTTCGTGTGTGTGTGTGTTTGCAGGTGATTGCATGTTCGTGTGTGTGTGTGTGTGTTTGCAGGTGATTGCATGTTCGTGTGTGTGTATGAGTGTGTGTGTGTCTGCAAGTGATTGCATGTTCGTGTGTGTGTGTGTGTGTTTGCAGGTGATTGCATGTTCGTGTGTGTATGAGTGTGTGTTTGCAGGTGATTGCATGTTCGTGTGTGTGTGTGTGTGTGTGTGTGTGTGTGTTTGCAGGTGATTGCATGTTCGTGTGTGTGTGTGTGTGTGTGTGTGTGTGTGTGTTTGCAGGTGATTGCATGTTCGTGTGTGTGTGTGTGTGTGTGTGTGTGTGTGTGTGTTTGCAGGTGATTGCATGTTCGTGTGTGTGTGTGTGTGTGTGTGTGTGTGTTTGCAGGTGATTGCATGTTCGTGTGTGTGTGTGTGTGTGTGTGTGTGTTTGCAGGTGATTGCATGTTCGTGTGTGTGTGTGTGTGTTTGCAGGTGATTGCATGTTCGTGTGTGTGTGTGTGTGTGTGTGTGTGTGTGTGTGTGTGAGTGTGTTTGCAGGTGATTGCATGTTCGTGTGTGTGAGTGTGTGTGTGTTTGCAGGTGATTGCATGTTCGTGTGTGTGTGTGTGTGTGTGTGTGTGTGTTTGCAGGTGATTGCATGTTCGTGTGTGTGAGTGTGTGTGTGTTTGCAGGTGATTGCATGTTCGTGTGTGTGTGTGTGTGTGTGTGTGTGTGTGTGTGTGTTTGCAGGTGATTGCATGTTTTTGTGTTCATCTTCTCGTGTG
This sequence comes from Lampris incognitus, assembly GCF_029633865.1. Taxonomy (NCBI): domain Eukaryota; kingdom Metazoa; phylum Chordata; class Actinopteri; order Lampriformes; family Lampridae; genus Lampris; species Lampris incognitus. The sequence goes on from NC_079213.1 coordinate 111,204,590, forward strand.
TGTGTGCTTGCAGGCGATTGCATGTTCGTCTTCATCTTCATTTGTGTGTGTGTGTGTGTGTGTGTGTGTGTGTGTGTGTGTGTGTGTGTGTGTGTGTGTGTGTGTGTGTGTGTGTGTGTGTGTGTGTGTGTGTGTGTGTGACAGGTCCACTAAGCCAGTCAACAAAAGGGTCCAGTATCGGTGTGGTCTCCTCTCTGTCTATCTCAGGTAGAGTACATTGCTTCTAATGCCCTCTAAGATCCCTCCGACGCTATCCCAGAAGCCCCCTCTCTTTCCCACAATCCTCTTTGCTCCCCGGGTCCCTAAGCACCTTGGCGCAGGAAAGGTGGCTGGCTGCGGATTGTCTTAATCTCTCCTTTTCCACCAGAAATGGGCTAAGCCGGCCCGAATGTCACTCTCCCTATCGCTCCCAAACGCAAGTGGTTACAAGGACTTTTATTTTACCCTGCTCTCTCTCTCTCTCTCTCTCTCTCTCTCTCTCTCTCTCTCTCTCTCCCCCCCCCTCTCTCTCTCCCCTCTCTTCTGTCTCCCCCCCCTCTCTCTCCCTCTCTTCTCTCTCTCGCTCTGTCTGTCTGTCTCTCTCGCCTCGCCTTCGTCATCTCTCCTCTTCCATGCACTCGTGCTCTATCTCTCTCTCTCTCCCCCTCCTGTCTGTCACCCTCTCCTCCCCCTCCCCTACTTCTGCTCTAGGAGTTGTCTCAACTTTACCGCGAGAAAATTTAAAAAAAATGCAAATGGGAATTTACAGCTTGCTGACTCCTTCACTACAGTGAAGGCGGCGTACGTGTGTGTGTGTGTGTGTGTGTGTGTGTGTGTGTGTGTGTGCGGCCGTGGCCAGGCACACACCTCGCTCTCAGCCGGCGGTGGAGGGGGGGGGGGGCGCGATAGGTATTGTATCGGGGATTAGGAATGGGATTAAATTTGAAAGTGAATTAAGCATTCCTGATGAGGATCTAGTATCAGGCCGCCTGCAGTCCTAGCCGGTAAACTGCGGTTGGGTAGCTACAACCCTCTAGACAGGAGAACCTACAGAGCCGGTAGACATTAAACACTGCCCGGGGTCTGGGTGGAGGGGAGCTGGCCCGCGGGTACCTGAAGTCTGGCCCGTCGACGCTTTGTTACTCCCACACTCCGGGGGAGGGAAGCACACACACACACCTGACCACCAGAACACGATACAAGGAGGAGAAACACAAACAGAGGGAAAATATAACGGGAGCAGTTCTCCCCATAATGTGTTACAACCTCATTTTCCAACCCTTGTGATGAATCGCCATCTTCCCACACCGGAAGTGGGGAGGTTAACCGGTGTGGGAAGATGGCGGCGCGGACTTAGGTTTGTGGCGGTCTCACCCAGCGCCGTCCATGCAGCGTCTTTGTCCCCATCCGCGTCTAAATTTGTGTCTTCGTCTGATGGCGGGGAGAGCTGGCGCTGGATCGGCTGGGGGAGCCTGGTCTGCCGGGTCCGCTGGGCCCAGGGACCGCGGCCCTGCCTGGCGCTGCGCCCGAAGAGGAAACACCGAGGGCGGTCTGAAAGGATGCGGAGGCGGGGCAGGCTAAGCTAACTGCTAGCCCATGCAGACCGGCAGTTCCGGCAGTCTTCCTGGCGTTCGTTCTCTTGGACAGGGATTTTGTTTGTTTGTTTTGTTGGATATATGAGTTTTGTAGTGTTTGCAGCTTTTTGCAGTTTGGATATGTGTGTTCTTGTAGTTTGGATGTGTGTGTTCTTGTAGTTTGGATGTGTGTATATGTTTGTAGTTTGGATGTGTGTGTTCTTGTAGTTTGGATGTGTGTATATGTTTGTAGTTTGGATGTGTGTGTTCTTGCAGTTTGGATGTGTGTGTTCTTGCAGTGTGGATGTGTGTGTGTTCTTGCAGTGGGGCTGGATGTGTGTGTTCTTGCAGTGTGGATGTGTGTGTTCTTGCAGTGTGGATGTGTGTGTTCTTGCAGTGTGGCTCTGTGTGTGTTGTTGTAGTGTGGACGTGTGTGTTCTTGCAGTGTGGATGTGTGTGTTCTTGCAGTGTGGATGTGTGTATTCTTGTAGTTTGGATGTGTGTGTTCTTGTAGTTTGGATGTGTGTGTTCTTGCAGTGTGGATGTGTGTATTCTTGTAGTTTGGATGTGTGTGTTCTTGCAGTGTGGATGTGTGTGTTCTTGCAGTGTGGCTCTGTGTGTGTTGTTGTAGTGTGGATGTGTGTATTCTTGTAGTTTGGATGTGTGTGTTCTTGCAGTGTGGATGTGTGTGTTCTTGCAGTGTGGATGTGTGTATTCTTGTAGTTTGGATGTGTGTGTTCTTGCAGTGGGGCTGGATGTGTGTGTTCTTGCAGTGTGGATGTGTGTGTTCTTGTAGTTTGGATGTGTGTGTTCTTGCAGTGGGGCTGGATGTGTGTGTTCTTGCAGTGTGGATGTGTGTGTTCTTGCAGTGTGGATGTTTGTGTTCTTGCAGTGTGGCTCTGTGTGTGTTGTTGTAGTGTGGATGTGTGTATTCTTGTAGTTTGGATGTGTGTGTTCTTGCAGTGTGGATGTGTGTGTTCTTGCAGTGTGGATGTGTGTATTCTTGTAGTTTGGATGTGTGTGTTCTTGTAGTTTGGATGTGTGTGTTCTTGTAGTGTGGACGTGTGTGTTCTTGCAGTGTGGATGTGTGTGTTCTTGTAGTGTGGATGTGTTGTGGTCTTTGTGCTGGTCGGATGTGGACTGGGCAAAACGATATTTCGTTTCATGTCAACGTGCGCGGGTGCATGGAATGCAACGACGGACACACGTCCCCGAGTCCCGGATTTCCACGCACGTGTCGGATGGCTGCCCGTGGTGACGTGTGGCGGCGCGGGACCAGGTCAAACCCGACGGAACTGACTGTATGTGCGCATGCGCGCGCATGTGTTGGAACAGTTGCTCATGTGAAGCCTTTTTGTGTTTTCAGCCGGAGTTGTGTTTCTGTTTGTGTGTCTGTGTCCCGGCATGTTTGTGAATACACGTGTGTATGTGTGCATGGGTGTGTGTGTGTGTGTGTGTGTGTGTGTGTGTGTGAGAGAGAGAGAGAAAGACAGTGTGTGCGCGCGCGCACACACTCTCTCGCTCGCTCTCTGCAGAGGTGGTGCACGCGCGCACCACCTCTGCAGCCGCGCGTGTCCTTGTTTGCGCTCGCGGACAACGAGAAGTTTAGAAGGCTTCGGCCATGAGACTCTGTATACTCTGTGTATACTCTGTGTATACTCTGTGTATATTCTGTGTATACTGTGTATACTCTGTGTATACTCTGTGTATACTCTGTGTATACTGTGTATACTGTGTATTCTCTGTGTATATTCTGTGTATACTCTGTGTATACTGTGTATACTCTGTGTATATTCTGTGTATATTCTGTGTATCCTCTGTGTATACTCTGTGTATATTCTGTGTATACTCTGTGTATATTCTGTGTATATTCTGTGTATCCTCTGTGTATATTCTGTGTATATTCTGTGTATCCTCTGTGTATATTCTGTGTATATGGTGTGTATATTGTGTGTATATTGTGTGTATATGTTGTGTATATGGTGTGTATATTGTGTGTATGTGTATCCGGTCATCTGGGGAGTTTACCTGCTCCGCTACTAAAGAGCGATTAGGCTGAAGTGAGACGTGTGTGAGAGGAGCTGAGGTCGCTCTGAGGTCATAACGCTTCATAAGCGAAATCTCAAAAACACACACGGAAACAACAACATCAGACGCTCG
>NC_079213.1:111213302-111243302 GCF_029633865.1 Lampris incognitus
CTCCTCCTGCTTCCCGTGCTGTCTGTCTCTCCTCCTGCTTCCCGTGCCGTCTGTCTCTCCTCCTGTTCCCGTGCTGTCTGTCTCTCCTCCTGCTTCCCGTGCTGTCTCTCCTCCTGCTTCCCGTGCTGTCTGTCTCTCCTCCTGTTCCCGTGCTGTCTGTCTCTCCTCCTGCTTCCCGCGCTGTCTGTCTCTCCTCCTGCTTCCCGTGCTGTCTGTCTCTCCTCCTGTTCCCGTGCTGTCTGTCTCTCCTCCTGCTTCCCGTGCTGTCTCTCCCCCTGCTTCCCGTGCTGTCTGTCTCTCCCCCTGCTTCCCGTGCTGTCTGTCTCTCCTCCTGCTTCCCGTGCTGTCTGTCTCTCCTCCTGCTTCCCGTGCTGTCTGTCTCTCATTGTTTCAGGTGAGTGTCATCAAGCTCACAGATGTTTAGCATCACTTCACCACACTACTCCCTCTCTCGCTCCCTCCCCCCCCCGACCCCCAGATACACAAAACACTCACACACAAAAGAAGGGGCTGTCGGAGTAATCATGTCATGTAAATTACCCAGCATGCCAAGAGACCTCTTCATCCGCAATCAGCAACTCAAGGCTTCAAGTTCAACCCGCTTTCAGCAGGAAACTTCACAATTTTCTTTGTTTTCCAGCTTACTCAGGACCAGGCCCGCCCACAGAAACGGCTGGGCCCCTGAAACGGTCCCGTGAATGCCCCCCACCCCCCACCCCCCGTTTACTTTACTCATATATATATATAATTTTATTTTTCTGGTGAAAATTCACCACTAGTTTCACGTGCCTGCTCATTAATTACCAGTCGTCGTTAACCTGCAAGTTGCCCTTTAACCTCACCCCACGGTGAAACGCTAAGTCACTGCAAGCTAAGCTAACGTTATCTCGCTCGTTAAGCTGGCCGGCATTCCGAATCCTCCTCACCGCCGAATCAGCGTGACGGGTCATGGTCGGATCCCCGCTGGGTTATGACTGGACTCTGAAAGGCGACATGACGTTGATCTCCCGTCACTGGTTCAACGCGGGAGTGCTCAACCGCTTTTCAGCATGGGCCAATTAGAGGCGAATTAAGGTCTCCCGCCAACGGTGACGTGTGACTGGACTGTGATGGGACTGTGAAAGGTGAAACAGCGTTGGAATCACAGCATCGGTTCTGCTGTCCATCGAGCGCATTGAGAGCTTAGAGAGAATACTGGAAGGTCACGTGCTCTCTCTCTCTCGCCTACTAAACTCATGCAACCTGAGAGAGACGTAACGGGGCTACATAGGCGCGCGCACGCACACGCACACGCACACGCACGCCACAATACAACTCTCTGACGCACTTCAACTCTCAATTTGAATTTCACAGAAGACAAACTTGCTGTTTGGAAGTGCACACTGCAGTGAGCAGAATGAATAAAAATGCTTAACGAAGAACGCTGCCCACACGTCATCACCGACTGGCAATGACGTCAGCCGTGAAGCTTTTGAACGCCAAAACAACTCGGCCAGGTAACAGCTCTTTCCCCCGACAGCCATGGATCGGCGTGAAGCGCCAATACACTGTGATCCTATTGTAACGATCACGGATGAATGGGCTCGGCGGCCCTTCACTAGCGGCTCGGACCCTTCAGTCGACTGGTTCACGTTGTCGCTTGCGGTGTGGGAGCCACGGGTTCGTGTCCCGGCTGTGGCGGTCCCGGACTGCCCCCCCCGCCCCCCGAATTCGCTACATTGGTGTCAGAAGTGGGATGGTGAGACTGTGAGGTCATCGGAAGCGCGTGCGCCCAGGGGCGCGAGGGAGCTGATACGCGCGCTTCCCGAAGGAGGGGGGGGGGCAGTGTAACGCGCATGGATAAGTAGACACGTTGGTCCTTGTTCGGACCCTTTAGTCGAGCGGTTAGCGATGTCTCCCGCGGAGATGCGGGTTCGCGTCCCGGCCGCGGCAGTTCCTGTGGTTGCCTCCCGAATTCGCTACGATATCTTTACTGTCAGTGCGGGAACCTCGCTGCCGTAGCTAAAAGGCGCCAAACTTTGCAGGCCAGCAGTGGTCTCCCAGGAGTAGGTGTCAGGGAAAGTTTCTCATTTACTTCACCGTCCGCGTCTCTGGTCGCTGCCAAATCCAGTCAGGCTTACTGTACTTTACCTGCCACTGCCATAAAGCAGCTGCGGCTTAACATGTGACGGGCTCGGCGGGGCCACAAATAAGGATTAACTCTTAGCCAGATGTGCTATACAGAATACTTGTGGCATGCTTCAATTGAATGTAAAATGCAACTCAGCTCGCGATGTCACTTTGGAACTGCCGGAGCATGGATTAAATGAACATTTCTCAGAGTTGAAGCTTACAGTGGGTGTAGGATATTATTTTTTTTTAAGGAGGGGGGTATTTCAGAGCACCAGATAGCCACGCGACAAACAGTTATTTAAGGGCTTTCCTCTGTGGCACGCATGTAATTCTCACAGCGTGCATGCTGCAGGTTGGCCATAAAGGCAGGGCTCTGGGAGACGTAAGTCGTCTCTGTTAGTGTCATGTCTGCTAGTCAGACGGGGACGAACTCCCTGTGGGGTCAGACTTGGGACAGTCTAGTCAATAGGCAACACTGGATTCTCGTCTCTTACGTTGGCTGCCATCATACTGAGGTGTCGCCTCAGAGCAAGGAGGTCCTAGGTTCGAACCCCGGGATTGTCCAACCTTGGGGGTGGGGGTCCTCCTAGGTCCTTTCTGTGTGGAGTTTGCATGGTCTCCCCGTGTCTGTGGTGGGGTTTCTCCGGGTGCTCCGGTTTCCCCCCACCATCAAAAAGACATGCATGTTAGGGTCAGTACTGCTGTCCGTGCCCCTGCCCGAGGCATGGCGAGAGGAAGTGGAGTTGGTCCCCGGACGCTGCACGGCGGCTGCCCACTGCTCCTAGCTACACAGCTAGCATGGGTTAAATGCAGAGGAAGAATTTCCCCACGGGGATTAATAAAGCAATAAAAATAAATAACTAAAATACTTCAGCCATACTAAGATTAGGATTACCAGAGTGGCAACATATGGATGGTAATTAGAATGCATGCTTGTATTACCATTTTATGAACTCATTTACAGTACATACATACATACATACATACATACACACACACACACGCATATATATATAAATGCATACATACATACATACATACATACATAAATACATACATACATACACACATACACACACATATATACATACATACATACATACATACATAAATACACACATATATATATATATACATACATACATGCATGCATGCATGCATACACACACACATATATATATATATACACACACACACACATATATATATATATACACACACACATACAAACACACATACAAACATACATACATACATGCATGTATGCATCACATGCATACATGCATGCATACAAACATACATACATGCATGCATGCATACAAACATACATACATACATACATACATATATACATATATATACAAACATACATACATGCATGCATGCATGCATACATACAGCAGCTTTCCATCAGAGGTGCTATCATGTAGTCTGGCCTGTGGTGCTCTCAGAGCTCCTTTGTGTTCGGTTCTTGTTTCAAATGAGATTACTGCGTGCTGGTGAGGTTTTATAATCTATTACAACCCATGTGCCCTTCACCAGGATCCAACTTTAATTCCAAGTAAAGAGGTGTCTTAATAACAGCCACGGTGCAATACAAAATTCTGTCACTGCGGGGGACTGAAGAAGCAATCATTGAGGTTTCTGTCTTTTTGTTTTGCTCTCTCTCCGTGCTTTGTTTCTTTATTTCTATTTACCTGTCTCCTCCAAGGCCAGTCTATTTCCTGTTGAATCTGTTTCATTTAAAAGGTGCCTAACACAAAACTTTCTATTAAACCCGAGTGAAAGGAATGGCTCTGGCAGAGCTGCAAACTCCTCTTCATCACAGTGTGTCATTACCTTCCTCCCTGCAGAGTTCAGCACGCCAAACTTAATAAGAGCATAGATTATTTTATATTTATATAGGTAATAACAGGTGATAACTTTTATACAGGTAATAACTTTTCTATAGGTCATAACTTTTCTATAGGTGATAACTTTTCTGTAGGCAATAACTTCTGTAGGTGATAACTTTTCTATAGGTAATAACTTCTCTATAGGTGATAACTTCTCTATATGTGATAACTTTTCTATAGGTAATAACTTTTCTATAGGGTATAGCTTTTCTATAGGGGATAACTTCTCTATAGGCGATAACTTCTCTATAGGTAATAACTTCTCTAGGTAATGACATCTCTATAGGTGATAACTTTTATATAGGTGATAACTTCTCTATAGGTGATAACTTTAATAACTTCTATAGGTGATAACTTTTATATAGGTAATAACATGTCTATAGGTGATAAATTCTCTATAGGTGATAACTTTGATAACTTCTATAGGTGATAACTTTTATATAGGTAATAACATGTCTATAGGTGATAAATTCTCTATAGGTGATAACTTTGATAACTTCTATAGGTGATAACTTTTATATAGATAATAACTTTTCTACAGGTAATAACTTCTCTATAGGTGATAACTTCTCTATAGGTATAACTTTGATAACTTCTATAGGTGATAACTTTTATATAGGTAATAACTTTTCTACAGGTAATAACTTCTCTATAGGTGATAACTTCTCTATAGGTGATAACTTTAATAACTTCTATAGGTGATAACTTTTGTAGATAATAACTTTTCTACAGGTAATAACTTGTCTATAGGTGATAACTTCTCTATAGGTGATAACTTTAATAACTTCTATAGGTGATAACTTTTATATAGGTAATAACATTTCTATAGGTGATAACTTTTATATAGGTAATAACATTTCTATAGGTGATAACTTCTCTATAGGTGATAACTTCTCTATAGGTAATAACTTTTCTATAGGTGATAACTTTTATATAGGTGATAACTTTTCTATAGGTGATAACATACAACACCAGTTATGGGACAGATTGAAATACAGAGGGAGGTGCAGTCGAGGCTACCCTGAACTGATACGTAGCATTTTTTCACTCCTTCTCGAGGTGATGAATGAATGAATGAATGGATGGATGGATGGATGGATGGATGAATGGATGGATGGATGGATGGATGGATGGATGAATGAATGGATGGATGGATGGATGGATGATGGCTTTTCTCCTCACAGCGCTCTCTACGTTTCCCATTTACGCAGTGCGTGCGTGCGCGCGTGCGTGTGTCGGGGCGAAAATCTGATATCAGCTTTGAGGGGGGCAATTATACGACCCTTCTCGAGAGACGTCGAGGGGCGTGGTCTTGTCAGGCGCGGACACGCCGTCTGCACGTGTGAGCAGGCAGACAGGTAGACAAGCGCGCCGCGAACGAACACCGGGCGCGCTACGCGTCGTAACCATGGAAACGGCTTCTGTGCGCTACTGTACCACTGCTTTTTCTTTATAGGCTATAGCAACAGACGGAAATGTTCATCCATCCATCCATACATCCCGTTTATCCTGCTCTCAGGGTCGCGGGACTACTGGAGCCTATCCCAGCAGTCACTGGGCGGCAGGCGGGGCGACACGCTAGACGGACCACCAGGCCATCACAGGGTCGGCCCGTGCGTCCGCGCGCACGCACGCACACCTAGGGACAATCTAGTACGGCCGATTCACCTGACCCGCAAGTCTCTGGACTGTGGGAGGAAACCGGAGCCCCCGGAGGAAACCCACGCAGACACGGGGAGAACATGCAAACTGCACACAGAGGACGACCCACCAAGGCTGGACTACCCCGGGACTCGAACCCAGAACCTTCTTGCTGTGAGGCGACCGCGCTAACCACTGCGCCACCGGCTACTTAATACGTTGTTTGGATTCAGTTTAGGGCCCAAATCCAATTACAATAACTGAATTTCCATTTTACTGTTATTGGCAGACACACACACACACACACACACACACACACACACACACACACACACACACACACACACACACACACCCGTAGCTTGGCATATGCAAACACACACAAATATGCAAACAACTACACATACATATGCACATTTATTCAGGCAGAGCCTACATACACACACACCTTACACTATTTATCATCATCATTACCGCCTTCCTGTCTTGTTCTGTTATTTTATTGCTGTTGTTGCTGCCATGTTGAGCAGCCGAAACACCACAATTTTAACCTCTCGTACTTGTATAACGTATATAGTGTAACGTGCATGGATAAGAAGACACGCTGGCCGCTGGCCGGCGGGTCTGACCCTTTAGTCTAGCGGTTAGCGACGTCCCCTGCGGTGCGGGCGACACGGGTTCGCGTCCCGGCCGCGGCACTTCCTGTGGTTGCCTCCCGAATTCGCTACAATATATAATGAATACTGACGGATGTTGAGACATGCGGACGGACAGACAGACATGTAGAGCGTCATGTGAGACAGCATGACCCAGACAGGACAGACGGCCCGTACAGCGGGTGGAAACACGTGTTGTGCTCAGCGCGAACAGCGTCCGCAGGTAAGAGACCACGATCGTCCCAATCAGCGCCAACAACACACACCGAACCCCACCTGCTAGAAATACCGACAGTCTAGCACAGCTAATTACACAACCCCTAAGTGAAACGAGCTCGGTCCGCTGGTGTGCTGCTCGGTCCAGTTCACACCAGGATCAGACTCGCGTCCCCTCCTGTGGGACGAGAAGGTTCCGGACGAGGACACGCTGCAGCGGGCGGGTGTGCGTGCGCGAGACGCGCACGACCGCAGTTTCACGAGGTTGCGCCCGCGTGCTGCTCCGCCTGACGGGATCAGCGCCTCCCGACCTGCCCTCGTGCCTCCCATCGAAACCGGATCGCCTCGGCGCGTGAAAACACCGTCACCCTGCTAACGAACGCTCGCGCCACCCTGCCAGATGAGGAAGGCTACACTGCACGGGCAGCTTCTCTCGCGGACTCGAACTCAAGCAGCGGCTGACGTCACTGCGGCCAGCTAGCATACGGCTGCTAACCGCTAGCTAGCAAAACGGCCGCTAACCGCCAGCTAGCATACGGCCACTAACCGCTAGCTAGCAAACGGCCGCTAACCGCTAGCTAGCAAACAGCAGCTAACCGCTAGCTAGCATACGGCCGCTAACCGCTAGCTAGCATACGGCCGCTAACCGCTAGCTAGCAAACGGCCGCTAACCGCTAGCTAGCACACGCAAAGCCACATGACGCCCGGTGGTGATTATAAGCGTGAAGGAATGTCCGACATATCCTTTGTGTGAACTACTTAACGGAGGTCTGGCGGCAGTGACAGACTGTCAGCTCCCCACACCCACCGCACCTGCCCCACTACCCCTGCTGGGGGCTGGCGGGGGCAGCGGGTCAAACCGCTGTGAGGCAAAGGGTAGGGGGTCGCAATCTTTGGAAGTTTAAAAAACGTGTCTATCATCAGCACGAGTACTTTCACTGCATATCGCTAATATTACCGGAAGTACACACGTGTGTGTGTAGTGATATACTGGGGGGGGGGGCAAATCGTATTTCTCCCCCCTGGAATGTCCGCCTATGTGTGTGTGTGTGTGTGTGTGTGTGTGTGTTCCCATCTGACACACTTGTTTTGTCTCACCTGAGTCACGTGATCTGAGACCAGCCACATTTCAGACACACACACACACACTCTAAATTTAAGCCCAGTCACTTGGGTGGGCCTCGCTGTCTGACAGCGGTGTGTGGATTAGACCAGAGATTAGACTGAGAAAATACACACAACACAACAGGAGGAAGTCGGGGCTGTGTGTGTGTGTGTGTGTGAGAGAGAGAGAGGGGGAGGGGGGGGAGGAGAATGTGTTATATGAAGAAAATTGAGAGTGTGTGTACGCGTGAAACTCTCTTTGTGTTTGTGCATCACCGCTCGGCCAAGTGGAAGTCTTTCAGACAAGTTACACTTCCTCCCCTCTAAGTCACCCGTCCATTCACATCCAGTCTTTTTACATTAATCCTTTAATTTAACGGCACATTCCAATCAAATCTGGCCTAAACCTCCATGCGAACTGTGCATTCCTTCCAAGGCGACTCATCCGCCCAGCGCCGCGGCGCTGAACCCAAACAGGAAGTGATCACGGGTTTGTACGAGGCCGGGACCTTACCTTACCTGGAGCGTTTCCCGGCCCTCGTCTCCCGTCTCGGACTTTTAGCCTCACCTCAAACGCCCCGTCCTGACCCGCCCCGCAGGGTCGGCGGCGACTAAGACGCGGGTAATAAAGGCCCCCGGGTGGCGGACCCAGGAGCTGGTGAGCTTTCTCGGGTCCTTGCTTTTCGCCGCCACATGGAGGCATGTTATCCCCCCCCCCCCCCCACAGCCGTCAGGGAAATGACTCTGAACCTACAGGACAGAGTTCTGCACTGCTGCCTCGGACGGAAACCACACGACACGGCGGCCACGCCCAACTCTGAGCTAAAGGGGAGAAATTGTGATGTCCTACAGCGTGTGAGTATGTGTATGTGATAATACATGTGATAACGCTCCGCCAGCGGCCATGTTATATATCCTGAGCTGTCCTCTGTGTGGCTCGGAAACGCCGGGCCCGCCAGCTGGACAACCCGTTAAGCTTACCTCCTCCTGCTTTGCAGATAGGCTGCACTGTATACCGACGCTATGATACCATGATGCGGCCTATCGGCAAACCGGGAGGGGGGGGGCGCTGCCATATTCACGGACTGTCCGTCACTGCACGATCTCGGCAGCGTTGCGGAGACACACCGGAGACCGCCCGGTGCCATGGCGGCTAGCGGGGCCGTTATATCTGTACGTAGAAAATACAAATAAAGAGGAAAATCCTCGTCGTCTCCCGTCTGGTCTGAACCGTCTGTGCTGCCAGTTCGGCTCAATGTCAACATTAAGCCTCGTCTGTCACCGGACTCGTTGTCCACACACTGTAGTGGACCAGGCTCATTCCTGTCTGTCTGGCCTGGGCGTGTACGCATATGTGTGTGTGTGTGTGTGTGTGTGTGTGTGTGTGTGTGTGTGTGCGTCTGTGTGCAGGTTTGTGTACGTGTGGGAACGGCAGACACAGACGAGGGGTGTGGGATCCATCATGTTTACCTTGGACATTACCTGGACTTGTAAAGGTAGGTAAACACATTCCAGTCACCAGGCACACAGTCCAGAGCGTGTGTGTGTCTCTGAGTGTGTGTCTGTGAGTGTGTGTCTGTGAGTGTGTGTGCGTGTTCTCCCGCATGTCGAACGAACTGGCTGTGCAGACGTGCACATGTCAGCGCCCATGCACGTGTGCCTCTGCTTGCGTGTAGACCGGGCCGTTTCAAGCCCTTTTGTGAGTGTGTATTGTCTTGGACAGTGACAGAAGTGGTTTTGGGGAGGGGCAGAAGTTTCCGGAAGGTATTTGCCCAGAGTGAGGGTGGCTCTGCCCCGAGACTAAACACAAGTGAACACAGGTATACAGAGGGGAGCTTAGCAGGGCTCACGATAGGCACAATAGAAAGTGGACCAGCGAGACTCGGTCCAGACAGAACGTTAAGAAGACCGCAGGCTGCGGCGCTTTTGATGCTGCGATGTCACGGTGTGCAGCCTGTATCATGGTGTGCAGCCTGTATCACGGGGTGCAGCCTGTATCATGGTGTGCAGCCTGTATCACGGTGTGCAGCCTGTATCACGGTGTGCAGCCTGTATCACGGTGTGCAGCCTGTATCACGGTGTGCAGCCTGTATCATGGTGTGCAGCCTGTATCACGGGGTGCAGCCTGTATCATGGTGTGCAGCCTGTATCACGGTGTGTAGCCTGTATCATGGTGTGCAGCCTGTATCATGGTGTACAGCCTGTATCACGGGGTGCAGCCTGTATCACGGTGTGCAGCCTGTATCACGGTGTGCAGCATGTATAATGGTGTGCAGCCTGTATCAGGGTGTGCAGCGTGTATCATGGTGTGCAGCCTGTATCACAGTGTGCAGCCTGTATAATGGTGTGCAGCCTGTATCAGGGTGTGCAGCCTGTATCATGGTGTGCAGCCTGTATCATGGTGTGCAGCCTGTATCATGGTGTGCAGCCTGTATCATGGTGTGCAGCCTGTATAATGGTGTGCAGCCTGTATCATGGTGTGCAGCCTGTATCATGGTGTGCAGCCTGTATCATGGTGTGCAGCCTGTATCATGGTGTGCAGCCTGTATAATGGTGTGCAGCCTGTATCAGGGTGTGCAGCCTGTATCATGGTGTGCAGCCTGTATCACAGTGTGCAGCCTGTATCAGGGTGTGCAGCCTGTATCAGGGTGTGCAGCCTGTATCACGGTGTGCAGCCTGTATAATGGTGTGCAGCCTGTATCAGGGTGTGCAGCCTGTATCATGGTGTGCAGCCTGTATCACGGTGTGCAGCCTGTATCATGGCCTGTATCAGGGTGTGCAGCCTGTATCACGGTGTGCAGCCTGTATCATGGTGTGCAGCCTGTATCATGGTGTGCAGCCTGTATCAGGGTGTGCAGCCTGTATCACGGTGTGCAGCCTGTATAACGGTGTGCAGCCTGTATCATGGTGTGCAGCCTGTATCAGGGTGTGCAGCCTGTATCATGGTGTGCAGCCTGTATCACGGTGTGCAGCCTGTATCATGGCCTGTATCAGGGTGTGCAGCCTGTATCAGGGTGTGCAGCCTGTATCATGGCCTGTATCAGGGTGTGCAGCCTGTATCATGGTGTACAGCCTGTATCATGGTGTGCAGCCTGTATCACGGTGTGCAGCCTGTATCAGGGTGTGCAGCCTGTATCACGGTGTGCAGCCTGTATAACGGTGTGCAGCCTGTATCATGGTGTGCAGCCTGTATCAGGGTGTGCAGCCTGTATAATGGTGTGCAGCCTGTATAATGGTGTGCAGCCTGTATCAGGGTGTGCAGCCTGTATCATGGTGTGCAGCCTGTATCACGGTGTGCAGCCTGTATCATGGCCTGTATCAGGGTGTGCAGCCTGTATCACGGTGTGCAGCCTGTATCATGGTGTGCAGCCTGTATCATGGTGTGCAGCCTGTATCAGGGTGTGCAGCCTGTATCACGGTGTGCAGCCTGTATAACGGTGTGCAGCCTGTATCATGGTGTGCAGCCTGTATCAGGGTGTGCAGCCTGTATCATGGTGTGCAGCCTGTATCACGGTGTGCAGCCTGTATCATGGCCTGTATCAGGGTGTGCAGCCTGTATCAGGGTGTGCAGCCTGTATCATGGCCTGTATCAGGGTGTGCAGCCTGTATCATGGTGTACAGCCTGTATCATGGTGTGCAGCCTGTATCACGGTGTGCAGCCTGTATCATGGTGTACAGCCTGTATCACGGTGTACAGCCTGTATCACGGTGTGCAGCCTGTATCAGGGTGTACAGCCTGTATCAGGGTGTGCAGCCTGTATCACGGTGTGCAGCCTGTATCAGGGTGTGCAGCCTGTATCAGGGTGTGCAGCCTGTATCAGGGTGTGCAGCCTGTATCTGTGTGTTTACCTCACACAGCTCAGTGTGCAGGGGCGACAACACATCTCCCAGCCACTTCCTGTGCTGTCAGTGAGGGAACAACTCACAGCTCTCCAGCTTTCCCGCCCTGTGCTGGGATCTGGTCTACCAGTCTCACGTCAAGGAGTCCCAGTCGTCCCATTTCATACATGGAAATGTGTGTTGCTGCTTTTGTCTAAAGCAACGTTTACCCCCAACACGTGCGTCACAAGTCGGGGTTCTAACGCTGCTGCCGTTATTCACGTCAGAACTCGAAGCCCTGTACAGCTCGATTCCTGCGCTCGCCGCGGGGTCAAAGGTCAAGGAAGGCTCTTCCTTTCTGCGTGTTCCTTCAACAGGCCATTCTGCCCCGCATTTTAACACGTTACAGTAAATTTATTAAGTTTGACTTTTGCTAAAAAAATATATATATATATATATATAAATATATATATATATATGTATATATATATATAATTTATTTTCCCCCCTCCGGTATTTTTCTTTCCAGAAGGAATTTGTGCATTTTGCTGAAAAGTATTCCAGGGTGTCTCTGTAGCCAAATGGTCACATGACACATGGTCACATGACACATGGTCACATGGCTGCAACTGTCGCCGGTTTGATTCCAGTCAGCAACCTTTGTTGCATGTCCTACCCCCCCCCGTCCCCCTCCTGTCTACCTCTTCACCGGCTCTGTCTAATAAAAGTAAAAATACCCCAAAAAAGTAATCCTTAAAGTAAAAGTATTCCTCCAAAAAACTAATCTTTAAAGTAAAAGTATTCCTCCAAAAAAGTAATCTTTAAAGTAAAAGTATTCCTCCAAAAAAGTAATCTTTAAAGTAAAAGTATTCCTCCAAAAAAGTAATCTTTAAAGTAAAAGTATTCCTCCAAAAAAGTAATCTTCAAAGTAAAAGTATTCCTCAACGTCATAGGGAGGAAACGGCAACGAGGCCATCGGACATGTCTGATCAAAATGCTGCACATCGGTGTGTAAAGCGGTAGCGGGGCTGTTGGACTCTGTGGGGGGGCTCGGAGGAACATGGGGAAACTCACCAGCCCACTACCGCCGTAGACCACCACGTAAAAACACTCAGGCTAAATGGTTTTCTGAAGCCTCGTAAACCAGATTCTAACGCCCGTCACACACTCCCGGCTTCTCCTCTGTACACCTCCCCTCTCTCCTCCTCCTCCTCCTCTCTTTTTACCCCCCCCCCCCCACACGTACTCCTCTCTTCTGGGGTGGTCTGTACTGATCTCTTAACTCTGACACCAGTCAAAACACCACAGGCCTCGTGTGTGTGTGTGTGTGTGGGTGTGTGTGGGTGTGAGTGTGTGTGTGTGGGTGTGTGTGTGAGTGTGTGTGTGTGAGTGTGTGTGTGTGTGTGTGTGTGTGTGTGTGTGTGTGTGTGTGTGTGTGTGTGTGTGTGTGTGGGTGTGTGTGTGTGTGTGTGGGTGTGTGGGTGTGTGTGTGTGTGTGTGTGTGTGTGTGTGTGTGGGTGTGTGTGTGTGTGTGTGTGTGTGTGTGTGAGTGTGTGTGTGTGTGTGTGTGTGTGTGTGTGTGTGTGTGTGTGTGTGTGAGTGTGTGTGTGTGGGTGTGTGTGTGTGTGTGTGTGTGTGTGTGTGTGTGGGTGTGTGGGTGTGTGTGTGTGTGTGTGTGTGTGTGTGTGTGTGTGTGTGTGTGTGTTTTACAACACATAACAAGGGGTGTTCTGTCAGGTTTAAGGCCAGTCCTAAGTGTTGGAGATAATAAAAAGGTTGTCCTGGTCTTTACTTTACTCCGTACTGCTGTGGTCGTAACACAGCAACACGACGTGACAACGTCTGTAAACAGGAAGTAACGAGTAACCCCATCAGCTGCAGCGAGGCTACACCCACTACAGGAGGGGCGGCGTTTGGCATTCAGATCCATTAGACCTACTATTGAAGCACGTGCGGCGGGCTCGTGAGCGGACACAAGTCACTTCCGCAATGGAGACAGCGACCCCCGACCCCCGACCCCCCCAACGCACTGACCGCCAGCTTTCCGTCGCGTGGACACGGCGCCTGTCGAGTAGCGTGGCGAGGCACATTGAGACCTCCATACGTCCGGCCTCGTGAGACCAGGCGTTCTGTCACGTGTCCACGGCGTGTCTCTATGTATCGTCGTTGGATCGTTGGGGCGTCCGGGTGGCGTGGCGGTCTGTTCCGTTGCCTAGCAACACGGGGGTCGCCGGCTCGAATCCCCGTGTTGCCTCCGGGCCTGGGTCAGGTGTCCCCTACAGACACAATCGGCCGTGTCCGCGGGTGGGAAGCCGGATGTGGGTGTGTGTCCCAGTATCTGCACTAGCGCCTCCTCTGGTCGGTCGGGGCACCTGTTCGGGAGGGGGAATAGCGTGATCCTCCCACGTGCTCCGTCCCCCTGGTGAAACTCCTCACTGTCAGGTGAAAAGCAGCGGCTGGTGACTCCACATGTATGGGAGGAGGCGTGTGGTAGTCTGCAGCCCACAGGCGTGGGTTTGGCCCAGCTGAGCTCAGGATACGGACCCGGACGGCCGGTCCAACGACTGATTCCAGGCTGTGTGCAACTCGGCGCTGAAAGCGGATGTCGGGGGATTTTCTGGTCCGCGCAGTTATCGAACCCACGAACCCAGAAGGCCCCGAACCCAGGGGGGCCACAGACCCAGGGGGGCCACGGACCGCTGTCACCGCTTGGGGGACTGCACGAACCCAGGGGCCACGAACCCAGAAGGCCACGAACCCATGGGGTCGCAGACCCAGGGGGGCCACGGACCACTGTCACCGCTTGGGGGACTGCACGAACCCAGGGGCCACGAACCCAGAAGGCCACGAACCCAGGGGGGCCACGGACCACTGTCACCGCTTGGGGGACTGCACGAACCCAGGGGCCACGAACCCAGAAGGCCACGAACCCAGGGGGGCCACGGACCACTGTCACCGCTTGGGGGACTGCACGAACCCAGGGGCCACGAACCCAGAAGGCCATGAACCCATGGGGCCACGGACCCAGGGGGGCCACGGACCACTGTCACCGCTTGGGGGACTGCACGAACCCAGGGGCCACGAACCCAGAAGGCCATGAACCCATGGGGCCACGGACCCAGGGGGGCCACGGACCACTGTCACCGCTTGGGGGACTGCACGAACCCAGGGGCCACGAACCCAGAAGGCCACGAACCCAGGGGGCCACGGACCCAGAAGGCCACGAACCCAGGGGCCCATGGACCACTGTCACCGCTCGGGGGACTGCACGAACCCAGGGGCCACGAACCCAGAAGGCCACGAACCCATGGGGCCACGGACCCAGGGGGGCCACGGACCGCTGTCACCGCTCAGGGGACTGCATGAACCCAGGGGCCACGAACCCAGAAGGCCTCGAACCCATGGGGCCACAGACCCAGGGGGGCCACGGACCGCTGTCACCGCTTGGGGGACTGCACGAACCCAGGGGCCACGAACCCAGAAGGCCACGAACCCAGAAGGCCATGGAACCAGGGGGCCACGGACCCAGGGGGGCCACGGACCCAGGGGGGCCACGGACCGCTGTCACTGCTTGGGGGACTGCACGAACCCAGGGGCCACGAACCCAGAAGGCCACGAACCCAGAAGGCCACGGACCCAGAAGGCCACGGACCCAGGGGGCCACAGACCGCTGTTACCACTCGGGGGACTGCACGAACCCAGGGGCCACGAACCCAGAAGGCCACAAACCCAGAAGGCCACAAGCCACGAACCCAGGGGGCCACGAACCCAGGGGGCCACAGACCGCTGTCACCGCTCGGGGGACTGCACGAACCCAAGTTCCGCCGGAAACGCCGAAAGAAAGAGAAGCGCCACAGCAAACCATTATGGCCACGACACGCATGAGGGGGACCGGGATCTGGTTTTTAATCCCGGGCCGTGGCTCTCGGCCAGCACACCTGGCCGGGGAAAACAAGGCAGGGCTCAAACCAACACCCGAACCGGATCCTGGAAGGCCTCCAGGTACAAATGGGCCCCGGAAGACGCCGCGCGGCGGCCGAGAGCGGTTACCGCGTGCCCCACCCCGCCACTTTCCCTCCCCCCCCCGACAGCGAGGAAGGGGAGGGAGGATCACCCTCGGTGTGGAGGGGGAGTGGAGCGAGGGAGGAACGGCGGGGATCTGAATAGAAGACAAAAGATGTAGAAAATGGAAGATGTTAATGAAAGGTAAAGGCGGGGGGAGGGGGGGAGAGAGAGAGAAATGGTGGCTGGGGAAGAGGAAGGAAGGCGGTGTGAGAAAAGAAAGACAGACAAAGAAAGACAGACGGACAGAAAGAGAAAGAAAGACAGACAGAGAAAAGAAAGACAGACAGAAAGAGAAAGAAAGACAGACAAAGAAAGACAGACGGACAGAAAGAGAAAGAAAGACAGACAGAGAAAAGAAAGACAGACAGAAAGAGAAAGAAAGACAGACAAAGAAAGAAAGACAGACAGAAAGAGAAAGAAAGACAGGCAAAGAAAGAAAGACAGACAGAAAGAGAAAGAAAGACAGACAGACAAAGAAAGAAAGACAGACAAAGAAAGAAAGACAGACAGAGAAAAGAAAGACAGACAGACAGAGAAAAGAAAGAAAGACAGACAGAAAGAGAAAGAAAGACAGACAGAAAGAGAAAGAAAGACAGACAGAAAGAGAAAGAAAGACAGACAGAAAGAGAAAGAAAGAAAGACAGAAAGAGAAAGAAAGACAGACAGAGAAAAGAAAGACAGACAGAAAGAGAAAAGAAAGAAAGACAGACAGAAAGAGAAAGAAAGACAGACAGAGAAAAGAAAGACAGACAGAAAGAGAAAAGAAAGAAAGACAGACAGAAAGAGAAAGAAAGAAAGACAGACAGAAAGAGAAAGAAAGACAGACAGAAAGAGAAAGAAAGACAGACAGAAAGAGAAAGAAAGACAGACAGAAAGAGAAAGAAAGACAGACAGAAAGAGAAAGAAAGACAGACAGAAAGAGAAAGAAAGACAGACAGAGAAAAGAAAGACAGACAGAAAGAGAAAGAAAGACAGACAGAGAAAAGAAAGACAGACAGAAAGAGAAAGAAAGACAGACAAAGAAAGAAAGACAGACAGAAAGAGAAAGAAAGACAGACAAAGAAAGAAAGACAGACAGAAAGAGAAAGAAAGACAGACAGACAAAGAAAGAAAGACAGACAAAGAAAGAAAGACAGACAGAGAAAAGAAAGACAGACAGACAGAGAAAAGAAAGAAAGACAGACAGAAAGAGAAAGAAAGACAGACAGAAAGAGAAAGAAAGACAGACAGAAAGAGAAAGAAAGACAGACAGAAAGAGAAAGAAAGAAAGACAGACAGAAAGAGAAAGAAAGACAGACAGAAAGAGAAAGAAAGACAGACAGAAAGAGAAAGAAAGACAGACAGACAAAGAAAGAAAGACAGACAAAGAAAGAAAGACAGACAAAGAAAGAAAGACAGACAGAGAAAAGAAAGACAGACAGACAGAGAAAAGAAAGAAAGACAGACAGAAAGAGAAAGAAAGACAGACAGAAAGAGAAAGAAAGACAGACAGAAAGAGAAAGAAAGACAGACAGAAAGAGAAAGAAAGAAAGACAGACAGAAAGAGAAAGAAAGACAGACAGAAAGAGAAAGAAAGACAGACAGAAAGAGAAAGAAAGACAGACAGACAAAGAAAGAAAGACAGACAAAGAAAGAAAGACAGACAGAGAAAAGAAAGACAGAGACAGAGAAAAGAAAGAAAGACAGAAAGAGAAAGAAAGACAGACAGAAAGAGAAAGAAAGACAGACAGAAAGAGAAAGAAAGACAGACAGACAAAGAAAGAAAGACAGACAAAGAAAGAAAGAAAGACAGACAGAGAAAAGAAAGACAGACAGACAGAGAAAAGAAAGAAAGACAGACAGAAAGAGAAAGAAAGACAGACAGAAAGAGAAAAGAAAGAAAGACAGACAGAAAGAGAAAGAAAGACAGACAGAAAGAGAAAGAAAGACAGACAAAGAAAGAAAGACAGACAGAAAGAGAAAGAAAAAGGAAAGGAAGACAAAGATGTCTCCCCCGTGTTGACCCTGTGTCAGCCATCACGATCAGGGTTACAAAAACACATCAGAGATTTGTTTGTTCTGGAAGAGTAAACTAACCAGTGCAACGCCCTGAACCTGCTGCTCCCCCCCTCCTCCTCCCCCCAGAGAGAGACAGGGAGGGGGAGGGAGAGAGGGGGGGGGGGGGGAGAGAGGAGAGGAGAGGAGCAAACAGGCCAGTCAGCCAGTGAGGTGAGAGACAGGTTGAGTCTTGCAGCGGGGAAACAGTTTGCGGAGCAGACGGAGAGAGGTAGAGCCTCGGTGTGGGGCATTAGAGAGGTAGAGCCTTGGTGTGGGGCATTAGAGAGGTAGAGCCTCGGTGTGGGGCATTAGAGAGGTAGAGCCTCGGTGTGGGGCATTAGAGAGGTAGAGCCTCGGTGTGGGTCATTAGAGAGGTAGAGCCTCGGTGTGGGGCATTAGAGAGGTAGAGCCTCGGTGTGGGGCATTAGAGAGGTAGAGCCTCGGTGTGGGGCATTAGAGAGGTAGAGCCTCGGTGTGGGGCATTAGAGAGGTAGAGCCTCGGTGTGGGTCATTAGTGAGGTAGAGCCTCGGTGTGGGGCATTAGAGAGGTAGAGCCTCGGTGTGGGGCATTAGAGAGGTAGAGCCTCGGTGTGGGGCATTAGAGAGGTAGAGCCTCGGTGTGGGTCATTAGTGAGGTAGAGCCTCGGTGTGGGGCATTAGAGAGGTAGAGCCTCGGTGTGGGGCATTAGAGAGGTAGAGCCTCGGTGTGGGGCATTAGAGAGGTAGAGCCTCGGTGTGGGGCATTAGAGAGGTAGAGCCTCGGTGTGGGTCATTAGTGAGGTAGAGCCTCGGTGTGGGGCATTAGAGAGGTAGAGCCTCGGTGTGGGGCATTAGAGAGGTAGAGCCTCGGTGTGGGGCATTAGAGAGGTAGAGCCTCGGTGTGGGGCATTAGAGAGGTAGAGCCTCGGTGTGGGGCATTAGAGAGGTAGAGCCTCGGTGTGGGGCATTAGAGAGGTAGAGCCTCGGTGTGGGGCATTAGAGAGGTAGAGCCTCGGTGTGGGTCATTAGAGAGGTAGAGCCTCGGTGTGGGGCATTAGAGAGGTAGAGCCTCGGTGTGGGGCATTAGAGAGGTAGAGCCTCGGTGTGGGGCATTAGAGAGGTAGAGCCTCGGTGTGGGGCATTAGTTAGGTAGAGCCTCGGTGTGGGGCATTAGAGAGGTAGAGCCTCGGTGTGGGGCATTAGAGAGGTAGAGCCTCGGTGTGGGGCATTAGAGAGGTAGAGCCTCGGTGTGGGGCACTAGTGAGGTAGAGCCTCGGTGTGGGGCACTAGTGAGGTAGAGGCTCGGTGTGGGGCACTAGTGAGGTAGAGCCTCGGTGTGGGGCATTAGAGAGGTAGAGCCTCGGTGTGGGGCATTAGAGAGGTAGAGCCTCGGTGTGGGGCATTAGAGAGGTAGAGCCTCGGTGTGGGGCATTAGTGAGGTAGAGCCTCGGTGTGGGGCATTAGAGAGGTAGAGCCTCGGTGTGGGGCATTAGAGAGGTAGAGCCTCGGTGTGGGGCATTAGAGAGGTAGAGCCTCGGTGTGGGGCATTAGAGAGGTAGAGCCTCGGTGTGGGGCATTAGAGAGGTAGAACCTCGGTGTGGGGCACTAGTGAGGTAGAGCCTCGGTGTGGGGCACTAGTGAGGTAGAGCCTCGGTGTGGGGCATTAGAGAGGTAGAGCCTCGGTGTGGGGCATTAGAGAGGTAGAGCCTCGGTGTGGGGCATTAGAGAGGTAGAGCCTCGGTGTGGGGCATTAGAGAGGTAGAGCCTCGGTGTGGGGCATTAGAGAGGTAGAGCCTCGGTGTGGGGCATTAGAGAGGTAGAGCCTCGGTGTGGGGCACTAGTGAGGTAGAGCCTCGGTGTGGGGCATTAGTGAGGTAGAGCCTCGGTGTGGGGCATTAGTGAGGTAGAGCCTCGGTGTGGGGCATTAGAGAGGTAGAGCCTCGGTGTGGGGCATTAGTGAGGTAGAGCCTCGGTGTGGGGCATTAGTGAGGTAGAGCCTCGGTGTGGGGCATTAGAGAGGTAGAGCCTCGGTGTGGGGCATTAGAGAGGTAGAGCCTCGGTGTGGGGCATTAGAGAGGTAGAGCCACGGTGTGGGGCATTAGAGAGGTAGAGCCTCGGTGTGGGGCATTAGTGAGGTAGAGCCTCGGTGTGGGGCATTAGAGAGGTAGAGCCTCGGTGTGGGGCATTAGTGAGGTAGAGCCTCGGTGTGGGGCATTAGAGAGGTAGAGCCTCGGTGTGGGGCATTAGAGAGGTAGAGCCTCGGTGCGGGGCATTAGAGAGGTAGAGCCTCGGTGCGGGGCATTAGAGAGGTAGAGCCTCGGTGCGGGGCATTAGAGAGGTAGAGCCTCGGTGCGGGGCATTAGTGAGGTAGAGCCTCGGTGCGGGGCATTAGAGAGGTAGAGCCTCGGTGCGGGGCATTAGAGAGGTAGAGCCTCGGTGTGGGGCATTAGAGACGTAGAGCCACGGTGTGGGGCATTAGAGAGGTAGAGCCTCGGTGTGGGGCATTAGTGAGGTAGAGCCTCGGTGTGGGGCATTAGAGAGGTAGAGCCTCGGTGTGGGGCATTAGTGAGGTAGAGCCTCGGTGTGGGGCATTAGAGAGGTAGAGCCTCGGTGTGGGGCATTAGAGAGGTAGAGCCTCGGTGTGGGGCATTAGTGAGGTAGAGCCCCGGTGTGGGGCATTAGAGAGGTAGAGCCTCGGTGTGGGGCATTAGTGAGGTAGAGCCTCGGTGTGGGGCACTAGTGAGGTAGAGCCTCGGTGTGGGGCATTAGTGAGGTAGAGCCTCGGTGTGGGGCGTTAGAGAGGTAGAGCCTCGGTGTGGGGCATTAGAGAGGTAGAGCCTCGGTGTGGGGCGTTAGAGAGGTAGAGCCTCGGTGTGGGGCACTAGTGAGGTAGAGCCTCGGTGTGGGGCATTAGTGAGGTAGAGCCTCGGTGTGGGGCGTTAGAGAGGTAGAGCCTCGGTGTGGGGCATTAGTGAGGTAGAGCCTCGGTGTGGGGCACTAGTGAGGTAGAGCCTCGGTGTGGGGCATTAGTGAGGTAGAGCCTCGGTGTGGGGCATTAGAGAGGTAGAGCCCCGGTGTGGGGCATTAGAGAGGTAGAGCCTCGGTGTGGGGCATTAGCAGGTTGATCTAAGGTGTGGTCCACATTCATTGGCTGAGCCTCACCAGAGAAAAAGTTGTGTGTGTGTGGTGTATGTGTGTGTGTGTGTGTCAGTGGAGTGTGTGTGGGTGTGTGTGTGTCGGTGGAGTGTGTGTGTGTGTGTGAGTGGAGTGTGTGTGGGTGTGTGTCGGTGGAGTGTGTGTGTCAGTGGATTGAGTGTGTGTGTGTATGTGCGTGTGTGTCTGTGTGTATCTGTGGGGTGTGAGTGTGTGTGTGTCGGTGGAGTGTGTGTGTGTGTCAGTGGAGTGTGTGTGTGTGTCAGTGGAGTGTGTGTGTGTGTCGGTGGAGTGTGTGTGTGTGTGTGTCTCTGTGTATCTGTGGGGTGTGAGTGTGTGTGTGTGTCGGTGGAGTGTGTGTGTGTGTTGGTGGATTGAGTGTGTGTGTGTATCTGTGGGGTGTGTGTGTCTGTGCGTATCTGTGGGGTGTGAGTGTGTGTGTGTTGGTGGATTGAGGGTGTGTGTGTCTGTGCGTATCTGTGGGGTGTGAGTGTGTGTGTGTGCGTGTATCTGTGGGGTGTGAGTGTATATGTGTGTGTGTGTGTGTGTATCTGTGGGGTGTGAGTGTGTGTGTGTGTGTGTGTGTATCTGTGGGGTGTGAGTGTGTGTGTGTGTGTATCTGTGGGGTGTGAGTGTGTGTGTGTGTGTGTATCTGTGGAGTGTGAGTGTGTGTGTGTGTGTGTATCTGTGGGGTGTGAGTGTGTGTGTGTGCGTGTGTGTGTGTATCTGTGGGGTGTGAGTGTGTGTATCTGTGGGGTGTGTGTGTGTGTGTGTGTGTATCTGTGGGGTGTGTGTGTGTATCTGTGGAGTGTGAGTGTGTGTGTGTGTGTATCTGTGGGGTGTGAGTGTGTGTGTGTGTCAGTGTGTGCGTGTGTGTATCTGTGGGGTGTGTGTGTGTGTGTGTGTGTGTATCTGTGGGGTGTGAGTGTGTGTGTGAGTGTGTGTGTGTGTATCTGTGGGGTGTGAGTGTGTGTGTATCTGTGGGGTGTGAGTGTGTGTGTATCTGTGGGGTGTGAGTGTGTGTGTGTGTGTCAGTGTGTGCGTGTGTGTATCTGTGGGGTGTGTGTGTGTGTGTGTGTGTATCTGTGGTGTGTGAGTGTGTGTGTGCGTGTGCGTGTGTGTATCTGTGGGGTGTGAGTGTGTGTGTGAGTGTGTGTGTGTGTATCTGTGGGGTGTGAGTGTGTGTGTATCTGTGGGGTGTGAGTGTGTGTGTATCTGTGGGGTGTGTGCGTGTGTGTATCTGTGGGGTGTGTGTGCGTGTGTGTGTGTGTAGGTGGGGTGTTGTTTAAACCCGTCTCCGCTCCTGGCAGCGCCCCGCCGTGCAGCGCCAGCTGGTGAAACCAACACTCCCTGATCCCTGAAGTACCACGTGCGTCCTGCGCCGGTTTCATCGTTTCAGTCGAAACAACAAATAAATAAAATGGAGTCCGGCCTGCTAATGAAGCACAAGGGGGCGCCACCAACGGTGCTTCATTTCAATAATTACATTAGCTGAATCACCAACACGTGCGCGCGCGCACACAGTGTAAACACACACAGACACACACAGAGTGTATACACACACACACACACACACACACACACACACACACACACCGTGTGTGGATCGGTGTGGCTATGACAGCTAACATCTCCTCACCCCTTAATAAGCATTAGTCACGTCACTCCCCTGACTCCCGAGCTACTACGGCACTTTGATCTGTGTGTGTGTGTGTGTGTGTGTGTGTGTGTGTGTGTGTGTGTCTGTATTCTATGTGTGTGTGTGTGTGTGTGTGTGTGTGTGTGTGTGTGTCTGTGTGACCCGTCATTGACACAATAATGTAGGACTGTCTGTCATGCAGGCAAACACAAACATGAGGCTCTCATTAAAATATTGTTAATCCTTTCAGACGATATGCAACCTGACACACACACACACACACACACACACACACAAACACACACACACACAGAGTTTCCCTGCCAAATCACAAAGTCATTTGTCATCCAGTGTGTTAATATGCTTTAAGTATCCAGGCTCTTACTGTAAAACATTACAGCTTTTAGGCTTCCCTGTACACACACACACACACACACCTCACACACACACACACACACACACACACACACACACACACACCCACACACACACGTGTGTACACATATATATATATGTACACAGTGCATCCGGAAAGTAGTCACACCCCTTCACTTTCCCCACATTGTGTTATGTTACAGCCTTGTTCCAAAATGGATTAAATTCCTTTTTTCCTCATCGATCTACACACAATACCCCATAATGACAAAGTGAAAAAGGTTTTGTAGAAATTTCTGCAAATTTATTAAGAATAAAAAACTGAAATATTGCATGTACATAAGTATTCACACCCTTTACTCAGTACTTGGTTGAGGCACCCTTAGCAGCGATTACAGCCTCAAGTCTTCTTGGGTATGAAGCTACAAGCTTGGCACACCTATATTTGGGGTATTTCTCCCATTCTTCTCTGCAGATCCTCTCGAGCTCTGTAAGGTTAGATGGGGAGCGTCGCTGCACAGCTGTTTTCAGGTCTTTCCAGAGATGTTCAATGGGGTTCAAGTCTGGACTCTGGCTGGGCCACTCAAGGACATTCACAGACTTGTCCCGAAGCCACTCCTTCGTTGTCTTGGCTGTGTGCTTAGGGTCGTTGTCGTGTTGAAAGGTAAACCTTCGCCCCAGTCTGAGGTCCTGAGCACTCTGGAGCAGGTTTTCATCAAAGATCTCTCTGTACTTTGCTCCATTCATCTTTCCCTCGATCCTGACTAGTCTCCCAGTTCCTGCCGCTGTAGAACATCCCCACAGCATGATGCTGCCACCACCATGCTTCACTGTAGGGATGGTATTAGCAAGGTGATGAGAGGTTCCTGGTTTCCTCCAGACGTGACGTTTGGCATTCAGGCCAAAGAGTTCAATCTTGGTTTCATCAGACCAGAGAATCTGGTTTCTCATGGTCTGAGAGTCCTTTAGGTGCTTTCTGGCAAACTCCAAGTGGCTGGCTGTTATGTACCTTTTACTGAGCAGAGGCTTCCGTCTGGCCCCTCTACCATAAAGGCCTGATTGGTGGAGTGCTGCAGAGATGGTTGTCCTTCTGGAAGGTTCTCCCATCTCCACAGAGGAACGCTGGAGCTCTGTCAGAGTGACCATCGGGTTCTTGGTCACCTCCCTGACCAAGGCCCTTCTCCCCAGATTGCTCAGTTTGGCTGGGCGGCCAGCTCTAGGAAGAGTCCTGGTGGATCCAGACTTCTTCCATTTACGAATGATGGAGACCACTGTGCTCTTCGGGACCTTCAAAGCTGTAGACATGTTTTTGTACCCTTCCCCAGATCTGTACCTCGATACAATCCTGTCTCGGAGGTCTACAGACAATTCCTTTGACTTCATGGCTTGGTTTCTGCTCTGACATGCACCGTCAACAGTGGGACCTTATATAGACAGGTGTGTGTCTTTCCAAATCATGTCCGATCAATTGAATTTACTACAGGTGGACTCCAATCAAGATGTAGAAACATCTCAAGGATGATCAGTAGAAACAGGAGGAACCTGAGCTCAATTCTGAGTGTCATAGCAAAGGGTGTGAATACTTATGTACATGCAATATTTCAGTTTTTATTTTTAATAAATTTGCAAAAATGTCTACAAAACCTTTTTCACTTTGTCATTATGGGGTATTGTGTGTAGATTGATGAGGGGAAAAAAAGGAATTTAATCCATTTTGGAATAAGGCTGTAACATAACAAAATGTGGGGGAAGTGAATACTTTCCGGAGGCACTGTGTGTGTATATATATATATATATATATATGTATATGTATATATATATATATGTGTGTATATATATATATACACACATATATATATACACATACACTACCGTTCAAAAGTTTGGGATCACCCAAACAATTTCGTGTTTTCCATGAAAAGTCACACTTATTCACCACCATATGTTGTGAAATGAATAGAAAATAGAGTCAAGACATTGACAAGGTTAGAAATAATGATTTTTATTTGAAATAAGATTTTTTTTACATTAAACTTTGCTTTCGTTAAAGAATCCTCCATTTGCAGCAATTACAGCATTGCAGACCTTTGGCATTCTAGCTGTTAATTTGTTGAGGTAATCTGGAGAAATTGCACCCCACGCTTCCAGAAGCAGCTCCCACAAGTTGGATTGGTTGGATGGGCACTTCTTTGAGCAGATTGAGTTTCTGGAGCATCACATTTGTGGGGTCAATTAAACGCTCAAAATGGCCAGAAAAAGAGAACTTTCATCTGAAACTCGACAGTCTATTCTTGTTCTTAGAAATGAAGGCTATTCCATGCGAGAAATTGCTAAGAAATTGAAGATTTCCTACACCGGTGTGTACTACTCCCTTCAGAGGACAGCACAAACAGGCTCTAACAGGTACTATTTAATGAAGATGCCAGTTGGGGACCTGTGAGGCGTCTGTTTCTCAAACTAGAGACTCTAATGTACTTATCTTCTTGCTCAGTTGTGCAACGCGGCCTCCCACTTCTTTTTCTACTCTGGTTAGAGCCTTTTTGTGCTGTCCTCTGAAGGGAGTAGTACACACCGGTGTAGGAAATCTTCAATTTCTTAGCAATTTCTCGCATGGAATAGCCTTCATTTCTAAGAACAAGAATAGACTGTCGAGTTTCAGATGAAAGTTCTCTTTTTCTGGCCATTTTGAGCGTTTAATTGACTCCACAAATGTGATGCTCCAGAAACTCAATCTGCTCAAAGAAGTGCCCATCCAACCAATCCAACTTGTGGGAGCTGCTTCTGGAAGCGTGGGGTGCAATTTCTCCAGATTACCTCAACAAATTAACAGCTAGAATGCCAAAGGTCTGCAATGCTGTAATTGCTGCAAATGGAGGATTCTTTGACGAAAGCAAAGTTTGATGTCAAAAAAATCTTATTTCAAATACAAATCATTATTTCTAACCTTGTCAATGTCTTGACTCTATTTTCTATTCATTTCACAACATATGGTGGTGAATAAGTGTGACTTTTCATGGAAAACACAAAATTGTTTGGGTGATCCCAAACTTTTGAACGGTAGTGTATATATATACATACACACACACTCTCTCTGTCTGTCTGTCTGTCTGTCATGATGGTTTCACGTCAGCGATGGTTCTCCGGGTTTAAGGACTGTACAGGACCTGTTTTGGGGAATCCTCCGAGTTTCTTTTAAGGGTCGAAAGTCGGTGTATCAGATGTCTGTTGCACAGGGGCAAATGAAACGGTGAAAGTGCCCCTCCGTGGGGAGCTGGCGGGTGTGCCGGGCCGTGTTGGGCCGTGCCGGGCCTGGGTGGAGGGTTCACACGGTGTCGTCGTGGCTGCTGGTGCTGCAGTCCCGGGCATGAGGTGTGATGCTGCACTACCCGTGAAGCTGCTTCTCGTTGTTCCGTGGAATGTTGTCGACGGCGGCCGCTGTTTACACCGCTGGAAAAGGTTTTGGATGGTTGGGGGGGGGATGGGGGGGGGTAGAGCACACTTTTTACACCCTTACCAGTAATCCGGACTCTTTCAGGGCTCTGTGACGGATCAGACAGGTTTTATGTTCACTTAGGGAAGATGGTTTACTTGTTCTTAAGCTTTAATTTAGTATGGTTGTGTGTGTGTGTGACAGGGTTGTTTTTTGTGTAAATGATTCGATGGAGCCACAGTAATGATGCCTGAGAATGTATTGGTTTTTTTTAGCTTACCAGTTTATATTGAAATGAAGGGAAAGGAAAATCTGGTAACACTTTAGTATGGGGAACGTAGTCACCATTAATTAGGTGCGTATTAGCATGCAAATTAGCAACATATTGGCTCTCAATTGGTAATTATTACATACTCATTAATGCCTTATTCTGCATGGCCTTATTATACAACCAGTAAGCCATTAACTATGAGTTTTCCCTCTATAACCTCAGAAGTACTGCTTATTAGTAGTACCATCTCAATATGCTTTGCTTAGTATGGCCTTTATAAGGTGGTAGTACCACAAGAAGAGTTATTCTCCCTTACTAACACTTAATGAATATGCTCTGTTCTTACATAACAACACACAAAACTACAAGTGTTCATAGTGTTAAATTACTGTAAATTAAGTTTTTGTTACTTAGAATATGTTCCCCATACTAAAGTGACATCTTGATCATTACTAATTCACTAGTAATTAAGTTTTTGTTACTTAGAATATGTTCCCCATACTAAAGTGACATCTTGATCATTACTAATTCACTAGTAATTAAGTTTTTGTTACTTAGGATATGTTCCCCATACTAAAGTGACATCTTGATCATTACTAATTCACTAGTAATTAAGTTTTTGTTACTTAGAATATGTTCCCCATACTAAAGTGACATCTTGATCGTTACTAATTCACTAGTAATTAAGTTTTTGTTACTTAGAATATGTTCCCCATACTAAAGTGACATCTTGATCAATACTAATTCACTAGTAATTAAGTTTTTGTTACTTAGAATATGTTCCCCATACTAAAGTGTTACCTGGTTTTTTAGCTTACCAGTTTATATTGAAACGAAGGGAAAGGAAAATCTTTATAAAGTGGTAAAAATAAAAGTTATTTCTAAGTCTAAAGTCTCTCTCTCACATACACACAGTCTCTCTCTCGATCAACCACCCTTCCCGCTATCGCTCGCCGTTTTCTCAGCCTCGCACCATACGTCCCCTCCCACCCGTTTGAGCTTATTCCTCAAACAGGTGGAATTTTGAGAGACGGAGTAAACAGATTCACCCCCGCCCCTCTCCCTTTCCCTGTTCGAGGCCTTCGTCCACGCCGTCACGCACCATCTCACCGGGCAGAGTCAGGAGTCGCTAGCGTTGGCTTTAGAACCCTTGCACAAGGGTCGGGGCACATCCTTGAACCAAACGCCTTGATGCACGCAATAACTCAGGTCAGAAAATCCCAGAAAGTTGAATCAGTTCATCTGGACCCAACGTTTAGCGGGAGAAACGTTTCATCGCCCATCTAAGTGACCTCTTCGGTCTCAACTGACTGCAGGTGGCCCCGCCCTTATAAACAGCACAGCAGCGTAACGGCTGAAACCAACGATCGGTTTCGTATGCAAACTGCTGTGACCATTAACGGGAGTTCAAACGGCCGTGTGTACTGTTCACAGAGGGGGTTTGGGGATATTTGCAATCACAGCGTTGTAAGATGGTGACAGATGTACTCTTAGCCCCCCCCCCCCCCACCGGCTCAGGGATGGTCGTTCCCTCTTCACGTAGACGGCCTCTTTGACTCCCCGTTCAAAGCAGGGATGAGCACATCCTCGTCCTTGAAAGAGAGGCCATTGGGTGGGCTAAGAGTACGTCTGTCGCTATCTTACAATGGACACACGGCCATTTTAACTCAAATGAATGGTCGGGGCAATTTGCATACGAACTCGACCGTTCAAAGCAAGTTGGATCAGTTCCTCCGGACACGTTTACTGAGGGAAACGTTTCGTCACCCGTCTAAGTGGCCTCCTCTAATCCAGTCGAGCAACCCTGAACCCGTCCGTCATTCCAACCGCACACCCCACCACTGTCATACTGCCCCCATACATATCCGGCACCACGCCGACATACGTCTCTGCCACTCGTGACCTCCTCATACAGCGCCGCGCATCATCCGCTGGAGCTCAAACTAGGAGTCGTCGGGACGCTGTACCACCGAGCTGACAACGTCCCCACCGACACAGTCCCACATTAAACAGGCCCTGGCTAAGTGTGGTTATCCTAACCGGGCGTTTGTCAAAGCCAGGAAGACGCCCCCAACAGTGCGCCACCCGATGGAAGAGAGGAGAAGGACAACGGCCGTCTAAGCGTAAACCAGCGGCGATTCCTTATGTGGCGGGAGTGGCGGAAAAGCTGAGACGCGTATTTCCCAAACCCCGCGTCTCAGCTGCTCTCAAACCCCAAAACACGCTGTGCCAGAAGCTGGTCCACCCCAAGGATCGGGTCCCCCAGCACAACCAGCAATATAGTGTAGCTGTTAAGGGGCTTAAGTGGATTGCCGTGACTTGTACATCGGGGAAACCCAACAGACGCTGGCACAACACAGCAGAGCCAACGCGTCAGGCCAGGACTCCACAGCCTGCACCAGGGGTGCCCAACTCCAGGCCTCGAGGGCCGCAGTGTCTAAGGGTATTTGTTACAACCATGCACTACACCACCTGATTGAACTAATTAGCTCGCCTCTCGGACCAAGGAGGGACAGGAATTAGTTAAATCAGGTGGTGTACTGCACGGTTGCATCAACTACCTGCAGACACTGCGGCCCTCGAGGCCTGGAGTTGGGCACCCCTGGTCTATACCAGCTCCAGGCCGGCGGCCTCTCTTTCAAGGGTGAGGAGGTGCACATCCCTGGTTTGAACGGGGAGTCAAAGAGGCCATCTATGTGAAGAGGGAACGACCATCCCCGACCCGGATGGGGGGGGGGGGGCTAAGAGTACATCCGTCACCATCGTACGACGCTGTGATCACAACTATTCCCCAATCCTCTGTGAAAAGTACGCTCGACCTCTGAAACGCTCGTTAATGGTCACGCATATTTGCATACGAGACTGATCTTAACCGTGTTGCTTACAAGGGCGGGGACACCTGCCGTCGGTCGAGACTGAAGAGGTCACTTAGATGACGACGAAACCTCTCCCGGTAAGCGCCGTGTCCGGATGAAGCGATCCAACCCTCCGGGATCCTTGAAGCGAAGCATTCGAATCGCACAAAGGCTGCAAGGCTGCTGCGTCGCTGCCGGATAACATCCGAGTGGTCACACGGACCGCCGGTATTCCCTACCGTGCTGCTTAGTGGCTGCTGTGTATCGGGGCCCGGCTTTCTCGCACCAACGCCGGTATCTGTTTTGGGGTGTGTGCGGTCTAAAAGTAGGGGGCCGTATGTATGTTGTTGTTGTTTTTTCCCTTCCCATTTGTTGGTCCATAGTGCAGCTAGACCACCGTTGCTTTTATTTACTTATTCTTATCCAATTCTGGTCTTTACAGTAGCAATTCTTTTGTTCTTTTGCCAATATTTAAGCAATTATTACTGTTGGAAAATAAGACACAAATACAAGTCCCTGTCTCCCACCACACACACACACACACACACACAAACACACACACACACACACACACACACACACACGAGGGTATGCTGATGTGGGCCTGAAAGTCATCTGAAAGTAGTGTAAAAGGACACTACAGGGATGTCATATTGTGTGTGTGTGTGTGTGTGTGTGTGTGTGTGTGTGTGTGTGTGTGTGTCTGAATTTCAAAGGATCTTCCCGAAAAGAATCCTACGTTTTATTCAAATC